>NC_136614.1:20458220-20947395 GCF_933228915.1 Telmatherina bonti | reverse complement strand
TATATATATATATATATATATATATATATATATATATATATATATATATATATATATATATATATATAAGGCAGTTCATTGATGTTTTGTTTGTTTGTTTTGTCAGATTAGTTTTTAAATTTTTTATTATTTTTCCAAGTACAAAAATGCAAATTTAAATACCAATTTACAAAGCTTCTTCAACCTACAGATGTTTCAAAAAGCCAATAGCCAAGGAGGCATGTGCCTGAGCAGCTTCTCAACTAGGCCCCAGCTGCTGTTGGTAATGACTGACAGAGTGGATGACCTGACAAGCACACCATTGTTAATCCATTCTGAGGATGATTAGACCATGCTTTAGAGTTAGTTTCTGAGAAAACATGGGTAATTCTGCTGCAAAAGCACCCATCTTTGCCATCCTCATGTTTGTTTTCATTAACACTTCTCTTAATGACTCACTGTCAGCAGCAGGGTTTTACACTTGTTGGTCAGATGAAAACAGTTTTTACTGACAGTGCTTGATTGTCAAGTAGCAGATATGTATAGAAATATTTCCCTTAAGAGGTTTTTTTGTCTTGTTTTGTTTTGGTTTTTTTGGTTTTTGTTTTTTTATAAAAAAAGCATTTCCATCCATTTTTCTCGTATTTTTTCCCTTCTTCTCAGAGAGCCAGTGTCCCGCTTTCTCGGAGGACAGCATCTACAACGTTTCTCTTCCGCAGGTGGACAGAGGACAGTCGAGACGTGTTTGAGAGCCATGTTCTGATAGGTCATGGCCAGGTGAGGGCACTGTGCAGAGAGGACATGCTAATGTACAGGGGAGTACGTCAAGAACAGATACATGTGAGACTCCGATAACAGGAGTGGATCTCTGTTAGCAGAGCAAAAGGCCACGACCATTACCTACTGTTCATCACCACATTCCAGCTTTAAGACTCACAAATGTTTTAGATGAAGATTTTTGTTTGTGAGATCAAAAAAAAGTTTGTTTTTTGGGGTTTTTTTTTTTTTGGATTACAAGTTATTCTCCCTCACTTCTATTTATGGAGCTTTTTATTTGTTTTGTTTTATTTTAGTCACAGTTTTTCTTTTAAAGACAATAAATGTTTATTTATGTCATTTTCAATCATCTGAATTCATGTGAACTGTTCTGAATGATGGAACCAGTTCTTATGGGCTGCCTTTCCATCCTTTGTGAACTGTTCCATAATGTTTCATTTGACTTCGCAGGGAACTTGAGAAAAGCTTGGTTTCGAACAATTTTAACAAAAAGTCTTCTTCAAGAAGTGATGTTCATCTTCCATGGAGAATATTTTCCTTTTGTTCCTTCTGCCGACTGACTTTTGTGACATTTGAACCTCTCTCCTTTTTTTTTTCTCATTACTTGAAAAACAGTCTTTCATCTTTAGGAAGAAAATATGTCAACTTTATGATTTTATGCGATGAATGATCAAGGTCAGTCTTTTTTTTTGTGTAGCATCTTGTGCTTTTTTTTTTTTTAAAAAACAGTAAAATAACCATGATCTACCAAGTTGCACTCCTATTTTTTTCATATGAATATTTATGAGATGTCAACTGATTATCATGCTCTATCCTAAATTAAATCTTCCTTTATGAACATGGTGAAGAAGACTTGCTGTTTCCTACAAACGGTTTGCTGTGTTGTCTTCACTTTGTACATGCAGAAACAAAATCTTGTTCCTTCCATTCAGCCCCTGCAGCTATTCATCTTTCCCTCTCACCTCTTGTGTGAGTTCCTCTTACTCTCATTCTTTTCACCCATTATGAACCCCCACTCCTCCCACCCATGCTCATCTTCCGCCTCACACTTTTTCTCTCTCTCTCTCTCTTCACACGCTTTAGTAGTCAGCTTCAACCAGGAGTCAGAAAATATGAAATATGATGAAGACTGCCATCCCTGTCATATTTGTAAGCGAGCAGTTAGCATTCTGACTGACCGCTGGTCGCTGCGTTAGCGCCGTGTGAGAATGATGCTGGAGGACAAGAGGAGGGTTGGCTCAGCATTTGATTTAGTGAAGAATGGCAATGGCACTGAATATTTTTCTGTTGAATATAAAACCCAAATTAGCCTTAAAGATGAATTCAAGAGCAGGTAATAAGTTTCCTCCATATTTTTAAACCCTGCAGCACTGCCATCTTAATTAAAATGATTACCGTTTGAACTTTAAATATCTTGGAAATGATGGGGAATCTAGGTGAGACACATTTCATCTAAAGTGACAAGAGTCTCTAGGCTGCCTCAGAAAGCCCCCTCCTGCATTGTTGAGTTTTATTGTTATGGGAACAGTAGAGCTGTATGACTTATGTCAAGATACCTCTGACAGGTGTCATTGTTCCTTTTTGTTAAGTAAAAAGTAGTGACTCGACACTGCTAGCGTTTTCTCAACTATTACGTTTAAACTAATAAGTCTTCTGCTCTTACAAATACTGAGATGACTTGAAAAGGGAAACGTTTTAGACAAAAAGAGAAATAATTTTCGTTTTTGTTTGACGGGCTGCATGGTGGTTTGGTGGTTAGGACTGCATCCTCTTTCCATGTACTCTGGCATCCTGCATCCTCCATAGACAAGCATGTTAACTTAATAAATTCTCCAGGGGATTGAGTGAGGGGTTGTCTCTCTGTATTGATCCTGCAATGGACTGCCGACCCTTTCAGGATGTACCCTGCCTCTTGCCTTCTACTTACTGGGATGAGAGAGGCTTCAGTTTAACTATATTATCTGGTCACATTTTCTGCACATATCTCAAAGGAGTATGTGCATGGCATGGAAATTAACAGAAGTTAAAACTTTTGTCTATTCTAAATTTAATGACAAAAACAGGCATCCAGAAACTGGATGCAAAGAAAACAAGTATGCCTCTGATCAGCTGTACAAAAGGGAGAAAACCTCTGTGATGTCTAACTGGTCTTAGACTCATGATTAAATGTCCTGTTAACCTCCAAATTTTCTGTCTTAGCATCGTAGGCCGTGCACATCTGCATGTCTGCATAATTTCTTCCAGTAGCAAAAAACCAGAGGAATTAAAGGCTCAGGGAGACTGTAGGCTCAGGGAGCATGTAAAACTCAACAGGATAGCACAACCAGACTGAGCTACAGTCTGGTTGTGCTGCTCTTCTAGAATGACTGCATGCATTGCACACGCATGACATGCATGGCCTTACTGGCACAATTTAGTTCTGAAAAAGTCCATTACATCACAATTAATTCAGTGGTTAGCTATTTAAATTGTAAGCTTAGAGTTCAATTATTTTAATATAAGTTATGATTTTATTATGATTTTTTTATTTGTATTTTCTTTTATGCTTTTTTTTTTTTTTTTTTTTACTGTAATGCTTTTAATGTTCCATGTAAAGCACTTTGAATTGTCTTGTACATGAAAGGTGCTATACAAATAAACTTGCCTTGCCTTCAAATTTGCAAAATGGCACCCTCTCTGTTGCTCTTTTGCACAAACTGCAAAAAAGGCAACTTTTCTGAAGAATGTTGAAAACTGGGAGCACAATCTTGAATCAGTTGATTAGATATACCTGACACTGAAACATACAGGTGGGAGTTACATGATATTACACTAACAAGGTGGGAGATGACATTTAAAGAGGGCATCATAAATATCTGATAGGGACTGAAAAGGGTCTTCTAGCGGTTTGTCAGAAGGGGTTGGAGCCGGCAATGATGCTTGAAAGAAGGAAACCCTGAAAACCATAACCTGGCTGAGTGTTGCTGGGGTTACTGGTGTATTTCAAAGAGAAAACTCGAGCAGCATCTCCGTCAAGAAATTAAAATAAAAATTTTAAGAACATGTTTCCAGAAAAATCTGCAACATCTGTATTAAAGAATTTGTTTAAGTCTCCCACAGTGAGGCTAATTTGACAATAAAAGCTAAACTGATCATTTTTTTAAATTAATTTATTTACAATGATAACAAAGACAGAAGTGTTCAATTTTAGAAATAGAAATAAGGTGAAATCATTCAAGAAGGACGGTAAGCAATATGTCTTAGTGACACAAATCTTACTTTCAGTGCTTCTAGTTTGCATTTTTGAAGGGTAAATGGGCAGTCACTGAGACATTTAAAGCTTTCGATTCAAAAGAACATCAGTTTGTGTCCTGTAAACCCTGTATGTGTAATTTCTTACTGACATTATGAAAGAAAATCTTTCATAGCGTTGACAGTATTAACCCCTACAGCTTATCAACATTTTGGAAGAAAAAGAAAAACGTATTCCTCCTCATTTCTTCATCCTTCCTCATATAAAGTCATAACATGGACATTTAATTTCATTGGGACCATCAGCAATTATCAAGCTTTTAAATGATGTAATTATTACAGAATTGAGGTCATGAGGACATCTGCGGCAGAGCTGGTACAAAACACATTCATCTGGTTATGTGACTGCTTTTGCAAAGGACCGCATGTTTTGTGTGAATGTGATTGTGTACATAAAGTGTGTAAGTATCCCCGCCTTTCTTGTAGGAACTAGGTCAATTTTGTGAGTAAATGGAAGCGTTATGTCCCAACAGTGTTTCCCTTTTGCTGTCACAGGCAGCTTTCATTACCTCTTTCCTCTACCTCCTCTCCTGCCTTGTCTCCTGTTTTGACTCCGAGTGTGTCAAACCATAATCATTTTAAACTTTTCCACCGCCTCTTCTTTGCTATCTTCCATTATTTAGATTTTCTTGATCATGCTCCCCTGTTGATGACCTTTTCTCAGCCAATTAGAGACATGCTCGGATTATGTTTTAGGTAAATATGACAAGATGGGTACTTTTGAATCAAGGGGTGAGTCACTGTACCTGCCATGTATTTGTGTACCAGCCAGTGTGAACAGGTGTGTACTCTAGCGCAGCTCTGCTATTTGTGTTTTCACGACGGAGGTTTGTTTCCCAAAAGGGGTTGTATTGGAGGAAATGAGGCTTTTTTTATGTAAAGTTGTGTTTGCCCTCATGTTTTTATGCCTCTAATGACAGGTGTCTCGTTACAACGAAACCTCTCAGTAAGCATCGGTGTGGCTGAATAAATGCACCTAGCTACTGATATTATAAAGCAGCTAATCCCTGATAGCCGTCACAGAAATAGCACACAAGTTTGCATTTGGCTTCAACACGGAAGAGCTTCCATTCGAAGGCATCTCAATTAGTTCAACATAAGATCAACTAAAATAATTTTTACTTTTTTTTTTTCGTGTTGTTTTGTTAGTTTTCTGCCTTGGTCTTTGATATGAGTCACTAGGCACTTCATGTGACTACTCAGCTTATGAATAAAGACAATCCCCTCTGCAGCCCCAAGCATACAGACAAAGGGTGACCAAACAGTTGTTGCCTGGAAACCAAAACTACTTACCATATTGCTTTGCTGCTTTGAATCCCCCAACATCTCATTTACTGTCAGCCGAGTTGACATTCAGTTGAAGTGTAACACATCCCAGACTCCCAGTAAATATAACACATTTTTAAACAATTCTAAACATTTAATATATAGACTGTTTGAGACAGTTGTGTAAATAATATAAAGAGCAGCAGCAGCTTATGCATTATTACAGTAAATTTATCTGCTGTATTGAAATGTGTCAGTCTTAGATATTCAAACTCAAAGCTGCTGCTCTCAGAGATTTATTTGTTCCTGCAGAACATACACATAGCAGTAAAATACAAGACAGTGTCCAGAAATTATACATTTATCAAACTCAAAGTTAGAGCACTTATCTTTTGACTACAGTATTTAGTTTAAAAGATTCACTTCTAACACCTTGCTAGCCATTATGCCCATCTGTTATACACCTACACAACTTTTTCTTTTCCACACATGTTTACACTGACTGATAATGTTTATTTCTTTGCTTTATGGCTTTTTACTTCTTAACAGTGCTGGAAATTAGGTTTGGACCCAAAATGCAGACAGACATAAGTCAGAGTGGTGATAAGCAAAAAAAAAAAAAAAAAATTCAATATAGTAAAATCTTTGCACAGACAGAAAGTCAAAACACATGGGCACAAATATACACACACACGTTAGCAAGGATTGGCAATTTGCAAACATTGCAAATTAGAAGAAAAATTAAGGAAGTGCAGAGAGGCAGACAAATACAAAAGCAACATGAAAACAAGTTGATAAAGATTTTGTTTAAGTTACTGAAAGAAATGTACAAATACTCAAAGTGAGACATGTTTCTGGAGAAATTTAACGTTTTAAAAGCAAAATTCTTGCAAAGATGAGCCTGCTTTTGTAATAGATTTTTTTGTGAAATGACCAATGCTTTCCTCGAAAAACACATTTTCTGAATAGGAGCATATGTTGCTCTAAAAGCAGCATATATCTTTCAACAATGTGGTGCCTTTCTAAATGCAAGTTGCCACATGGACACTTATACTCCCCAAAACCATCAGAGATGTAGGCTTTAGATGTGAGTGCTAAAAGTGAGCCTGGTTTCTCTCCTCAGAAAGCACACTATGATTTCTGCTTCTTTCTGCTCCCGTCTCAAACTTTCTAAGATGTGTTACTGCCATCAAATCCAAAATAAGATGATATTTTCATTAAATAGGTACATTTTTTCATCATTTTATTATGAATACATTAATGGTTTTATTAAATTTGCACATCATTATGGTTTTATTTTAACTGTACAGCTTTCAGGTTTTTTTTTTTTTTTTTTAATTCAGGTAGTTGTCAATATTCCCTCATGCAAACAAAAAATACCCAAACTTAATTCACTGAATTGAAAAAAAAAAATCTCTGTGGTCTACTGAATTGAAATTTCACAAGAAAGAAGGAAATCATCAACATTGTTATCAGAGTATAGTTCTGAAACAGCTTTCCTGCTGGTAAGAAGGTGTGTTGCACAACATGGAAAACATGGTTGTGGCTTAGTTTTGAGTACAAGTTTGGGAACAATTATTGCTGTCATGAAGACTTTTCTTTCAGCTGAAAGCAAAATAATGAAAATGACAACATATAGCTTAAAATGAGCATATGGAGGAGCTAAAAGGTGTGAATAAAGTCCACAACCACTGGCAGAAATGCCAGGTAGACTATGAAAGGTCATAAACTGAAACAAGTTCTCTTGAACCAGATTTGGACAGCATATATTTATGTAATGACAGCAATGGTAACAATATGTTGTTGAGGTTGATTTAGACAGAATTACAAAAAAAAAAATCTATTCTTAACATGTTTCTGATACTAAAAACAGAATTAATTCACCATTATTTTAGACACACCAATAATGTCTAAAACAATAAACTGGTATCCAAGCATTATTTTAACTTGTAGACCACTTTTGTTTATGCCTGAAGCAGTCCCTTCTCCGTATTACAACTAAAAGTTACATTCACTTTCATAAATGCTCTCCCAGCTTATGTACATTAATAAAATATCTCTTTAACTGTTTAAAGTTGGTATTATGAAGTTTAGAAAAGCATATTATTAATATTTGCTTTGATTAATATTGGAGAAATTTGGATGCAGACCTGGTGGAATAATCCCACTTGCCATGAAGATGCATAGAAACATACAGATCTTTTTCTACCAAAGTCATTTTCATCCATATGCTTTGCATAAGCTTGATATGTTTGTTGTTGTTTGCACAAAGACTTTTTGAAATGTACTCATTTGTAGCATGCTCTAAAATATGTCCATGATGACAGACGAAGAATAATATGCGCGTATTATAGCTACAGGTGGCGTAAAGTATCGGTTTTGTGTCCGTCCTTGGAAGAGCATGCTTCAGATTCGTCATGCTCCTTCTGGAAGAGTTCATGGGAGTGCGGGAAGCTGCAGGGACCCTTTAGAGATCGCTCCCTTCAGGTTACTGTTCGCTAGATTGACACAGGAACCTGGCTTTGAGTCGCTATCTCTCCCTCCTTCCATCTGACGTGACGTTAGCTCTTGTCGCGTGTGTCTGATCGCTCCACTCCTCCTCATTCTCACATTCACCTTTCTCACCGAGCGGAGCGCCAGCCAATGCCACTCCTGCCCCGCGCGTGCACCCCATCTCTGGGAAGCGCAACAGCATCGAGGGCTGCAGCTGAGAGGGATCACAGGAGCAGAGAGAAAAGACGTTGAAGCCTTTTTGTTGTTTTCATGTTCACATTTTCCCTCCGGCCGAAGGGCTCTGGTTTAAGAGAAAATCTCATCTCGTGTCGTTTTGTCACGGAGGTAGGTATCTTAAACTCTTACCAGATAAGGAATACGATGAAAAGCAGTTGTTTTTTGTTGGCTTCCAGTTATTTATAATGTCGGTCTAGAAAAAAAAAAAAAAAACCTGTATGAAAATCCTTTGAGAAACATATTTTCAGAGTTTTTATATTATTTTATCATTATTATTATCATTATTATGATTTACAAGTCAATCATGGCGCGAGACTTATTCATTATTTAGCACATGAAAGATGCCAATAATTAAATTTAATTTGTAATTGTAATAATCACGTCGCCACTTATCACTGATTCCAAAATCAATAATGTTAAATGGAAACAGACTGAATTTATATCGGTCTGCAGTTTTCATTCATATTTCAGCACCATGGACAGCTCCCGGTCCAGAACAACTCCTAAAAGTTTCTTTCTTTCTAAAAGTGATTCAATGCCTTTCTAAGTTGACATGAAAGACAATGAGAGCAATGAAATTTATATGTATTTCCAATTAATACTTTCAGCTTTCAGTCAGAATGTATTTCATTTTAATTCCAGAATTTATGTTAAATGCATGAAAAAAATATTTCATTTCTCAAACTGAGGTGGATTTATAAAAACTCAATAGTTCAGTAGTTGAATTTGTTTTCTGGGGAACATTCTGTGCAAGTTCTTTAAACAGAAGGTCTACATGTAATTGCAGGTAATTCATGAAACTATAGATTTTCAATTGATTCCTCATTGGAGTTGCTAAAGTGAAAATGTTAATATTTGTGTTGGCCAGTGGAACTGACTATAGCAGATCGGTTTCAGCTTTATGCAGTCCTACAGTGCTGTCATTTAACAAATTGTGGCATTTGATTGTCTTTAAAAAGTGATAAGACAAGCACATTAATATGATTTGTGTAATGACAATAAAGCTTGCTTCTGTTCTATCTACAGAATCAACAGTGTGGAGCTATGAATGAGTCTCTAGTGGTGAACGACTCTTCTGCAGCCTCTATGTCAGGAGAAGCCTTCCCATGGATGGAGGCTGAGTCTGCAGACCATAACGGCAGCTTAGAGTTCTCCACTGCTCCATTACAGTTCTCTGTCAACCCATGGGACATTATGCTTTGTATGTCAGGCACTGTCATCGCCTGTGAAAATGCTATAGTGGTTGCAATCATCTTCTATACACCTACTCTAAGGACTCCCATGTTTGTGCTGATAGGAAGCCTGGCTACAGCAGACCTGCTGGCCGGTATGGGATTAATCCTGAACTTTGTGTTTCAGTATGTCATCTCTTCTGAGACTATCAGCCTCATTACTGTTGGCTTTTTGGTTGCATCCTTTACCGCATCCATCAGCAGCCTTTTAGCCATCACTGTGGACCGTTACTTCTCCCTCTACAATGCCCTGACATACTTCTCAGAGAAGACACTGCAGTATGTACACTTGATGTTAATGGGCACCTGGGGGGTGTCTCTGTTACTGGGCTTGCTGCCGGTGCTCGGCTGGAACTGCCTGGATGAACCAGCCTCCTGCAGTATTGTCCGCCCTTTGACCCGGCGCAACGTCATGCTCTTGGCCACCTCCTTCTTTATCATATTTGTGCTTATGCTGACCCTCTACTTCAAGATCTGCAAGATAGTGTGCCATCACGCCCATCAGATTGCACTCCAGCAGCACTTCCTTGCCATGTCGCATTATGTTGCCACCAAGAAGGGAGTGTCCACGCTAGCCATCATCTTGGGGACTTTTGGTGGCAGCTGGCTTCCCTTTGCCATCTACTGTCTGGTGGGGGAAAGGGAGTATCCATCAGTGTACACATATGCTACACTGCTGCCAGCAACTTACAACTCCATGATCAACCCCATCATCTACGCCTACAGAAACACAGAGATCCAGCGCTCCATCTATATGCTTCTCTGTGGCTGCTTTCAGGCCAATGGGGCCTACCGGTCCAGGTCTCCAAGTGAGGTCTGAAAAGGTGCTTTTTGTGTGTTTGTGTATGTGTGTGTGTGAGAGAGAGAAAGAGAAGAGACGGAGCAAAAAGACAAACTATCCCTTGACCATTGACAATCCACTTGTAGTTGACAATGACTGCTTAACAAACACAAAGGGGGCTTGCATACTGTATCTGCACTTTAATGTCTCAACACAAGTTGGGGGGGGGGGGGGGGGGGGGGGGGGGGGGGGGGGGTAGAGATGCTGTGAACAAGAATTCTGATTATTTTAAAAGCAGGAAAAGATTAAACAAACATGTGAATGTACTTACATGAAAAAAGGAATGGAAAACAAATCTTGCACTTTATTAAGTGTTTTTTTTTTTCTAAATGCCAAAGCAGTATTGTACAGCCTTCAATGTGTTTAAATGTTTGAACTTGTGTGTACTTTGTGCCATTTTTCTATTTTGTATTGTATTGTCTTTGATGTCCATTTTGTATGAGAGGAATAAAGGCATAAAATCCAGCTACATCACACATCCCTTGTCTCTACTGTTTTACGCTACTTCGACACGTGTTCAGATCTTTTTTTTTCCCTGCACCTTTTTTTTTATCTTGTGTGAGCGTCATCCTTTGGAGCAGAGGTGGGTCTGTTTGAAAAGACTAATGGCACATTGAAAGAGCGAGTACTTTGCTCTGGAAAATGGCTTCAATTTGCTGCCAGAAATCATTTGAATGCTGTTTGCTATATTGTTGTGTTTGAGGAAGAGTGTATGCAACAGACAAATGTAGGATGATGTGAAAACATGGACCATGAGGTCAAATCTGTTGATTAGTTTGATTACCTTCCCTTAATCTAAAATATAACCCAATGCAACTATGACCTTCATATATGGTTGCAATTATAAAGTCTGATGGACTTTTCTGAGCCAGTACTGAATAAAAGAAAGGCTAAATGAACTATTGCTTCAACTCTCTTCATCTCATCATGAGTTTTTGTCATGACTGAGGAGACATGCTGTGCAGGCACATGTATAAGTGTGTGACAAAGCAAGACAAGCCTTTATAATAAACTCTCTCTCTCTGCAAAGACTGCAGCCGCAACTGCAGCACTCTATCTGCCAGGGTGTTTAACCCCTTAAAGCCCCACCCAGGAATCTGGAGTTATTATTCGGCAATTTAACAAAAAAATAAATAAATAAAATAATGACAAAAATAAAAGCTTTTTTTTTTTTTTTTTTTTTTAAAAAAAAAAAAAACCAAAACATTTATTACAGTGTGATATTTAAAAAAATTTCATCATGCCTTATTGTATTCTTATTGCATCTTACAGACGGGTAGAAGGCAAGTATCCAATTGTGAACAACAGGGTTTTAACCAAGTTTTTGTCATTCAGTAATGCAAAAGTTCTCAGAGTGTGTGTATCAAATATAATGCATGTAACATTATACAGTTAAACAAAATCCAGCTGGCATCAGAGTATCACCAGGAACTAGGACACTGCTGTAGACTGCGACACCTGAAGGTGGGTGTGAATACCAAGACTTCTGTCGGCTCCTCTTAAATAGTTTTACATGCCAAATGCAAGCTGATTTCATAAGATGATATGTGCGCCCTGCACAACATTTAGCTGGTGTTGGTGATCCAAAGAAAGTATTTAACAATAGTATTCTTAAATGTGCCATATTCATGTAAAACATTCTGAATTAAGTAGCAAATTAAAACAAAAAATAATGTTTTAATGAATACCAACATCCATACAAATAAAAAGAAAGTTAAATTGTAAAGTAAAATAATTATAAAATCTTTCTATCCGCTAGAACAGGGGTGTTCAGCTCTGGCTCTTCAGCTGGTCTTAGTTGTCTCACTGAACCAACACACCTGATTCAAATGAAATATCTCCTCAGCAACTTGTTGTCAAGTTCTGCACAATCTTGTTGACCCATCAGTCTGGTTAAGGTGTGTTGCAGCAGGAAACTTCCAAGAATTGCTGGATGGAGGCCCTTGAAGACCAACTTTGGACATCCCTCTGCTAAAAGTTGGACATTTTTCCTCACCTTAAGCATATCTCTATGTGGTAAAGTAACTTGCATTTCCTTGCTGTGTTTTTCCCACACAATGTTTAACATTTGATGCAGGATTTGCATTAAATCCTGGCCCCACTCAAGTCATTGTTTTCCAAAATGATAATAACAAGCATAATACTGCAGTGATTACAAATGAAATGTCCTAAATTTCTGTTTAAATGTTCTGTGAAGTGAATAAACCCTACTGACACAATGCCAACCTAACTTTTCTAAATTGAGACACATTTCAAACTTATCCTAAAATAGATTTATTTTACCTTTGTCTACACACTGACAATATTCCACATTAACAATAAAAAGGCTTGTCGGAGAATAGATTGCTTGTAGAAAAGTGAAATAATAGTTAAAAGGAATAGGGTTCATATTTGATTGAAGTAATTAAACTCATGTTTTCTTGGTCATAATCCTACAGGTTTGACACATTTACTGTAACTTGGGATGTTTCTTCTTGTTTGAAACATTAAAATCTAATCAAGTTTCCATGTCACTCCAGTGATGCTGTTCTGTTTTCAGGCTCATGGTGGATCACTGCATTGCTTTCCTTTAGTTTCCATAAAGCCACTACTTATCGTCTTATTGCCTTTTGACATGATAAGATTTTTATCTTGCTGAAGTGTGAACCTTCACCTCAGATATTCTGAGCACTCTGTGATAAAAATTTATTCTACAGTTGCTTTATTTTCTACTTCTTTCAGTCTCTCCCTTTGCCTGACAGCAAAACAAACAAACAAAACAATCTACAGAATGATGCTGTCATTTTCATGTCTAAATGTGGTAATGCTGGTAATGGGATGAGACATACAACCTGTTTCCCACATAATAACCAGGGAGATACCAAAATATTTAATGTTTGCATTATTACGTCAAAGCTTTAATGGTCTGACAGTTTACTTACTGTAGCTGCTGTCAGGAGCACCTGTCAGCTTGATTAAACTTCGAGGGAGTAACACTTACTTTTAGAAAATTCCTGACCTGCAGTTATGTGTCTTTTTATTGAGGCTTTGCTTCCGTTCCACAATGTGCCCTCTTTAACAAAAGGCCTGATTGGTAGAGTGCTGGAAAATGGATGTCATGCAGTATGACTGTGGGCTTTTTACCTGTCTGACAAAAATGTTGCTGGGTCCATCATTAAGGCATCAACAAAAGCAACTACTGTGTTCCACAAGGAGACACAATGCAGATATTAGTCCACTTCTAAAAGTTCTCCGTAGATTGCTTTTTGTACATCCACAATGTGTGTTTATGTACAAAATGTTTGTACATTTTGAAGAAATGGCAGCATTTTACGTCAGCTAACTAAATGCTTAAAGTCATCTTTTCAGTAAAACTAGACCAGTAGCCATAAAGATACCACCAACAAGGTGCCAAAAAAAGCACTTTTAATATTCATGTGAATCTTGGTTTGCTCACATCAACAAAAAGAATCTCTAAAGCACCACAGCAATAAGTACCGTTGCCATTTTTTGCTTTCATTCTCAGATATGTGTGCTTCAGGTCTGCTATATTTACACCTCAGAACTAGTTATTTTTCTATAACTCACTTCCTGTCTCAGCTGGGTGGTGTATTCCACTCAAAAATAGATAATATAAAAAAGAAGAAGAAAAGTAGAGGGTTCTGCTCATGATCAAATATTACAGTTTCTTATGTGCGAGTTGTCTTCAGCCGATTATGGCTGCAGGCAAAGTGGGGTAAAGGTGAGGGATGCTGAAGGACACTAATGGACCGTACACTGAGTCTCAACCGCTCTGAGAGCATAAGATGTTTGTTCACTCTGTTTTTTTCTCCACCTCAACAGATGTTGCTTTTGATCATTCAACAAATCAGGTAAAAGCCTGTTTCTATATAAGGCTGTAAAGTCAACTACTGCAACAGGCTTTAGTATGCATGCACTAGTCAGAGCTTCATTTCATGAGCTGCGGATTTTATTGCAATTTGACATCAACTCACGTTTAACTGCCATGGCAAAAGATCAGAGTCCAAAACATGCTTTTTAAAAGTAGTTTCATACTTCATAGATAGTTGTAACAAGCATTTACCATAAAAAAAAGAAGCTTTGGCAAAACCAAAACAGGTCCTGCCCCCACAAAAAATGCTGCTGAAGCTGAAATGCAGTCTTGTTGCATCACTGTGATGATTGTTTTTGAGGTCTATCCACAGTTTATCCACAACCAAAATGATTTGCATAAAGCCACATGCTCTCTCAGGGATGGATGGGATTTTCAGCTCAGTCCTCACCTTGGAACCAATAGTTAAACAGCCCTGCTTCAATAATGCTTGTTTTCCAAAGCTTTCATATAAAGTTGAAAAGGGAAACCACTCATCAGGTTATGTAGGCGCAGGACTTGGTAAATGAATGATAATTAAAAAAAAACATCTATGATGGTCTGTGACCGAAAGCTTGTTTTATTAAACTTTCATGTTGCACAGATTGGAGCGCACAGATTTATTTTTTTTTCATTGAAAGCTTTTCTATAACGAGAACTGATGCCTTGTTGTCATGGAGTTGTGTTATTTTTTCTTGTGTAAAGTACCAATTTACTAAAATGTTTCCTCCAACAGTTTAATATAGTTAGAGTTAGAGTTAGAAAAAATTATATTTGACAAAACAATTTCCTCTTAGACCGGAGTAACTAAATTCATTGCCACTATTCAAGGCAGTGTAAAACAACCTGTAAACACAGTCGTGACAGTTTATCACCTTTAAAGACCGTGTTTAGTGAATTTCCTACTCTGCTTTTCTATCTCTATCTTTGCTCTCAACTAACAGACCTGATGTTACCGCCTGTTTTTTGGGATATTTTGACTAATAAATTATCCCCTCTTTGTTAGTGGTTGCTGGTCATGAATTTTGCTTCTCTTTTAAATTTAGCCAAAAGGTGATTATATCCAGAACTTATTGAACAAGTCAAAAATGTTGCATTAATTCTCATGTTCTATTTTAATACTCAACCAGTTCTTACTAGAAGAATTTTATGGTGCCTGTACCTTGCTTGTTTATTTCAATTTTACAACATACACTACCACTCTATTTAATTTACATCTAATCCAATCTTGCATTCTTAGTAAAAACTTTAATGAGGAAAAACAAAGATGGCCATCATCCTTTTGTACACAACCAACAACTTACTTTGTAAACAGTTGGAATAATATGTTTCTTGACTCATTTTAAGTGTTGGAGCCAGAAGTGCTTCTACACCAGGGATGCCCAATTCCAGTCCTTGAGACTGGATTTGGACACCCCTGCTATCCAGAATGGACCATCCTGCAACTTTTTGATGCATACCTTATCTAGCACACCTAAATCAAACAAAAAGCTCATTACCAGACCTCTGCAGAGCTGATTGACATGCATTTAAGGGATTTAAACCATTTGATGTTGTAGACGGGTTGCATCAAAAGGTTGCAGGATAATAACCTGCATTTGTCTTCGACACAGTTCCCACTGATTTCTCCTCAAACACCAATAGTGTAAAAGCACACATGGGAGCCGGGTGGCATTAGGCCTTGTGGGATCAGAGCCAAACATGTGTAATATTGCCCTCAAAGCAGCTGGCTTTCGGTGATATTATGATACACCATGGCATGTTGAACAGTCAGTTTTGTGAAATGAAAATAATTAAGAAACATTTGTCTGTGTTATTCCCCTTACGATGACAGAGTGCTCTTTTTTGTTCGAAAAGTTCATGCTAACAACACTGACATTCACCCATAGTCCTTCACTTTGATATGATATCCATTAGACCAAATGGGGCTGGTAACAGTGTTTGAATTATGTAATGCTTGATCAGTGCAGACTTGCGTAACTCTTTGGGCAATTACTAAAGTACACAGTCAAATGATTCCCTCATTAATAACATTAATTACAATGGTGTAGCAAATGCTCTGCAATAGGAGCATTATTATTACTGAGGTAGCCATTAGTTTGATGGAAATACTCTGGTGTTATTGATAGTGTAATCACACAACTAGCTCCCTCAAGTCCCTCTCTGGGGTTCTCATTTCATATTTATATGAAGGTGATTCTGCAGGAATAAGTATCACATACTGAATTTTGTTATGATGAACATACACATGCAAACAGCTGTGTTTTCATGACATGAAAAAGAACACAACTGTACATTGACACACGTCTTTTCTGTTGTAATTACAACCTTATTAACCTTACAGCAAAGCACATATCACTTTAGAATGTATTGCTTTATGCGATGAGAATTTTGCTTTTTTTCCCCTATAATGGTAACAAGTTATCACACTGTGACTGTTAAAGGAGTTTTAACAAACCCAAGTCAAAGGCAGATTTTTGAGTATTTGACAGGGGCTTACTTTGTTTTCCAGGAAAAACAGTATGTGTGTGTGTGTGTGTGTGTGTGTGTGTGTGTGTGTGTGTGTGTGTGTGTGTGTGTGTGTGTGTGTGTGTGTGTGTGTGTGTGTAGGCACGTGTTGGCTCTAGACTAAGTCTTAGTGTGCTTATTACCATCTTGGCACCTATCAGGATTTGTCATGGGCAAATTACCAGACTTAGGGTGGGTGTGCATGTGCTACTTACATGCTGTCTGTTATGTGTGTGCAGTTCGCAAGAAAGTGTGTGATCCTATGTAAGCATGTTTAGAAGAGCGAGAGAAAGAGAGAGAGAGAAGAAGCAGCCATTAACCCCCATTCTCTCTCTCTCTCTCTTTCTCTCTCTTACTCCCCCTACTTGCTTTCTTAGAAAAACACTACGTGGTGTGGTGGGTGTGGGTGGGGGACATTTTTCAAGGTACAATGGACTTAATTAGTGTTGTGGACACTCAGCAACATGCTGCTAAACCTTTGTACTCTTGGTCCCAGACTATGTTTACTTTCGAAGTTAAACAGCTCATAAAAAGGCAGAATGTCCACGATGACTACATGGTACTTAGGTGCAGGTATGCAGTAATTATATGTGGCTTGATTAAAATGATTCCCCTAATGCAGAAATGGGAGGACACATTCCTCATAAAATGGCCTTCCTATCCCAGAAACAACATGACATTTGTTCACATTTTGTATATGCCTTCGTCTCCTACAGACAGAGAAATATTGGTAAGTTATGGAGAAAATTTGATATGCTACTGATACACTATTTAGTTGTGCTAATCATTGTACAATAAATGCCACTTTGCAACTGACATGATTTCTTTCTCTTTAAATCTGATTGAGGTTTTGGGTTATTATTGAATATAGTTGTCTGATAACCATAAAATGCCACAATTGTATTTCCTGGCTTATAATGCAATACACTGCTGCATCAGATAATTTGTTAATTACCATATAATCCCTCAGTTCAGGACCTGGTTTAGACACCTGGGCCAGCAGTCCTGGGCCAGACTGTCGTTTGGGTCCATGATTACCTTATCATGAACCACAAAAAAGCTAACTCAATGACTTTAAGAGATTTTCATTGCAATGTTGTTTGTTCAACAAGTGCAGAGCCACACTTACAGCTGGATGACTGAAACTTGCTATGAATGTCAGATAAGAAAAATAAGAATGATTTATTGTTTCTTTTTGGTTGTTTTAAATTATAGGAGATGCAGCTAATATGTACATATTGTGTCAATAAAAAAAAGTAAAAAAGCCATTACGGACTATTTCAGAAGTTGCATTTTAATGCAAATATTGGCCAAAAATATCTAACATCCCAAAACAAAACCGGAATTGTATGAGAAACAAAAGTGAGGCAAATTTACTTACATTCTTTCTGCTTTGAGCCAGTGTTTCATTTAGCAATGTGGGGTTAAAGTTAAATACATAATCATCTCCGTGAGATGATAATGTACACAATGATAATGATGATAATGATAAACAAATGTTTCATCAGTCTGGGCCTGTTAGGATAATGTTCTTTTAATACAACAGCCCACACTGCTAAGTGAGAAGTAAAGAGAAATGCTGGTGGATGTTTCCATATTTGCCTGAATACCTGCCAGACAGACAGACAGACGTGAAATATTGACTATCTGAGAAGGTAGTCAGTAGTCCAGGAGCACCACTAGGAGCTTTTCTTTCTCATTTGCTCTTTACCTTGTAGACCTGAGATATCCAGTAGAATTCAGAGTCCTGTCATCAGCAGACTTGCTTGTTGGACTCTGCTGTTTTAAGGCGTGTCAAAAATGAACAGTAGACTGAATACAGGGAACTGGCTGGCTACTTTGTGGCATGGTGTGGAAAAAAGTCACCTCATCTGGAATGTAAACAAATCACAGGACATGATTGTGGATTTTATAAGGACCAGGAAAAAGCTATTTTTCCATTCATGCTGGGGGAGGAGGAGGAGGAGGAGGTGCTAGAGGACTGCAGATACCAAGGTGTTCACTTGACAACAGGTTGAACAATAAAGAAGGGTCAGAGCACATTCTGCTTCTTCAGCAACCTTAGGCCCTTCATTGCTTATAGAAACTTGTTGCATGTCTTCCATTAAGCTGTGTTGGAGTGAATAAATATCTCTCCATATGTGGTGGGGACATCATGAGAGATTTAAAGTAAGTGTTTTAACTCATGAAGAAGGCTGGCTTTACAGAGACGGCATTGTCATCATCGGTTCAGAGCCCTCGGATGGCTTTATGTCTCGCAATAGGTTTAATTTCACTGAAAATGAACAAATAAATTACATGTCCTGAGCTTTTTTGTTCTGAGAGGTGTCAAGCTGTCTTCAGATTTTTTTTTTTTTTTTTTTGTATAATTAAGGATCTCTTTATGTCTCCATCTCAATTTTGGACCATCTTGCAGACTTTAAAATGAAACAGCATGTCAAACTATTAAAGTAGTTGTGATTTTGGTTTCAGATTGTGCAGATCTTTTAAAATCTTCTTGGCAGATAATCTCAGAGTTAAAATTGAGTTGTGAAATTATAAAGAGAGCTGCATTTCAACCAAAAGAAGAAAAAAAAAATCCCAGGGACGAATGAAGTGTTATGAGGAGCTCTTGGAAGAACAGCATGCCTTGAGGCCTTTTTCTCTGCTTTCAGTTGAAGTTATGTAACACCTTACGTTTGGCTGATAGATTAATCCAATTATTCTTTAATCCTTTTCCACCATTCGTCTGTGTTTTAAGCTTTAAGAGGCTTAGATTAAGAACTGCTGTTTACATGGTTGCTGTTTTACAGATACTTAGAGGAGTTGTTTGGAAGATTGTTCCTGTCTTTAACCTATTGCAAATGTTTTCTTAACCTTCTTCTGTGATATTGTAACTAAAAAAGACCCTTTGAATTAAGTTATTAATTTACATTGGTGGCAATTTGAAAGGCACACACAAAAAAGGGATATTTTTCCAAATAGTTAAAATGTAGTTTTTTTCTAGAATGTTAAAATCTTCTCCGATGTGTTTCCTACAGTGAGTTATGCTTTTAATTGAAGATTAAGTTAACTAAGAATTTAGAAAATGTTTCATATAATGTGATTTTCACACAAACATGAAATAAAAGGTCAAAACAATCACAATGTTGACAAATTGACTAATTTAACATTCTCAAGATACATCCCTAACATTAGTCCAAATGAAGAGGAAAATCTTCCTGAATGAAATATATTTAATATTTTCCCCTGGGAAAGCAGGTAAATTTGACATAAATTTGACAATTTGACAATACAAGCGTTAAGAAGACAAATCAAACCACAGGTAGAAAGTGCCGAGTCCTAATATGGCTGCAGCCTTTTCACATCCTGTCTGGTACGTCTGGTTTACACTCACCTTACCTTCAGCCTCATTACCTGCTTCGCTCGTCTGGTATTCATCTCCTCTTCCTCCCAGCCAGTGAACCTTAAAGTCAGGATGATACAGAGTAGTGCAACCTTCATAACCTGGCAGCTCAACTCTTCTGAAGCACTTCTGAGACAAATTAACTTCATCCCTTGCCACGAATTACACCAATCACACTGCTCTCCTCCTCCTACTTGACTCTGCTCTCATCTTCTTGTTAGGAGTAACTGTTGAGAGATTTGTCACCTCTTTAGTGGCAGAAGTGGTGACTAATGCAGAAATGAAGTGCGGAGGGAATATTCAGCCAGGATCAGTCTGAGACTCTCAGGAGTATAACTTACATGATTATTTGGGCACAATGACTTAACTGCTGACTATTAGCTGCTTATAAAGCTGCTGATTGGAAAAATAAATCAGTTTCAGGTGCTTTCACATGTCACTCACAGAGAGGGAGACATATTTTTCAACTCATAAACCAGTTACTGATGCAAGAGAATGCTGTTGAGTGATGTTAATTTAAATAAATGCATGTACACAGCCAAATAATGTGTCATGCGTTCAGCTGCACTGATGAATATGCAGCATCTTTGTTGACTTTGATTATGATAGCTACAGTTACTTTGCAAATTTTTTGCACACTATTCAGATTCTTCTACATAGGGTCTTACAAAAAAAAAGAAACACATTTGACAATTTTGGCAATATCAGTGTGATCACAAAAGATGAAACCTTTTCTTTCATTTCCACCTCTTTTATTCAAATACATGATACTGCTAATGATATGTTTATAATGTTTCAAATGCTCTCACACTCGTGCAAAAGAGCCTAATTTACCCTAATGACAGAAATATAGATGTGAATTTCTAATATAATCATGGATAAAATTGCAGCACTGAACATAGTGCTGTTTAGCATAGTGCATGTGACATAAATCTATATTATATCATCTGACTCAAGTGAACTGAATTGTACTTTGATAAGTGACCTGACTGCAGACACTGGACCTCCGCTGCATTGAGAGTTTCTTGTACTCAAGAAACTAAAGAATCCAAAGTGACATCTGGCATTTTGGGCTCAGACAGGACTATTTTCAATCCTATTTATGAAGTGATGTCCTTTCATAACTCAGGCTACCAAGCACACTGTGTCAAGAAATATGAAAGTGGACATGAGGTCAAAATAGGAATGTGCAAGAGTCTGTAACTATATGTTCAGATACAGAAGATCAGTAGCTGATCGAACATAAGGCTAAACTGTGTAAAATTGATTCCATTTTTTGTTTATTTCAGTACTTTATTCAGTTTTGGCAGTGCTGCTGACCATAACACAACCATGAATATTCTAAATTATTCAGTGACAATAACCATCTTTTAAATCCCACAGAAGTATTGCATAATGGGCCTGTTTACATGTGTCTTATCTGGGGATGTGAGGATGAGCATGTGGAGGCGTGACGAGGTCTGCATCAGTGATAATACACTGCGTAGGAGGGAGGGCATGCAAACAATTCCCACCACAATGAAAAATCTCCCAAAGCAACAAATAGCTAATTATTCTGATTAAATTGTTATATTTGAAATTCTTTATTCTTGCGAGGATGTAAAGACTAAGATCACAATTTTTTCTTCTCAGTGCCACATTTCTATATTTTTAAATAGCAATGTTTTCTCCTGGATTGAATGTGGAAAGAAATTTGAGGAATAAAGCTCCCTGTTAAGTAAGAACAATACTATAAAGTTTTTTGTTTTGTTTTGTTTTTTTTTATTAGAAAATCTAAAAAAATGTAGTAAAATAATAAAAAAATAAAAAAATGGACAATGACTGTTAAACTTTTTTTCCACCATGCCTTGTCCAGCATGAAAACAAGCAGAATGATAGTCTGGGTGATTTATTCTGCTGCTTTGCTAAGAGAAGTTTTATAGATATAATGATCCTCTTGATAATCTGAATTCCTTGTTTGTTTATTTTGAATAAGTCTTTGTACTACAGAGTTTGCATGGTACTACTGGACCTGACACAGTAGTAGTAGACACAGAACAGGGAGGAGACAGAAAAACGCCACATAGAAAACAATACAAGCCAATCACACATGCTGGATCATCTGCTAAACCTGTACCAAAACCCAGCATCAACTCATGGACCCCCCCACATGAGGACAAAGTCAACAACTGTCAGGAGCACCAGAAATGAACAGGCTAAATATAAATCATGTAGTTCAGCTAGAGCCAGAAACACACACAAAGAAAACTACCTGCTGTCAGAGAATAAACCTGCAGGAAAACACGGTGACTGTGTCAGCATGCAAAATATACAGAGTGAAGACTGTTTGGAGAACAGTGGTCGTATCAATGTGACCCCACCTAAACATAGGTCAGAGGCAGGCTAGGAGGACCCTGAGACCCGCATGTGACCCAAGCATAGACCCCAACTAACCCCACCCTGGAGCCAGCTGATCTTCTCATGTAAACTATAAAACTTGGACATATAAATAGATTGAAAAACATGTCTAATTAACAGTAATGACACTGGTAAGATTAAACCAGTGTACTGTTCTGCTGTTAAGGCGGGTGTTAGTTTGTCTTGACTGGCTCGGTCATGCAGACCTACACAACACATTTTGCAGTAGGAATCGTGATCTATCTTAATTTCCTCAATCAAATCAGGACTTAATTATTTGAAACCTTAGAATTCACCTATCAATGAAACAAGTCTTTAGTTTGAAATGACAGCAGCACAGCTTGTTGAGTTTGTGTATTGAGGAGGAAATCCTGTTTTGTCCATGAACTACTGCTCCCAGCTTCTCCGGTGAGTTTCATTCTGGCTTTCTATGGGAAATCTCGTGTAATGATGGCCTGCTCAGTTGTAATTAGAGAACTTAGTTGTAATTTGGATCCTATTAGGGATAAATTTCTCATTGGGATGTGAATGTCCTCCCCAACAGAAAAGCTATAAGTAATGCTGTATGTAAACTGCATTGATGTATGGCAAACCCAGCCGCCCACAGCAATGGTAATAATATTTTGATTTCAATCTCCATGAATCTTACTAAGAATAAATTATTATCTTAGGTTGAGGCAGTCATCACAGTCCAGGGTATCTGTCTGTAAACAGGCTGGCTTCTCTGCAAGTCTTCCTGGTACTCTGGCTGCAAAATCTGCAGGTTCATATTAGAACATCTTATATTTTGCACGTGTATCCACAAGGATCCAACTCTTTTATTTTACTTGAAGACTTATTTTTTTCAGGATAGTATTTATTTTTCTTATGCAGCCATTTAAGGTTTGAATCCTGGCCTGGGCTCTCTTTAACCACCATTCCTGTAGAGCTCCTGTCATATGAAGGGCACAGCAGCCCAAAATACTAGAAAATAAGAAATTAGATAAAAGTAACTTCAAGTTAAAAAAAAAAAGTACAAAATGTGACTAAGGCAGTTAGATATTTCCTTGCATCAAAACGAATTATAGCGCATTTATAAAACTTTGGGGCTGCACGGTGGAACAGTGGTTAGCACTGTGGCCTCACCGCAAGGTCACTGGTTCAATCCTTGGCTGGGGAGGGGTTTGGTCAGTGGCCTTTCTGTGTGGAGTTTGCATGTTCTCCCCGTGTATGCGTGGGTTCTCTCCGGGTACTCCGGCTTCCTCCCACAATCCAAAGACATGCATGTTAGGTTAATTGGCCATTTTAAATTGCCCCTAGGAATGAGTGTGAGCGTGAGTGGTTGTTCGTCTCTCTGTGTGGCCCTGCGATGGACTGGCGAGCTGTCCAGGGTGTACCCTGCCTGTTGCCCAAAGCCAGCTGGGATAGGCTTCAGCTTCCCCGCAACCCTGAATTGGATTAAGTGGTTTAGATGAATGAATGAATATAAAAATGAATGAATATAAAAATTTGACACTTGCAGCATTTTTCTTTCATGACAATGAGAAGAGCAGAGCCCTCCTCAGTTTAACCTTAAAACGTTACACCTCTCTGAATCTCATAGAGATAAAGATGAAACTAAGTGAAAAACTGCTCTGTGGTCATAGAAGTCAAACTTTTATTTTCTGTTTAGAAATCATAAGCATTACATTTAGTGTAAAGAACAGAAGAAGAAACCATGGTGGCATAGTGGTTAGCACTGTGGCCTCATAGCAAGAAGGTCACTGGTTCGATCCTTGACTCCCCATGTATGCATGGGTTTTCTCTGGGTACTCTGGTTTCCTCCCACCATCCAAAGAGATGCATGTTATGTTGGTTACTCTAAATTGCCCCTAGAAGTGAGCATGAGTGGTGGTTTGTCTCTGTGTGGTCCTGCAATGGACCAGCTGAGCTTTTGCCCAAAGCCAGCTGGGATAGGCTCCAGCTTCCCCAAGACCCTGAATTGGATTAAGCGGTTTAGAAAATGAAAGAAGGAACCATTTACCTCGTTGTCAAATTTTAGCTCAAAAATAAACATCTCTGGTAGGGGGGGTGCATTTGTGCTACTGCAAACCTAACACAAGCATTTATATTATATTTTATCCTTCTATCCACCCATATTTTGAAAGCTATTTATCCTATTCAGGGTCAGGTGGAGGCAGGAGTCTGTAGTATATCCTGAACAGATCATCACTC
The DNA here is from genome assembly GCF_933228915.1 of Telmatherina bonti. NCBI lineage: Eukaryota > Metazoa > Chordata > Actinopteri > Atheriniformes > Telmatherinidae > Telmatherina > Telmatherina bonti. The sequence goes on along the minus strand of NC_136614.1, from coordinate 20,922,946 downwards.
CATCACAGGGTCACCGTTTTGCTCAAAAAAGCCAAACTAAATATTAGAAAAGTATCATTTACTGTATGTCAAAATATCCGTGATCAACACTAAATTAAAGAAAAACATTGAATTTTGAACCCAACTTACCTTGCTATGTAAAAATCCTGATTATTAATGGACCAGTTTGAAAGATTACTTTTACTTTAAGTTTGTTGCTCTATTGACATTTGTTGGTTTTTAAACATTATTTATAGAGGAAAAAATGGATACATTTCTACAAGAAAATATGTTTTACTAAATTGAATCACAGAGCCTTGGTGCATTGGTCAGCCCTGTGAACTGCAAGGTGGCTCAGCAGCCTGCTCACCTGCTGGAGCCATTCTCTTTGTACTGGATGTTATATAGCAATTTGACTCCTGAATTAGTTTGTGACCCCAAGTTTAGCTGCTGTCAACTGGAGTGCTTTATTCTTAGAAAATACAAAAAAAGCTGCGGCCATTAATTTCTCCCACTGAGTCAATTTCACTCTTAATGGGAAAATGAGAAGGGCTAAAATAGTTCTGAACTCTTTTGCTCTTTACGTGACTCAAAGCACAGCAGTGAGAACTGGGGCAGAAATGTTAAATTCTCAGAAAAAAAAAAAGGAGACCCTGAGATTTTTTAAATTGCTTGGCTTCCCCTTCCATACAAACCAAACCATGTGTGTCACCTGGTGGTTTCAAGGAACATGAATAATAAACTTCTGTATCAGTTCGCTGTCTGCACACATGAAATTATATGAGCCCACTGTCTCATTGACTTGTATTATTAACTGGTTTGTAGGTTTTTAGCAGCCATTCGGGTTCGTTTTCAAGTAGCAGTGCACCACAAATGACACATCCCCAAACAATGTTAATAATTTGATACGAAGCATTAATTTATTCATGAAAGCAAATTCATAAAAAAAATATGGAATCAACCTTAACTTTACATTTTTATAGTAAACAAAGCATTTGAGCATATTTGACTTCTCACACTCTTCTTTGGAGACAGCCGTATGGATAGTAACACAAAAGAAAAAACATCTTCAAGTTCTCTGCAACGCCTGCCTCCATTAAACTGGGTCATACAATGAAAATTTTTACACACATTACTGAAAAGCAGACATGTCTGGCACCATTTCCTGAAGCAGCGTTTTGATATTTGTGATAACACAGTGGTTGCATAAATATAACTACATTCAGCCAGTTAATGAGGCCCATGTTGAATGGTAATTAGATCTTTACACAAAATTAACCTAAAAGCTAAGACAACATATAATGTGAGGAACATATCAAAGATGCGCACTCACAGTTGATGTGTGACTCGAACATGAAAGCTTCTGTGTCAGTTCACATTAGCAAATGTAGAAATCACAGGTTGTGGTGTAATTAGTCAGTTTCAAAAATATGCAGTTTTTGAAACTTTAATGGGTTTTGAGTACACAGGATAAACCCAGTTTGAAAGGACAAAGATGCCACCCGGAGGCCGAACTGAGCCAGCAAGACAACTCTGGTTCATTTTCGTGGGGTTTTTCTTTTAGGAATTGGGGGATCCTTCAAAGTGTTTTGCTGAGATCACTTTCTACATAACAAGCAAGTAGGCTGAGAGGAGAAGAAACGAGGAGGAGGCACAAAATGATAGTGAGATAAACCTCTTGTAACCATGAAAAAGTCCTCATAACAATGCAGTTCTGAGCTTATTGAAGCAAAACTCATGGTGTGGTGTCAGACATCATCCATACTGTAGACAAAGATGTAGTAGAAGAGAGCGCTGACAGCTAGAAGAGCGACTGACAGCAACATGTTCCTCCTGTTCTCGCCTCGAAGTGACTCCAGCTCCTTGTCTAAAGACAAAAACAAAATTGGCAAATGTCCTTTATTTATTCTTTTTCTTTTACTTTCGGGTCATATTAAATATAGATTATTTATTGTCTGCTATTCATGAGATATGACAATATTCTCTGATTAAATCATAATAAATGATCATAAATCATTACATTTAGGACAACTTTTGATTTATTTTATTTGTCAGCTGATTATTTTCAAAATTAGCCCCATCTTTTGTAAAATGTCCAAAAAACAGTACAAAGAGCCACCTAATTATCCAGAGCTCATTTCAAATTATTTATTTTGTTAGAAATTATATAAAATAGTCTGTGCAAGGACTAAGACAATAACAAGTAAATCATATTTATCAGTTATTTTTTAAAAGTAAAGATAAATTTTAAATACTTATCATTTTTAAACTAATCTTACCCAGCTTCTGCACCCTCTCATTCATGATTGCCATTTCATCTTCCAGTTCTTGTCTGGGGAAAAGAACAAACCAGTGTGGTTATTATGGTTTTCACTCTACGGCTGAGCTGCAAATTAAGACGGGCATTTGGTAGGTTTCAGCTCTGTTAGGAGAGGCTTTCCAGTTTTACAGTACAACTTTTGTTGGCAAGCGAGTTGCAAACAGGGTGCATAAGAAGGCAGGGGTTGATCAAGAAATTGTCCAAAATTGCTGTTTAAAAACAGAAAGCAACCACAAAGAGACATAAAATGTTGCAGATACAGATTAACCATAAAAGCTAAAGAGTAACAACCAGAGGCACAAACTATGAAAAAGATCTGCAGCAAAACTAAAGAGAGTAAAACCAGCATCAACAGAAGCATAGTGACAAAAGAGACTTTTTCTTTATAATCCATTATATTAATGTAAAATGCTGTATATTTGTTCCTAATGCAGACATGCTCTATCCTCACCCTTCCTTCTCAGACAGCCTTTCCTTCCTGCTCTTGTATTCTGCCCTCTCCAAGCTATCGTTGCAACGCGCCTTTTTCCCCTCCAGACGGTCAATCTGGGGTATTTCCAGGTGAGACATAAAGCAAAGCTGAGGTTAATAAATTTCATAAAGCAAGGCTGACATGAATAACTTCAGTAGGATGCAAGCGGGACACTAAGTGAACGACATTCAGTGTTTAAATGAACAAAGACAAGCAAAAAAATGCACAAAAAAAAGTTGGAAAATACTGCACCTCATTGGCTATACTGATTTTTTCTCGTCTCTTATCTTTCAATTTAGCCATTTTAAGACAGAAACAACATGCAATGTTATGAACAACTGGTTCACAGATTGACTCTGCGGAAGTCTTCTTCTTCTGCTTCTTCTTCTTCTTCTTCTTCGATGCGTTCACTTGTCGGCTGTGACGCAGGACTCCTGTGGAGCTTTACCACCCTCTTTCGGCAAAATGTGTCATGACCACAAAAAATAACCCTGTAAAGCCTGACCCAAGAAAGAATCTCTGAAAATTAAAACTTTTAAAATCTTCAGACAGTATTTTGCCCTTTATCAAAATATAATACGACCTTCCTCTAAAACAAAAAACATCACATGTGTACCGTTCATGACGGTGAAATGTACTGTAGTACAAAAGCTATCCACCAGGGGGCAGAAGACAGGTGTTAGATTGTAAACGACAAGATTTTGAGCACACCTTTAATCATTATTATTACTACCATAGACGTCATTACTACCAACTCCAAAGCGTTTAATTAGCCTCGCCAGCCGTGTGTATCATAATTGACATAGCATTAAATGATTAAATATTCTGTGCGCGCTAAAGTCGTGTCTTATTTGCGAAATAGACAAGTTTTTCTTTGAATGAAACAAGAAAAGTAGATATTTGAGATGCTTCTATGCTCTTTCTGTGGGTGAAAACAGTCCAGCGTGTACCTGCTGACGAGTAAGCTGACTGGTGAGAGTTGTTGATCGTTACTAATCGGATTACGGACACAACTTTATCAGTAGAGGAGGAAAAGGACACTCTCCACTCTACTGACTCTTGTTTCTAGTGGGTAAAATAATGCCTCTGTTCATAAACCGTGACCAAATATTTGCCCATCAGGTGCATCTGCTGGAGCACAAACTGAGGGTAAGCGAGTGGGGTTGGCAATGGAGAAATAGATTATTGGTAGACTTTATATTGCTTAATGTAAAGGGCAATTTATGACCTCAAAGTAGTGCCTGTAAAGCCCTAATGTGTCTTCATTAAACGTTGTTTCAGAGTAAAGAAGAGCGGATACTTGAACTAGAGACAGAGAATGCAATTCTTCATTTGAGACTTGCAGAAGTAAGAAGTTTTTCTTTTAAATCCATTATCCACAAGATTGAAACTACAGGAGTGATCTATCATGGAATTTTGTTTAATTTTTTCCTACTAAACTGTTTTATTATCAGATATTACATTTATTTATTTCAATGAACAATATAAATCTTTGGTGTTATTTATGTTTCTGGTGTACTTTTTTTTTCTTTTGTAGGTAGTGATAGATGGATATTCCTGCCTTAAACATTGTGTTGGGATCCCTTGAATATGTGTCCATGTGAATGGGCCTTATTTCAGCCGATGGCAGAATAAGATTCAGTTTTATCCTGTTCAGTGTTTAGGGAAGCTGCGTCGGGACCAAGAAGTGGACACCAAGGCTGTGAAACATTATCAGCCCAAAAAGACAAAAACTCAATTAGGTCTTCTCAAGCTCCACTCTCAAGTTCAGGTACGCATCTGCTGTGCATGTATGTAGATGCAGTTTTCAGGATGTCTAGATAGATTCTTGTTCCCACAAAGAGCCCACACATTTGTTTTTTCTGTGTGTAATCATGGCAGGCTGTGAAGCAGGACCTGAGTGAGGTGTTTGCAGTGTATATGAGCTTTGCCTTTGAGTTGGAGGGGCAGAGCAAGCAGCTGCTGAAGAAAGTTGAACAAGCTAGCTCTTGTCTCAATGGCCATGATGGAGTTAAGCTTCAAGGTTAGTATCTCAATGTGTGGCGCTGTGATGCACACGGATGTTGTATCTTTACATCTTCCGCAGGTTCCTGTAACTGAGGCCGGAGTTAATTGGAACCACTTTTACTGTCAGAAGCTTTCAACTCAGGGCTTGACTAGGAAGCTGTTTGAGGAGCAATATCTTAAGGCACTAACACTTTGCCCATCAGCAAAAATTACTCCAACTCTGTAAAAAAAAAAAAAAAAAAAAAAAAAAAAAGTGACTATCTATAACCTATACAGTTGGTTTTTTTTACTGCATGTTACTGCTGACAGCAGTCTGGATTGGACTAAAGAGGAGCATTTAAATCTAAATAATAGTGTAGAAGCTGTAACAAGGAGTCTGGCAAGACACAGTGGAGCCACAAAGAGATTAATTTATAGCATGAAATATTTCTTTTAATTCTGGATAGGGATAAATGCTCATTAGAAAGTCTAACATGCTTTGAAATTGACTAAATGTATTGTTATAATTGAACTAATTTAAATTGATGAGCGTGAGCTTGGTTTTCAGATGCCGATCTTTACTTGTTTACTGTATGGTTTGCGTGTTTGTTTTTTTTATTCAATTTAAATTTCAGATTTATAGGTATATGGGTCAATTCACTACAAAGTCACCTGAGAGCGTTTTACAGACAAATCAGTTTAAGTCAATTCATTGAGGTCCATTCAGTATTCTTACAAGCTAATTCATAAAAACTAATAGCCTAGCTAAGGAAAACCAGCAGATTGCATTAAGTCTTCACTTTGACTCAGGAAGTGTTCAGTGCATCATATATACATATATATATAAACTTTTTATATCAGATGTCTTGTGTTACAGAGCTGCTTGGGTCTGCTATTTAGGTCAGTTTTTGGTAGACATAATCAAAATGTAACATTATGCATATAACCACTGTTTCCTGAAAGAGAGGAACGAGGTACAACACATATAGTATGGGACATCACACCCATACAGTATGCGTTGTACAAAGTGAATCCACTGAAAGGTAACTATAGATTTAGTTGTTTTGAAGTTTGTGATTTTCAGGAAAATGCTTAAACTTACTGAGGAATCATGCTGTGTTCAAGGGGGAATAGTAATTTTGCATTCAAATAAACAATTCTTTGACTTTCTAAAGAGAGGGCAGCCTCTCTTTAATTAAGCTTGTAGCTTTCTGCTGTAAAGGCTACACAGTTTAGCGTTTTTTGGTTTTTATTATAAATTTGGAACAGAAGAAGGTGTTCTATTTGAAGAGCAAAGCTAAATATGACATTTTTAGTGCTGCTTTGCTCAAACATTTGGGCAGCTTCAGCAACCTGAGTAGGTCACATCCACCTACAGTTTGTGTTAGCACGAGGTCAGTGAGGTGAAGCATTTAACATTGTACTGCATATCTGACTGAAGATAAACTTTGTGATGTATACAAATCTGCAAAACCAGCACATGGAAAATGACCACTGATGCAAATATTAGATAAGACGTCAAAGGTAAAACTGAAAGTTCAAATGATTATTTCATTAAATGCCATCTTCATTTTCTACATATTACCCAATCAACTTCACAGTTGTTGAGCAGGAGCTTGTTTCAGGCTTGCTGTAACTTTCTTACACAGTGAGCATCTTTATGTAGGGATTCGAAGCTTATGTGCTCCTTGTATGTCAGTCAAGGTAATCCTTTCACACAGTCTGTCTTCTTTTCACCCATCTCACCCTTTGTGATAAATGAAAGTTGTCACCTGTTCTACGCACTTTAACCAGTCACCTGCGCAGTCCCTCGCCTGTGATTGGTTGAAAGGGATATTATCATGCATTTAAGCCAAAATAAGTGCGAGTGCAAAGAGCAAATATTCTAAAAGCTGCTTCAAAGACAACTTAGTTTTCCAGTTGATCCGATTCTGATGAGGAGAAATTTGAGGAAACCCTTGAAATACTTCACCTTCTTTCTCACCATTATGTGTAACAGTTAGGGACAACTTGCATTTTAAGTAAGTGGGATGCTGTGCGTCTGCACATTTGTGCTCCGGGGTAAAAGACTTGGCCTGAATTCAAAGATATGCACAGCACAATAAAGCTGCACACGATGCGTTAAGTCAGTTTAAGTTAAATCAGTCTGCAAGTTTAGCTGTTTAGACAGCACGGCATCCGATTCGTCACCAACTCCTTAGCAGTGTTGAATGAAGCCTAAAAGCAGATGCACTGGGTCTATAAAGTCCTTTCTCTTGTCCAGATTTGCATACCCGTGTTGCAGCACTGGAGCGCTCTCTGGAGGAGGAAAGGGAGAAGTGCAGATCAGAGAGGCTGAAGAGAAAGGAACTTCACAACACTCTGGTGGTGAGAAGATGTGTTTTTACCGGAAAACAAAAAAAAAAAAAAAGGACATTTTAGGAGTAACCAACGAACACAAATCACTAATGATACCTGATGGTTGGCTTTGACTTGTTGCAGGAGCTGAGAGGAAACATCAGGGTTCACTGCAGGGTGCGTCTAGTTTTACCTTTTGACCATATCCAGCCCTTCACCAGTGGATCAGGGTGGGCCATCAGCAAAAAAAAAAGATTAAATCAGAGTAATAACTGCTTAAAGAGTTGACAGTCACTGTTGTTGTTTATATCAGGTCTGTATCATCAGAGGAAGTAGTCCAAGCAGTCAGTGACGTAAGTTGTGCAGCTGCTCCAAACCAGTTTGATTGATCACTGATAGTCTGCTGCACTGCTCTTACATTTGACCTCTGTCTTGTGTTTTATAGGACACAGTGAGGGTAAATTTAATGAGAACAGGGATTCCTGTGCAACATAAGATGTTTGAGTTTGAGAGGTAAAACACTCACACCAAAAACACTGACTTTCATGGAGCAGCAAGTTATTTTCTTCATTTTGGCAAATGCGTTTCTTCTAGGGTGCATGGACCAGAAGACTCCCAGGATGCCGTGTTTGAAGATGTCAAATCGCTCCTTACATCTCTTCTGGATGGGTAAGTGTGAAATGAAAAGCGCAACATCTAGCATAGTGTCATTCAGATGGTTTTTTTTATTCAACAAACTGACCATCACAGCATTAACGTCCTGTTCCTCTCCGTATGGCAGCTATAATGTGTGTATCATGGCATATGGGCAGACGGGCAGTGGAAAAACTCACACCATGATGGGAGAGCAGCAGGAATCTCAGCAGGGTATTATCCCCAAGGCCGCTGCTGAGCTCTTTCGGTGAGGGAATGGCCTACCGGACGACAATGAATGGATAATTCCTGGACACTGCTGTAGATTTAGTTTAAATGTGTGTGTAGTACACACTTAAAGCTGTAACAGAATATTCATTTTTTCCCTCTTTACATGATCATGATTATCTGTTCCCATGTGGCACGCAGGCTCATCTCAGAGAAGCCGTCAGAAAGTCACACTGTGGAGGTGTCAGTGATGGAGGTGTACAACAACGAGGTGTATGACCTGCTCGCCAGGGATGAGCATGGCGACGCTGCAGGCCAGCGCCGGGATGTTATCACCACCTCCTCTGGCACCAGCCAGGTCACCCACCTCACACATGAGTGAGTACATTCAGAACAGAGGCAACTGCGGGGGTTATGATTTAAAACATAATTTTAACACCAAAATAAAGTACAATCTTTTATTTGTTCACAGTTTCTCGAAGCTTTACTTATTTGTTGAGTATATGACATGCGCTGAGTTAAATGGCAGTGAAGGGCTCAGCTGCCTTGAATTTACAGATCTATACAGAGCAGATTTATAGTGTTGTGTGACCTGCTCACCTCCTTTCAGCTCATATTTTTTTATTTTCAGTTATAGTCAATAACACTTTGGAGCAGATTGTTGCCAAATAAGAGCTCACAGTAAATAGCCCGAGTGTTCAGAGCAGCACACTCCAAACTGACTGGTTGACAGGTAATTTTATCCTTAGTTTCATTTCCATTGTCTGATGACAGTTGTCCCTCTTTCAAGGCGGAGTCTTGTCTTGAGTCATGTGTTGAACTGACAAGAGTGTTAAAATGTCAAACTGCAGAGGAAATATAACACCTGAAAGTCCCATAAACACACCAGTCAAAGCTTTTTTTTTTAAATCTCATATTTACATGATAAACCCCAGTTCTCACTATTATTCAATTTGTCTGCTTTTTGTTCTTAGAGGTTGATGTTACAACCTTTTGCTTATCGAGACAAATTTTTAATAAATGTTTTGGTTTAATTTTTCTACTGATGGAAAAAAATCTGGATTTCTTGACAAATGTGATGAAATTTCATTCCTAAGTGAAGTGAACAATATCATTTCTGATGAGAATTTTTCATTTATTACAAGCCAATAAGCAAGAGTAAACCAGTTTGATCTTTCATTTCTGTGGTAAGACAAGGCAAGTTTATTTATAGCTAATTTCATACATAAAAGCAGTTTAATGTGTGTCACATAATTAAAGCCCGATAGACGTACTGAAAAATGCTAAGTAAAAGACACCATGCAGATTTTATGTGTAGGCTAAAAGGGGGGGGAAAAACATTCTCAACATGGATTTAAAATGTCTTCAAATGGTAAAAGTTTAATCTCCACTGGCAGTTTCTTCCATTTGCTTGCAGCAGAACATCTGCCTCCATTTCTCCTGTGGCTTTTCTGAATGGAAAAACAACAGTGTGTGAAGAGAACATCTGAGCTTTCTCCCTGCAGAAACAGCTTTGTTTGTAGGTTCTAGAGCACCATTTGGAATAAATAATACCTTAAAAGGCACATAGAAGAAGACCAGATATCAGTAATTCTTACACACTGAACCTTTAAAAAGGAAGGTGAAGTTGTGTGGGGATTATGTGGGTTAAGTTTAAAACTTAGGGACCCCAAAAACAGAGTGAGTTTGTTTCCTTATATATTTATTCCATTTAACAGAGAAAAATATATTTGTTATGTATTTTTCTGTTTAGCATTATCAATTCTTTTCTTTGAAACTAATATGAGAAAAAGGGTGTTTGAACTGATGAACCATCGTAGAATAATGCACTTCAATCCACAGTGGGCAGTTGAAGCTTGACCCTCAAATTGACTTAAAATGGTAAAGAGCTAAATGTTGTGCCATATCATCAACACACACCTCATCATACATTCTTTACTACGTACAAAGCAGGCTAGAAAAATAACTATTAGGTACATTTATCCTTGACCTAAGAATTATGGAGCTCTCTGAGGTTATTTAGGGTTCCAAGTAGCTTAACCTGGTTATTCAGTCAAATGATTAGATTATCAAATCATCTATTAGACAGCCTTCTGTGTTTGAAAGGGCAGTAAAATTAACTCTATTCACTTTGTTGTTGTCAAATGTGACTGTTGTTTGTTAGACTTTAAGACTAATGCAACTGACAAGAAATGACACAGCCACTTTAATCATTGCTAAAAGACACTAAAATATTGATGGCAGCTTTTCAGGGTTTTTATGTTTTGTCTTACAGGCCTGTGCATAATGCCTCGGAGATGATGCAAATCATCAACAATGTTCTGAAGCTCAGGGCTCACTGTCCCACCCTCATCCACACAGACTCCTCCCGCTCTCACCTCATCGTAACCCTCACCATTTCCTCCAGTAACCCCAGCGCTTTGGCCCTGGGTAAGACACGATCATTAAAGTGTTCTCAGAACTCCATGTTGCCGCCAGTTATCCAGGTCCCATATTCATCCTTCTTTCTTTTAGCTCGCAAGCTAAGGAGGGCCAAAAAGGACATGCAGCACTCCACCCATAAGGAGTGGTGGAGTCCACGCTGTCGCTGTGCCAACCCCACCGCCCGCCACTCACCCGACGAGCTTTTTGCCAGCCCTGCCTCTTCACCATGTCCCTCCCCTTCCTTTTCTCCTTGCATCTCACCCAGACACAGCATCTCCGACACTCGGTTCAAGACCAAGCTGCAGCTGGTGGACCTGGCGGGGAGCGAGTGTGTTGGTAGGAGCTCAGTGCTTGAGGGATGTGAGTGTGTGGGCATTACGGGAACATTAAAGCCTGCGTGTTGCAGAATGCATTGGTGAGGATTTGAACAGGAAAATGAACCATATTAGAGTTCCAAATGGCAAAAGAGTCTTCAGGCTTTAAGAACTGCTGTATGTATTTTTGTAATTGATATTTGATTTATAACTTTTGTATTAATTTTGTACATTTAATGCTTTTTGAAACTCAACAGCAGCATCTCAGTCAAAACAAGCTAATGTGATGTGCTTGTTGCTTGACTTTAACATGCTGTTCAAATACAGCTTGTGCTTGTAATGATCTATTTTTTTTTATTATATTGTATTAGAAATTTAATAGGCTATTTTTTTTTTAAAAGTTGTCCATTAAAAATTTAATTATACAAATGAAACTTTAGTTTCTTATTTCCTACTTATTTGGTAAAAACCCAGTACAACTGATACTTGTTCTGCCACTAGATCAGCTCACCGTTGTGTATCTAAACCAGGTATGACTGGAGTTTCGGGTGCTGCTTTGTGGGAGGTGTCATGTATAAATCGCAGTTTATCTGCACTGTCTGATGTCCTGGGAGCTCTGGCTGAACAGAGACCACATGTCCCCTACAGAAACAGCAGACTTACCCACCTGCTACAGGATGCAATCGGTGAGATGAACAAACATTTGGCAAAGACATTACTTATTAACTCATCCCATGACAATGTCTTCATCTTACTGAAACTGAATCACGAAAACAAGCTGTAAAGACAAATAACTAATCTTTTATCTTATGGTCAATCTTTTTCTTGTTCCTCTTCACTTTGTCCACTAGGTGGCGACGCCAAGCTGCTGGTGATGCTTTGCGTCTCTCCGACACAGCGCTTCATCACAGAGTCCCTGCAGTCTCTTGCTTTTGGGGTCCGGGCCCGTCAGATCCAGCGGGACCGACCCCAAAGACGACATAATACACACAGAGTTAAGTGAAAGATGAGACAAAGCAGATCCTTAATCAGTTTTACAAACACGGATAAAAGAAAAAGAGAAGGTTAAAAGATCTTTTTGTCTAATGTTTATTTGGCTGTCAGAATCTGTTTATTACATTGTATCAGTGGAACTGACCAATACCTCCAAACTCACAGCCTTAAACAATATCTTTAGTTATCTTTTTTTTTTAGCAGCTATTCTATATATTTACTTTTCCTGCAACTTCATTGAATTAAATGTTTTTAGTTTAATTTTACAATGAAATTTACATTTGTAGAGCAAAGTACTGCCTACTCAACCACTCCTGAAAGAATTTACAGGTTTCCACAGTAGATTAGTAGTAGGATGTAGATAACAGTAAACAGACTAGATAGTATAAAGCAAAAGCTTTGAAGTAGTTTTCATGCGTTTCATTTTTCCTCCGCAGCTGCTTTGCCTTCTCCGTTTTAGCATTAGTTATGTAAATATAGCATTTCTGCACAGTAAATATTTAATTACCTACTTTTGTTATGTAACAAAATCTTCAAAAGCCTCTGTCGAGAACAAAGTTATCAGTATTTATTAGAAATTAAACAGATACTACAAACATCTTTGTGCATCAGTCTATTGCCGACTTAGCTCTTATCAGGTAGGAGTGCTTGAGTACTTTGTGCCAATTGTCTAAAATAAACTATTTATGTCCAGCTGACGACTCACAATGGGCTTTCTATGCAAATGGATTTGTCTGTGGGTCAGTGCGTGTACATTACAGAAGATAAATGCACACAAAGAGCTGCATGGGTGACGTAGTTATTTCTAGCCATCTTTTTTTTATCACTTAATAGAAGCAGAAGGTAGAGTATTTTACACATTTCAAATAGGGAGTTGTACAACTGGCCTCTGTGTAATAGCTGAAATACTGAAGTAGAACAGCCGGTGATTTTTTATTTATTTATTTTTTTTTGCAAAGGCAATTTGAATTTATTTAATATTTGGAAGAAAACAAACAACTTTTCCCTCTGGTCAGAAACAGACATAATCCCAGCTTGACCATCACTTCCTCTTTGAAACACATACTGGCTCCTTTTTTTAATAAGCCTCCTCCTACCAGCTTCATGCAAATTGTGACAAGAAATTCTCACAATGAAGTGAAGTTGTAATCCAGGCCGTCCCAAAGCTGAAAAGTCTGTGACACTGAAGATGTCACGCACTACCAAGACATGAAAGCTGAAACTGCAGGCTCGGAGATGAACGGTGATAGAACAAAAAAAATAAGATTAAAACAAGAATGACATGATAATAAAACATGAAACCTGCAGAAGCATCTTCGGTGTAGAGAGGAGATAGGAACAGAAAGACACGGGAGAGTTGAGATGATGAGCGAAGTGAGAATGAGAGCAGAGAAACATGGAAATGCAGAGTTATGTAAGAATAACTGTCCTGGTGCCTGGATGAAAGATTTTCTCCACCATGATCAGAGCTGAGGCAGAAGTGTGTGAAATGAAGCTTTGGCTCCTTATCAGCGCAAAACCAGGGAAGACAACAGAAAGGTTTGGCTTAATCTTTTAAAACTTTTAAATTAGCAGTGTAACTTGATGAGAATAGGGTCTCTCTGTTTAGGATTCACCTGAAATCATAGTTAGCTGAGTACCTGAAAAGGGCTTAAATAAGGGTTCCAGTGGAAAAAGTTATAAAAAAAAAAAAAAAAGTTTTCATTAATTCAGAAAAAGCAGTTTATATCCAGAAACACCACAGGACGTTTTTTTTCCCTATTCCAACAGTAGCCCAAAAGGGACAAATCACTACTAACCAAGCCTTTTGTGTTATTCATAAAGCTCAATTTCAGGTCAGCAGCAAAACCCATTAAAGTACATTTGAAACATAACATTAGATTTTATTAATTCAAGCAAACTGTTACAGTCAACAGTTACATAAGTTACATGTTATACAGTAATGATCTGATCATTTTCTTCTTTTAAACCAGGGTTTCTGCCCCGGTGCCCTCCCCCCAAACATAGAAACAGCAAATCCATACAAGCGCAGGCAAGTAAGTAGTAACAGCACAATACATTCATCAACTCAACAATACGTTTTGTACGAACAATAAGGCAAGTAGAAGAAAAAACAAATGGAAAAGGATGGCAGACATTTTCTTCAAAATGAGCCAAAACAAGGCATAATGTATCCTTCTCTTTGAGGCAGTATCACGTAGTTTCTTCTTCTGAAACGAGGAACGTTGAAACAACGAGAGGAAAAGCTTCTCGTTAGTGGGCAGGTACACGGTAAAGGGGGATCTGAGGGGGGGAAAAAAGCTGCCTTCAGTGGTGTTGAATGGTTTGTACCTGGTGTTGGTCAGGTTCTTCGGCGTACACTGAATTTTTTTTTTTTTTTTTTTTTTTTTTTAAATCAGTGACAAGAAGAGGCAGGAATTCTGATGTACATCTCCAGCTTCAAATCACTTCCAGAGTCCATGTCCGTAGCAAAGAAATATGAGAAAATGTTGGGAGCTGAATACACCTAAAAATCAATGGCTTACAGTTTTTCTGACATTTCCTGATGTCAGTATGGGCAAAAGTGGCTCCTTTGAACCTGGACAGACAAAAAAAAAAAAAAAAAGAAGAAAAAGAAAAAGCAATCTCTTGGCATATGATTCCCTGGGGTAACATTAACTGGATGGATATGCACACGTGGTCAAAGCAGCCATATGCTTCAACGTCAGTTCAACCGTACAACAAACGTCACATGACAACACAGTCAGCTGTTTGCTCTTAGTGGTAGTCAGTCCCGGTAAAAAGAGTGGAAACGAAATCCAACCAGCTGGTGTTGAAACTTTTCATGTAGCAATCAGTATTAGAAACCACTACCCTTCTTAACTGCAACTGTTTTTCATAGAAGAGGTAAATAAAAAGAGAAAAGTAGGCAGCATCACCCAATGCCGTCTTCAGCCACCAGGAGGCAAAAGTATGGAGAACTAAAAGATAAATGCAACATGCCTTCATATTTTTCCTTCTGTTTGTTTCTTTTTTTACATCAATGCACAGATAAGAAATAGAACAAAGTGGCTCTTCAAAACGTTTTGATGTCTAACGGTAAACGTGGGGGATGTTATCTCAAGAAATCCCTCAGGAAAAAGGTCATGTGGCGGTGCAGAGAAGAGTGGAAGCAAAAAAACTTCTCGAAGAACACCAGATGAGGGGGGGGTGGTGGAGACTCTCCACCCAACACAAACCACAACAAGACTGAGATATGCCAGGATAATAAAAGAAAACTTGACTGAAGGAAACTGGGGAACAACAACGCTCTTATCTGATGGTGAGGAGCAGAGTGTAGGGGTTGGGTGTTGGTGGAGGGAGGGGCACCTGAACATGTTTTGTCCATCGCTGCCAACGCTGCTCTCTCTTTCTCCAGCCGCCATCATTCCATCCAGTCCCCTTCATCAAACTCGGACTCATCCTCAGAGTCCGAGTACTCCACTGCGATGCGACGCGATAGAATGGTGGCCACGTCATTCCCAACTCGCTCGTGTTTAGCCTCCTGTTCTCGCTGCTCTTCCACTTTCCGCAGCTGTATACCTGCAGCGGGAAGTTAAAGAGAGAGGTTTGAGTTTCTGACTTTAGAATAAGACATATTGCTAAATATTTTCTCCAATGGAAGGACAACATCTTAAGAGATGTCTATGTTCCTAATGTGCACCGGGCAAGACAAGAAGTTGACTCAAGCAGTAACAAGTGAGGCTACACAGGTGTATACTTCACAGAAGTCTTTCAAGCTTTTAGTCTAATAGTGATCTACACTGGTAAGTCAATGTCAAGGAAAAACACATGTTGAGATGAACATATTTAATGTTCCACTGGCAGAAATGATGGAAATTCAATGTTTCATTGCAATTAAACAGTGGCTGGAAGAGTCATGCATCATATTTAACTTAAATGACGGCTCAGAAGCAAAGATGCCTGATTGGATGTCTGTCACCTTGTCTCATTTTTCCTGACTAATGCCTCCTCCTACCTAAGGTGGGAGGGAGTGAGACTCTAGGAGAGGACCTAAGGGTGTACAAACTAAGATATTGGGTGATTGGATGGAAGAATGCCATCACACTGGCTTCCATTGGTGGTGTTTTGCCAAACTTTTTTTTTTTTAATGATGTGCCGAACAGAAACAACTTGGGGAATTCTTCAGTGTATGGGAAGAAAGTGCAGAGATTCAGCCCAATGAACTGAAGCTGTTTGGATTGTACTTCAGTTCACAATATTGATAGACTAGAGATACATGGCTTTCCTTATCCTTATCGGCTAATATTGGCTTATAATAAGGTATTGACCATTCCACTGATATAATTAGTCGATAAAATAACAGGCACTGTAAAGTGTCATGACAGTTTAGTATTCTTACTTTCTTTCTACATGTTGTGCTGCTTCGCACATCATGACAGTGTGCATGTGTTTGACATGACTGCAGCAGTCAAATTTTATGACTTTTTCCTTCATGAACTCCAACAGACATTCCTCTGCTGCAGAAGCCGCTATCGCTAATCAGCCAAGTGAGTTGTAAAATATCAGCATATCAGAAATCCAATTTCGTGCATCTCTACAACAGACCCAATACATCCTAAAAACAACTCTGGAGTTTAGGAAGGCAAGAGATTAATAGCTGACCACTTCATTTGAGTCTGATTAAATCTGTAGTTCTCTTGTTGAAGATAAAACTAAAAGTAAAAAGACTTGCAAATAAATGTAAGATGGTGTGAGGTAAAAGCCTGGCAAACCTCAGTAGTTCATGTCTTCAGACTTTGAAAACTCTGTACCTTTAAATTCTGAGTTCATGCACTCAAGTGAACATTATGTTACATTAGTTATATATAACTATTATTATATTAGTTATCATGGAAAGTCAACACCCTCAACAAAAGCACTTTAAAGCCATATTAATTATGTAACTTATTTAAATGTTTTGATTAAATGGCTGACCTCAGTTAGGTACATAAATTAACCAGAGATTTTGGCTGCTATCATGTGCAAACCTTTTGGATAAATTGGATCCCACCTTTTCTGATGGCCTCCAACAGGACACTGCGAGCATCGCTGATGGGTGGAAGGTTGGCTGGATGGTGCCTCTTTGTCCCCATATCGTGCATGGCATGTGCTGGTGGGGAGGCCATGGCTCCTGCTGAGGGGAAGGCTGGCACAGGTGGAGGGCCTGATATGTGGGGCGATGCACTTCTTGCTCCGGGTAGTGGAAGAGGAGGCGGCGGTGGGGGAGGAGGCAGGATGGTGCCATCTGACTGAGTCCCAAACCCTGCGGATGCGCCCTTGTCCAGAACATGCTGAAGACGGGCCGGGGATGAAGAGTGGAGAGGAGGTGCAACGGGTGGCGGGGCCGGGTGGAGCACTCCTGGGGCGATCTGAAGAGGAGCGGGGGGAGGTGGGATGGCTGGAGGCTGCTGCTGGACTGGCAGGGGAGGAATGGGAGGAGGCGGGGTTCCTCGTAGGCTTGAGGAAGGTAAAGGGGGCGGTGGTGGAGGAAGAGGGGGAGGTGGTGGAGGAGGAGTGCTGGAGTTGAGGCCCGCGGTCCTGGCTGGAGACTGAGGTCTGCTGTCGGAAAAACCTGAACTGGAGCTGGATGGGGGGGACAAGTACAAAACAGTGTGCTTCAATTAGCTTCACACTCTTTCCACACATGACACACACCTTCAGCCTCCATCTTCCTTTTACCAGAAGATGTATGGAAGCATCAGAATTCATATTTTAAACCAAGTCTGCTGGAAAAATAAAGAAGTTATCAGTTCTCAAGCAGCAGATTGCATTACCATCCTCTTAATCTGCTAACAAGCTCCAGCTGAATAAATCTTCAAGCTCCCACTGTTTGAATCTAGAAATCTGCCAGATGATGAACTGTGTGTAAACAAAACGCTTAATGGCATTTCTGGGGAATTACAGGTTAACGGTGCAACAGTGTGTGGGGCCGCAATCAAACCAGGGGCAGCTTTTTGATGTCACGGCTGTCAGATAAGTCTGGCGAGGATTGACTCGTGAATGTGAGGTTAAAGAGGGCTGCATGTCAGGAGGGAGCACTGAAAGTGAATTCAGACTTCGCTGTGACTTGCATTTAGACATATTAGCAATGTTAGATATTTACTGATGTTGAAGCTGTGAGGGTGAACCAGGACACTGCAACATAAAAGCCTGACATGCTCACAATAAGGCTTCCCTCCAGCAGAGATAACCGCACAAAAGCACAGCGAGAGGCTGAGACGAGGGGGAAAATAAAATGTACATTTCCTCACTTGAGGTTGTAACAATATCTCACTTCTCTGGGTTTAGAGGCAAGTGCAGTTTTTCGAGGGAGTGGGGAGCAGAAAACTGAGATAGCAAACCCGATCATGGTAACTTATAGGAAGGAAGGAATGACAATACACACACAGTTAAAGGGGACATGAAAATGAAGGTAAATAAGACTCAGACATAGACAAAGGCAGAGGTGAGAAGGCTTTGAGAGGAAAAAGAAAAGACCGCTGCAAGGACGACGGCGAAATGGGGGGGGGGGGAGGAATCAATTTTACGTCTCTGGTTTCCTTAATCATTCTCTCTGATCTTTTCAGCCCATCAAAAGGCCAAACTTTGCAGCAAAAGCACAGAGCAGAAAAACAGTCTGTATTATGCTCAGTGGCCGTAACACACTATTGATCTTAGTCTTCTCAAAACCGTTTTTTTTTTTTCCCTCTCTTTTGGCCCACAAAGTCCACCACTGCATCCCTCCTGTGCTCTGTTTTAACAGCAGAAACGTCTCCCCTCTAACCTGTGGCAAGCTGCTGTAAACTGTAGGAAAATCCCATTAACAAGGCAAAGAGGAGGAGCTGTTTGCATGTGTTGTGTCCTGCTTCACCTGATCACAGAGGGTGGCTTGATCTCTCCCAGTGGGTGCACGGGAGGTGGTGGCGGCGGAGGGTCGTGAGGTCGGGAGTACATTCTGTCCCCGGTGCGGTTCAGCAGCTCGTTCATCTGGCTGTAGGGCAGCGCTGCCAACGAGAACGGCCCATCCAAATGCTCCATGTACAAAGGAGCCCTGAACAGAGAAAAGTGTTTTTTGTTTTTTTTTTACTGTAGCTTTGGTTCGTATCCGCTGAATGTTATTTTTATTTTATATTTCTTTGCATAACACATTAAAATCTGAAGGAAGTATCGAATTACCTTAATCATGTACTCATACTTCATCTAGCTTTTTGTTTTATTATTCTTTCAGCTTATGTGGTCTAAGAGTTTTAATTCCTTCACAGACAACAACTACGACTGAACAAGTCAGTATCTCGATAATGTATGTAGTTATTACAGCATATTTCAAGCAAACCACCCCAATTTCTGACCTTGGTGAACGCTTTCTCTAACTATTCTATAATTATAAGGTCTGAATACGTGAGAGTGAAAAGCAAGAGCATGAAGTACTTTGCAAGAAAAAAAAAATTATAAACCAGCATCATCAGCTCCTACAACGACTGTGCAGCAGCAGAACAATTTCCTTTAACAGCTCAAGAAGACTGATCCTATAAAAACCACAGCCAGACATTAAGAACGGTCCTATTTTCTCAGCAAAAACAAAGTCTTCCAACAACATCAGTCTCCTTTCTGATGTCAAACTGTAATGCAGTGATGTACAGCACCCATTATAAGTTCATAATAAAGTCTAATAAACAATTTATAGAAAACACAAGGCTGTATGGCATATGTAGTTTTGCTTCATGTTTGTTGGAAGAGTGAAGATATTTAGCAAACAAATATTTTGATTAACTTGTTACTGTTGTAACGGTTATCTAAATTTCAGAACGACATTACTTATTTACACTGTGAGTTTCATTGTTTTAACCAACTGGGGGTATTTGACACTGACATCAAGAATCATTTCAGACAAAGTATCTAAATAGGGTACAATGTGGTATCCTTCTACATGAAATCCATCCTCATCTCATCCTTGCAGAAAAGATTTTCTGTCAGGTATTCGTGGTACTAATGCATCCAAGAAATCCACCAAAAATCTCATGTTACTTACACTGACTGTGAGGGAAATGACTCAACATGGGTGCGACTGGAGCTTTGAGGTACAATAAGTGCAATCACTACTTTTAGGGACCCACAATCATTCCTGTTGTGGCTGCTTTTTCCTCGGTGGCGGTGAAGTGTAAATTTAAAAGAGGTAGAGATGAGAAAAAAAGTACATACTACAGAAGAAGCTGTGCTTATCCAATCAGGACTTGCTCATTGCTGTTTAACCCATTACAACCAGAGTTGAAATAAAAAAACCCTTCAAGCCTGAGGATTTTCTGAAGTTAGAAGCTTAAAAAGGTAAAAGGACAAATATTGCACATATATGATGAATAAGTTAAATTAGTTGGTATTCTGTATTTATGTCCACTGGGATGTATGCCCATGTCATTTATTCCCAACACTAAACATCTGTTGAAGACGGTTCAGAGGTCTTTAGAAATTGAGACCGAGCCTCCTCCAGTTACCTGTTGTCGTGGTAACCAGCAGATCCGTTGGCCTCTCTGTGTGTGTCTTCCTGTGTGTCCTGGGCGAGTTCGGCACCCAGCGCCAGTTTCTGCCACTCCTTCTTCCGGTCGTGAGGCGCCCGCGGTACTTTCTCCGGCTCCTGTGGACGGTCGATTGCCTTCAGCTTTGGCCCGACAGGTGAAGACGGACAGAATGACATGATTGATGGGATGGAAAGGTCATAAGGGAGGGGGGGGGGGGGGATGATTTGGAGATGAGCAGGAAAACAATAATAAAAGACAAAAAGGGAGATTAGCTGCTCTTATTCTACAAGACAAAACAGTAAATGAGAACCTAAAATAACAAGCAACAGATCTGTACTGATTTTTTAACTGGAAATAGAAAACAAATAAAGAAGCTTTGGTAGTCTATTCACATCTACACCACCAAAACAACAAAAATGTAAACAGAGTTCAATTCTATTAAAGTCACTTATTAATATAAATAATAATATTACAGCTATGATATTTTTTTTGTCTTTCTTAGACTCACTGTTGATTTAGTTTTTAGAAGACACAAATCACAGATTGCAAAGAAGAATCAGTTTACAGGAAAGAAAATATTGTATCGTACAAGCTTGACAACAGGGAGTGCTTCCTCACCGACTAAATCAAACCATTGTACATGGAATATATCTTCAGTGAGGGGAAAAAATAGGGGCAGCAAGTAAAGTAATATAAATCAAATTCTCAGCACTCCCTGCCTCTAAGACTTCAACCTGAATGACTTGCAGCACAGAGTTGTAAAGTAATTGAACAGCGAGAAAAACTTTACAGACAGTATTTTGAAATATATTCACCATTTTTTTTTTTTTTTCACATACCTGCCCTGGAAGGTCTAAGTACCTATAGACCTGATCATACATGCGGGGGTCCTGCAACTACAAGAACAAAAAACCACAAGAGAAGCACCAGGGGTGAGGGGAGGGGGTTAAAAAAAAAAAAAACAAATGCACAAAAATGAGCATAACACCGCTGCACACAGTCGACAGAGACAAAAAGCAGAGTGGGCGGTGAGAACAAGAGATACAAAAGGAAGAGAGGGGAAAGAAAAGTGCTGTTAAACAGAAAATGACAGCATGTGCAGCCCAGGGGACGTCACAATGCAGGTAGGACGCTACGGCACACACAATCCTGCAAAAACACACACACACACACACACAGAGGCAGAGAAATAACAGAGCCAAGCTTCATCCCAAACAGAAAGATGACTGACATAGAAAGGGAAAGAGCACACTGGAATGGGAGAACAAACTACAAAAGTGTGTTTCTATGTGAGAGGAAATACTTGTCAGAGCTACAGCTAAAACACACACTGATGACTGGCATGCACAACAAAGACACACACGTGCATTGGTCAACTCATAAGATGGCAAACAAGACAAAGGCACATGTCAGACTTCAGCTAAGTAGATGCACATCCTAAAACACCTTAAGTCACCTGACAGGAAACAGTCATGTAGAAAAATATGCTACCTGACAAATAATTACAAATAAAACAAGATATTCTAGATAAACATTTCAGAGATGAAATCAATCATATTTATTCTGCATATTCCTGAACAAAATGAGCCATCTGTTTCACTTATTAAATACTCATCAGCCCATTTGTTCCTATTAATCAGAAATATGTAAATCCTAAAAGACAAGTTTCTAATCCTTATTTAAAACAAATAAACTACACATTTAAGAAAACATTTACACCCATTTGTTTGCTAAAATCCATATAAACAGTAATTCTGTTTTACTTTTGGCTGCGGCTGGTTTTTGTGATTAGAGATTTTACAATTACTGAGTAACCTGTCAACTTGTAAAACAAAGTGATTACCAGTAATCACTATATAAATACTATGATGTAAATACTTTAAGTATTTTACAGCAATACTCTTGAACACACTACAAAAAACATTTGAAGGTAATAAGAAGCACATATGAAACTTTAGCCAAATTCCAATTCATCCACTTGGCCTTAATCCTGTTTTTATCAAGTGATGAGGAACCCATTTCTGTTTAGGATTCAGGAGTCATCTCACCATCCAAACCGCTCCTAACACCCTGCTGAATGACCACTACAGGCACAGAGGAGAAGTGGAAACATTTCCTGGTAAAACTGAGGGGCAGGGCTAATTATAGGGTTGAGGTTTGTGGAATCAAAATATCAATTACATGATCAGCACATTAAACATTTTTATATAGACATGTTAATTTACTGTATGGGTTGAATAGAGCCACAAAAACATTCTCTCCAATGACATGCAGCTTCTGCTGAATTAAATTAAACTATTTTTTAAGAGATTTGTGGATATTTTAGAAAAATGCTCTGAAACACCCGCTCCTGCTTGCAATGATGGGACTGGATATGAAAAGCAACATTCATTATTTCTTTTGTGTTGCATAAGTGACGTAGGGTGGCCCACTGGTTCTTTTTCAATAACTGAGTGTGTCTGTGTGTGTTGATTTTGAAATGAAACATGCTGGCTGGCAGGCGGCTGATTCAACACAACGTGGGCTGTGGACACTTATGACATGGCTAAATCATGTTGACTTTGTCCGTCCACTTCCGAAGCCAGGCTGCTCTGAGCGAGCACAGGAATAAATCCTCAAGCTAATGCACATTGATTAGCTTCTGATTCATCATGGCACATTACCTCCCCGATGGGGCCTTGGCTGATGGGGGGGGGCTCTGTGCTCAAATGCACAGGAACACACACATTTACACACATGCACCACTTTCTACTCTGCTTAAAAAAAAACATTCAGCCATTTTAATTGAATGTCATGAGTCAGGAATATTCTGGCCTTTGGTGTGCCAGTTCCCAGATATGCTGAGCCTAAACAATCCAGTTGCATTCTGACAAATAAAGTAAGAAGAGTTTTAGTGTTTAAACTTAAACTTTTTGGAAAAGATTGCAGTAACAGCAGCCATCCTGCTTTATAGATCTTTTTTTTTTTTTTTTTTGACATCACAATGTGAAGTAAGAAGAACGAGAGCACATATCACCGCCACCACCTCAGGTCTGCCTGAATAAGTGCAGTTGTACATGTTGATCTGTCTTGTCCTGTCGTCTTCACCCCAACCAGTCGAGGCAGATGGCTGCCCTCCTTGAGTCGGGTTCTGCTGGAGGTTTTCTTCCTGTTAAAGGGGAGTTTTTTTCCTTCCCACTGTCGCCACGTGCATACTCAGGATGGGGGATTAGATCGAAGTCATGACTCGATGCAATCAGTTGGTTTCTATTATAGGCTATTTATGAATTGGCTCAAAATGATGTGTATGTTGATTCGTGTATGTAAAGTGCCCTGTTACAACATTGTTGTGAAGTGGTGCTATACAAATAAAGTTGAATTGAATTGAATTGAACATGTCAAACACATACATTAACGTAATTCTGCCTGTGGGAGACAACCATCTGTCAAACACATCATCACCGTGCAGGTTTTAATGCCACAAAACATGTGCAATTGGCATTGTTAATGGAAAATATGACTGAAAATGGAAGGAAAGTGAGTTTGTACATTGAAAAAATTAGAATTCATGCATTCTATATTAAATGTTCTAATGCCTAAACGGGTTTGATTCATCTCTATTAAATGTGTCCAGTTTCAGGAAGCTGTGTCGCTATGCTAAGCTGCCATCTTTTACCTGAATGGGCTGGTGCTGCATGTCAGATACACAGAAATTATATACATGCATTTTTTTTTTTGTCTGGCAGTACATCTAAGCACACACACCACAGGTGTGTTATCATTTGTGTGGATGGTTTTGTGCTTGTGTATAAAGTAACAGACTCAGCAGAAATGCAGCTGTGGAACCCCCTGATGGAGGGGCCACCGGACCACCCTACTGCTGACAATAACACAAACCGTACATACAGTAGTGGTACTGCTGATCAGTCAAATTTGGGCTGCACAGACTGACACAGCAGCTATCTGGAGGCTACTGCTTTTATTAATAAATGGCATTCTCATAAAGCCTAATACCTATGTCTATTAAATAAAAACAGAAAACAAACAGCTGCTTTTGTTTTATGCTTTGAAATTTGTAGTTGTAATTATGCAATAAGATAAAAAGGAGAAAGAAAGAGCAATAAAACTTCTGCTGGAATGTCTGAATAATTAAACCAAAGTTTGTCTAAACTGTGGTCAGTCAGAAACTTTGTACGGTCAAGCTTTGCTCATAATTTATTCTAAATATAGACGTTAATAAGTCATGTTTCAAGTGATGTACAGCTACATTATTGCAATGCAGGACATCTTTTGATTTTCTAGTAAAACATGATGAGTGTCAAAGGAGTGAAGCTGAAACAACAATTAGTCACTTTTATCGTTTCTAAAGTGGAAAACAAATTGAAACTAATGTAAAGGACTTGCCGTTTGTTAAGCTCACCGCTGCTTCATGCTGCGCCTTGATTCTCTTCACAACTCGCTGGAATACTACTCACAAGAAGCAATCAATGTTCAGGACTGCTAGGCTTCAGCCCTCAGGTAAAACTGGGATGCAGGTGTGCTGGAGGGTTGTTAGTACAGGTTGAAAGTGGGCGGTTTGCTTGCTTGGAAGAAAACAGAGGAGTGAGTGGAGAGTGGAGGGAGGGAGAGAGAGGGCTGCAGGCTGCTGCACAGAGAGCAGATGCTCTGACGATGGGGCGAGGAGAAGGGAGAAGCTCTTACCTCTGGGGGAGTAAGGAAGGGAGGAGGGGTTTCAGAGAGGGCTCTTATAAGGCTCTTGGGACACACAAGATAAGGCATTTCCAGCTGCACAGAGTTAGATAAAAAGCAGGATTCAGAAAAGAGCGAAAAGAAAAAGGTTGAGAGGAAAGGCGGTGAAGAGAAGTCCTGAAGCAGTATTTTTACTATCTTTTTCCAAGTACTACACATTCTACTGTCTCACCGCTATTATTTTGCGACATCCAATCATCCTGTCAACTTACGGCTTCAGTTAGTATTAGCAAAATGTGGATGTCTGTCGCACTGAGAAAGTCTAACAGCTGAAACTAGTTTTCAAACAACTGCCTTATTAGCTGAACAGTTGCACAGGCTTTCAGCAAGCAAGAGGAGCAGCAGGAGACGACGGAGGGCGCCTAAAATATGCCTTGTGTGACGTCTGCAGCTGTTGTAGCATAAGTTTTTGTCTTGTCTTGCTTGACTCAGTTCAGCATTAAGTTCCACAATAATTCCTCAACAGTTAAACATAATTTTTTCTTTTCTTTTCAGTCTAAGATCATTAAAGTGTCTTACCAACAGTGGCTCCACTGTGGTATTTCAAGTTATTGCACAAGCATCATATAATCTTACTCCACAGCTAGATTGTGGAATAAAATAAAATAAAATAAAATAAGCCTGTCACTTAGTTTAGTTTCTTGGATGTTATCAAACTCCATTTAAGGTATTTTTGACATTGTGTACTGTATTCATGCTCAGTACTGGCATGCAAGACCATTTTACAACTGGTCTAAACAGCATAAAAATAAGCTAAAATATGAGCTATAATCACCACAGGATCTTGGAAAAAATAGTCAGCTGGAAAAATAGGATCAAATATGCAGATTCCATCCTACATTTTAAAATCCTGCACAGATTGGCCATTCCAGAAAATCAAAACAGGCTGACCGGGATGAATTTTTTTAGGCAAATGTCTGGTTCCATTTTGGACCTACAGACAACTTGTGTTTTCATATTTTGTGTCTACAACTTGGAATCCAGTACCTACTGTTTTACATGATCTACACACCTTCAGTTTATTTAAAACCAAAATCTAAAATTTATCCAAAAGTCAGAAACCACCACAGTAAAATTTGTTTTCATGGATTTCCAGCACCAGTGAGAACCCTGCCAATGATCAAATAAAATCCAATGCTTGATGGTATAACCTGCAGCTCCGTGATGAAGTAAAAAAGTTTGAATAATTAATATTTATATGTATTGTGAAGCTGAAAGATCATTTTTGCACTTTAATAAAAACTACCACTGTTTTTACATCATAATGGATAAAAATGATAAATGTAACATAAATTCAGTTGTTCCATATTGATCAAAGTGTCTCAGTTCAGTGTGAATCTTCACATCAACTTTACAAAATTCTGACTGGAAATCTGAATCAAGATATTTTTATAAAATCAGGAAATCTTGTTAACATTTTCTTTATATTGTGTAATTCAAACACACTTGCAAAAAAAATTCCTACATGTTTGCGTTTACATTTCTAAAATAAAGATTATTGGATGTTTGCGGGATCCAATCTGGTGTTAAAACTGGGAATCCTTCAGCTCCAAACCAGTACTGAGATGTTGCTATGACCACTGTTCAGAAACTGTACACTCTCCTTATTGATGATAAAGTACTAATGTAAAAATCTATCACATCAGCATTATTACACTTTCTCTAAACCTTAATTATAATCTTTTCAGTAAAAAACACGATGCTTTGGTGAGGAGATTTTTTTGCTTTAAACATTGCGCTGTAATTATGCAGGAAAGGCATAATAAAAGGGCTCATTAACATGCAATAGTTGGCCTCCCCTGCTTTAATAAGAACTGGCAAAAGCATTTTTCAAACAACAATGGCCCAATTTCAGAAAATATCTCTGCCCCCTTTGTTTGAGTACAGTATGAAAAACAGGCTCAAATCTGAATGTCGTTATATTCCGTTAGGAGGCCTGTGAGTGCTATAATGAGACGGGAAACAGAGAGGAAGAGCCAAAAGCGATTCTCCATAGGGGATCCAGACGTTTGAGACAGAGCTAAATAAAGCTTGGACTCAAGTGCTGATCTCAAAGAGAAGCAGCAAGGTTTTCTGCAACTTCCTTCGCAGCTTATTTTTCCCACTCAGTCCCAGGGACCTTCCTCTCACATAGTCTACTGCTAATCCACTGAGGCAGAGGCCAACGCAGGAGCTAACAAGATTAGGACACTACAGCTTTCCTCTGCTCCTTTATCTCTGCTCTGTGCTGCTTCTCATTCATCACTGCTTCCTACCGTTTGTGCATATGAGTAACTGTGTTAAATCTGACTTCAATAAAACTATTATAGTTACTAACTAAAATAGCTGCTGACACTACTCATTTCCTGTTCTTGTTTCAGTGTTTCAGTGTGCATGAAAGGAAATTGTTGAAGTTTAATAGAAAAGGAGACCTCATTTGTGTGTAAAAATGAATGTAATAATTTATAATTATGTTAAGATTAGATATTGTTTTGTAACCGCAGACTGACCGTCTGTTATGAACAACCTTGTTGCCACTTCCAATCTTGTTGACGCTTCTCTAAAGTGTAAGACAGTTTAATGACTTTGCAGACATGAATATGTTTTATTCACACTAAAAAGGCACCTCTGATCCACATTCAAAAGCTAGTTTACCACTATGTTGCTATTTTTGGTTTTACTATTTTCATTTCAGCAGACTTGTCCTCAAGTAAAAAGTGAACAAATATCTGAATATCCACCACACACACTAAAACCTGAAATTTCCAACAGTTTAAAACTATGAAAATAATACAGGGCAATAAATGTATCCTGCCAACAATGGCCCTTGTTTGGTTGGTGGACTAAAATTCATCATTATCATTCTCTTGTTTTTTTTATTATTATAACATTATCAATATATTACCACTATTATCTCTCTCTCTCTCTCACATACATATATATATATATATACATATATATATACACATATATATATATATATATATATATATATATATATATATATATATATATATATATATATATATATATATACACACACATATATGTGTATGTGTGTGTGTGTGTGTGTGTGTGTGTGTTTATATTCCTTGAGCTGCAGTTTATAATTTTTCCAGTGCAGGGACAAATATGAGATGAGACAGAGAGTAGGAGTATAGACTAAATTACAGACTTCACTGAGGAGAGAAATGCAACGGAGCTGGAACACAGTTTGTCATGGCACAAATTGTGTTGGCACCCAGTCTCGGATGGAAACACACTGACTGACAGGTGGTGAGGCATGTCAGGTCCCTGACACGGCAACTGCACAGTACATAATGGCCTATTAAGATATTTTTAAGCACTTGTGTGTGTATTCAAGCCTGTGTGTGTTTGTGTATCCACATTAAGATTAGAGAAAGAGTGATTATAAAACATACTCAGGATTTGAGATCAAAATGATCAAATGGAAAGTATCTGCTGGATCTTCTGGTGAAATAATGAGATGCGACCATAAAGGACATAAGTAATTATGGCCACTAATTCAAACACACATGCTGAGCATCATGACTGAAAGGCAAATTAACACAATGCAGCACAACCACTTGAAGAGCTAAGCGATGAAGTGTAAAGATTTACGCCTTCATTTTCAAACAAACTCATTTGTACACTGTACACAACATATGTGCATGAGCAACTTTTTGTGCTCCCCACAA
Source organism: Telmatherina bonti (assembly GCF_933228915.1). Classification (NCBI taxonomy): domain Eukaryota; kingdom Metazoa; phylum Chordata; class Actinopteri; order Atheriniformes; family Telmatherinidae; genus Telmatherina; species Telmatherina bonti. Next base: position 20,894,342 of record NC_136614.1, on the reverse strand, counting down.
ACACACACACACACACACACACACACACACACACACACACACACACACACATATACATACATAATTCCTCTGCACCGCATTTGTACTTATCCTCACTCAGATCATTTATCTCCCAGGAATACACAAACCAAGAAATATGTGTTTGTGTGTGTTATTCCTAACCGATCCTGTTTTCCTTGTGAATGTCCTCTGGGCCTTTCCATGGGGTCCGTTCTGACTGCCAGTGTGGCGAGGAGGGAAATGAACATGGCTTTACATGCTGAGCCCACCCGGGGCTTTAATTAGAAGGAAATAAGCAGAATGAGCTTTGCTTACAAGCGGTCACATCATCCTAGTCCTCGGGAGCAAATGAGGTCCACCTTTGGTAGCATATTAGTTTTCTACTTCATGCTGTTGGTGGAAACAATGCATGCATGCTCAAGTTAAAATGATCTAATCAATACTAAACTAGCAAACAATCCCATCTAAATGTGATTATATTTACCCTTACTCTCTCCGTCTTGGTGAAACCTGTCATCCATCCTCACTGTGTCATTCCCAGTCATTACAAACCTCATAACCAACCAATTATATCCTCTGCGTTCACATAAACCCTCAGTGGAAAATCACTCTCTTTATTCCTCGCTGACATGGATGTAATAAGTTTTGATTGACTGCGAGGGGGCAAAATGGGGAGCTGCTTCCCACGCAGGGAAATGCAAGCTGGTCCTGATTACCGTTCCTGGCACTGAGGGTGGGAAACCCCTCCGTTTTGAGTGGGGGCCACAACCCTGCACTTGATGAGTAAGAGCTGCTTTCGGTAGATGATGAAGAACCTCTACATTTCATCTGATCGTGCGCATGAAAATCTGATATCACATTGCATCTGTACACAGATCTTCCTCATTAGGCTACGTGACTGTGTCTGTTAGCAGAGGCAGAGATGACGCACAGTGAGAAGCAGCTGCTCCCATTAATTAGATGTAATGATCACACAAGTAATAACTAAGACGGTTGACTGAGGGAAGAGTTGATTTATCTATGAATGGTGACTAATTAATGCAAGAGGCTACATGGTTTGAAGCCAAGCCTGTGAATCTATTAATGAGTCACCGTGTCTGATAATTCATGCAGGACACATCGATCTGTATCTGAGGAGAACACAGGAAGTCTCTTCTCCCTCACTTCATCACCTCACTACTCATCGCAAACACTTCAATCTATTGCAAGAAACAACAACCTACACAGTCCTCAACTGCTGTATGGGGAAAAAAAAACAGAAATGGATGAAACAAAATGTGGGCAACCGGGGCCTTCGAGACTTACCTTCTGTTTCCGCCTCTCCTTCCTCTTGTCCTCTGTGTCTTGCAGCATCTTTTCTCTCCACAGGTCAAAAAAGTAGGATGGATTTGTGTAAAACTTTAGACAGTCCTTCCCATCATCCCTGCAGACAAAGGAAACATAAATGAAGCAATCAGATTTCATTTTGGTTCAATGTAATGATCACTGAAATTATAGAAAGCCTGAATGGTTTTTCAAGAAATTCCTTTTACTTTAAAAACATTGAGTTCGTGACTTTCCCCTGTTTTAAAGATGAATGCATCATTACAGTGAGCAGTTTATTTGCAGGTTCTTACATGATTGACTATTTTGGTATTTAAAATGTTTTCTTTAACTTCACAAACTTTCAAATGGAACACTTGACAATGTAAGTCGAGCAGGGACGGACGGGCCAGCCCGCATAAAGGGCATTTTCCTGAGGAGCCGATGTGTGTTTTGGGCTGACAGAGTTTTTAAATAAGCCTGAATGGCCGACAGAACTCACTAGATCAGTGGTCCAAATAACACTAGACTGGTCCACTTGAACTTTTAGCTGCACCTCCTTTCTTTGTGGTCCCCGTTTCTGAGTGATTCATTCATCCAAATTTTCAGAACAGAATTTTCTTCCCCAACCACTGGCTAATAAAACACGTTGATCCGCAGCCCGTTGACTACTTCCTAACTGGCTCCACAATGAACCAATCAGATATTTAAAACCGCCTCTGGCTCGGTACCAATAGAGGTAAGATAAGAAGCACAGAGAAACTGTACATTTAAAAAAACAAACAAAAAAAAAAACTGCAAATGTCCAAAGATGATTGGCATGTTGACAGGACCTTCATCAGCTGCTGTGGATGATGATGATGATGATGATTATGATGATGATGATGGTGGTAGAAACTGCAGTAAGACACACTACTTTCACATCGCTGAGCCCGTTAGCGGCAAACATGCTAGCTGTTAGCAAAGTTATAAAACAGCTGTTTAATCACCATCTTAGTTTGTCTCCTTATTTTAATGATACTAGTTTATGTCAGCAGAACAACTGTTTAACAGGTTAACTAGTTGTTCGCTTGCTTTTAAACCATCACTTAGCAACATTAACAGGGAATCTGCAGATAGTCGGATACTTTTAGGTTTTAAGTGTAAGAGGCAGCTTCTGTGTGTTTATGGACAATATATGAGATTAGCTCTCCATCTAAATTTTTCACCTCTGCCCAGGTGGTTTTGATTTTGCCATGTTATCCAACTGTCTGTCTCTGTGTTAGTAAAACTACTAAGTTGATTTGTGATTTTTTTCTGAGAATGGGTCTTGGCTTAATTTCCATTAAATTTGAAAGACATCTAGAAGGAGCTGTGGATTCAGGAAATTGTTTCAAAGGATTCTTCCCAACATGGGTGAAAATGAGTTGCTTGGTGGAGGTCTGCACTCTGAGTGCTTTCCTGGTTATACTAGATGTCTGATGCAGCTGTTTGCTTGTTTATCAGAGATTCCTGACCTGGCTGCATCATGTTGAAGACAAAGTCCAGCCGTTGTTTAGTTTTACCTGGTTTTGCTAAAGAGGAAACAGTTTCTACACTTTGTCCAGGAACAGTTTTCATCTCATCCATCATTTCTCATGAAGTGCAAATGTTTATTTCTTTATTTTAGTATCTAATGTGTGTTTCCTGCTTACTCGCTGTATGGTTTTAGTGGCTTTAAGGATTTGCACGGCTGATAATCACATTTAAGGAAGTGCAGATATTTGTGGTGTGCATGATTGTATATGGGCCAGTCTGGACCAAAATGCCAGTGCTGATTTGTCTGTCCCGCTCCGCCCAGTATAAGAGTAATAAAAGCAAGACATTGTCACATTTAGGTGGTTAAAAAAAAAAATCAACAACATGTGGGCATCCACATGTATTAAAAAAAACAAAAAAACCACCTATGTGAAAGTCCTCCACAGGTTGCAAGGCACCAAATAACTACATAATTACATTTTCTTATTCTTTTTGCACCAAGTTTCTCATAATGCAGCAGCTAGGATCTGAACAACTCAGAGAAATGCAGAGAAAAGGACGAAAGAAAAACATAATATGTTTTAACTCATCCCTTTGTTCATTTTTGTCTGCAATCCCTGAACAAATCATAACCATTATTTACTATTCATCATGAAAGATAGCTGAAGCATTAGCATCCATTCCCACTCAGCCTTCTTCCTTTCTTTTTTTATTCCTCGTTGACATTACAGAAGCCTCTGTGTTTAGTGGTCACTGTGATGAAAGGCAGGAAAACAAGAACAGACTTCATACAGATGAAAGTCCCTCTTGACAAGGAAATTTGCATACACAAGTCCCTTAGCATGCTGCTTGGAAATGTCATTGCACATCAGTATTGCATATTTTGCTTTGAAAAAAAAAGAAATGTATATACTTGGAAACATTAAAATGTAACAATTACAATTCCCACAAAAATCTTACAAGCGGTCCAACAGGTGAAGCGAAGATGAAGATTAGACAAGTGTTCTGGGAACAACTGGGTGACAGTGTCGATTAAATGTCCTCTCCTCTTATGTGTTTTGTACAAATTAGCAGTAATTTAAATGTGTGAGGCAAATAATCTCCCTCACTCACATTTTAGGCCATCTTTGACGTGTCAAAGGAATACAAACAAACTTAATAAAGTCTGACCATTCATGGCTTTTCACTATAATCTGTGTGTAGCTGCCTTCACTGAGTGTTGGCCATGTCTGGGGAGGCAATTATTTGGCAGCGACACCAATAAGTACAAGCACATAGAAGATGAAAAGGCACAGCTTCAAAAGGCAAAAGTAGAAAGTCTAATGATATGCAACACAACAAAGAAAATAGGATTTAACAATGGGATGAAGCGGGAGTGGGGAGAATGCTACTGAAGTGTGCATGCGAGTGCACTACAGGTAGAGTTTGGGTTTTTGTAAATCATTAAGTCGGGGTATTTTTACACGTTCAAGGTGTGTTCGTGCACTTGCGGATGAGAAACAGCAACAGAGAGACAGAGCGGAGAAGCTTTTCTCTGCATGCATCTGAGAAATAACAGCCTGGGGAGGCTACTCAGGGAGCCTCTTAGTGTGATGTGGTGAGCAGAGAGGAGAAGAGAGGAGAAGAAAATATAAAGAAGGGGAAAGGAGGAATGAGGAGAAGTGAAGAAGACATGGCAAGAAAATGAATGAGAAGGTAACTTTAAGAGAAGGGAAAAAAATACAGTCCAATGTTTTAAATTGTTAATCAAAAGAATGAAATCATCATGCTGAATAAATGTCATCATTCATGCAGTGCTGGAGAAAAAACTGAAGGAAATCTGGGGAAAAAAGGACGCTCCAAAAAAAGCAAAATGTGTCACCACACATTATAATCTTAAAAAAAAAAAAAAAAAGAGGCGGGGGAGGGGTATTGTCCTCAGCTTGCTGTCCTTTTTCAGCTGCATCTCTCCATACTAATTGAAACCGAAAATAAGTTGATCCCAATAAACAAGACTTCAACCTTTAAATTGAAAATGAATAACACTCGGAATGGCCACCTTTGAAATAACCAGTTTTAACCCGATAATAAAATCTATGTGTCACAAAATACAAAAGTGTCTAATGATTTAGAGTAGCAGCTGCGGAGTGTGAACTACAGAGTAACAACCAATGATAGCAACCAGTAAAGCCAATCGAGTGCACAAATGGGTGCTAATGTGGCCTAATCATAAAAGTAATTCTAATATAGTTTATATTTCAACAAGAAGCTGTCAAGATACAATATTGGAAGTTGTTGTATAAAGTAAAGAAATACAGGCGGACTGTAAAAGTCTGAGGAATATGTGCAGAAATGATTGCACTACGGGACAGATTTCCTACTTGTGCTGGCAAAAATAAGCACTTCTGGAAACAGCAGCACTGAAACGCCAGAAAATAATATCCAGTTTAATCTTGCGGCGTTGCCAACATGACATCTGTAACAAAAAAAAAAAATCATTTACTGTGATTCTGGTGGCATTGATCACAGCTGCCAGGGTGTGTTTTAGAACCTGAAATATGACTAAACAGTTTGGTTTGGGATATAACCATAGACTGAAAAACCCTCCACCTGCAGCAGCTTGCAAAGGCCACGAAATTAAAGGCAGTTCTTTTTTTTTTAATGGATTACTCACCTTTTGGACAACTCCATCTATCACTCTCCTCATCTGCTTCATTTTCAAGAGCCAAAGTCACCAGCTAGCTAATGATTGAAATGCACTAAAAACCTTGAGATGCACACACAAGCTATATTTATCCACCAACAGTGGCCAACGGTGATTGATGGCTGCACTAATCCCTCACCAATCAGTACTGGCTGGTATTTGTCCCACATAGTATAGTTGTGTTCTTTTAGAAAGAGAAAAGAAAGAAAAATCAAAGTTTTTTTTCCACAGTGGCACCAACACACCTTGCATTTACTCCACATGGCAGATCACAGAAACATGTCTGACAGAGTCATTTCATTATTAGCCCTGATTGGTTATGAACAGCTTGTTTCCATCATGGGATTGCTGCTGCCACAGTTTTTGAATAGATCATGCACTTTTATACTCTCAGGATCTTTTGCAAAGCATGGTGTGTCAGAGTTTTAGGGAAAATGCACCAGGGCCAGCAGCTCAACGTACACTCAAACCCTGAGCTATAAACCCATGCTAGCTCTTGGATAGCACAATGTTTTAAATATGGACATTCAGCAAACATGACTATTGAACCTTTCGACAATTTGAACATTAGACTTCATATTGCTAAAATACTTTTAAGTGTCAGGTATTCCTAATAACCAAAAATAAACTGAAATGGTTGCTACTTCGTAATACCCATTCATATTATTCAGATTAGTGAAAAGTAAATAGTACTGCATAATAAACTGATCAGAGCATGTGTAAAAAACTCCCATTCATTCGAGATTACAACCATCCAAGGTCAGAGAGCTTCTCAACACACCATTTTGAGTATCATGGTGTAATTAAATCTTTTGTTCAGAGCAGGGAGAGATTTAAAACAACAAATAAGCTGAGTAAAAGCTGTAATTTGAGATCATTTTGTTGTGCAAACAGTCTTTTCAGGGTGAATAGAGTAAGCATCAAATGAATAAACGCAGGAAAAAGTAAATGCCATCAGCATTGTGAAATCTGCAGGGGGGAAAAGTGGCTGTCAGACACTGTTCAGACCTGTAAGGTGTGAGTATGTTGAGGGGTGGAGGCTGCTCGCAAGTGTGGAAGGTCTCATGCAGTGGAACCGGCAGAGACTTGCGATCAAACAGCTGCTGGTCCTGGATAGTAGAACTCCTAAAAGCCTTCCTCATGGTAATGTCCTGAAGCGACACTGTGGAGGTGGACAGAAGGAAAAGAAATGATCAGAGGAAATGAGGACTTGCAGTTATTAAATAAGGTTCTGTGTTACGCATTTCATGCATTTACGCTTGCTGGCTGCGTGATTGACAGAAACCTCACTGATGAACACAGTAAATGCAGTCTGGCTCCATCTCATCACTATCATGAAAATTGACTTTGATGCCATTACTCAAGAAGTAAGAATCAATGTTACAGAGTAGTAAGCCTGTTATAATCCACTAATCATTGCCCCTCGGGCTAATGTTACACTGTTGTTCTCACTGCTTCATTTCAATCTCCCTGAAGGAAAGCCACATACGATGAGTGAGATAAGTTGTGTTGACATTGCTATACAAGCAGAGATTGATGGGCCACACACACACACACACACACACACACACACACACACACACACACACACACACACACACACACACACACACACACACACACACACACACACACACACACACACACACACACACACACACAATCTAGTAATTAACTACATTTAAAGTAAATTTTCTGAAAGTCAGTGGAACACAGCTGAGACTATCACAAATGCAAGTTGGAGAGTCTTCTAAGGGGACGGATGAAAAAGCATGCGGCCAATAGTAACCCTCAATCTGGCAAGCAAAGACTCTTGGAAAGAAAATGCAGAACGTTGCAAGCAGATGTGAATTTTACATGAGGAAGTTACAAATGGGTGCATTTTACTGCAGCCGGAGGGAAATCTAAAAAAAAGTAGTGGCAACCCAAGTATCATTCTGTTATTCATAGCCTTTCTATCTCACACACACACACACACACACACACACACACACACACACACACACACACACACACACACACACACACACACACACACACACACACACACACACACACACACACACACACACACACAGACAAAATGTCAACATAGACACAAATACTAAAACTGTACAAAACTCATAGCAAAAAAAAAAAAAAAACAACAAAAAAACAAAACAACTCAAAACCATCATTAAACCATCGCCTCAATAAAATGATACGAACAAAGTCACAAGCTAACCCTTTTCCATCATCTACACTGCAGCAACACAGCTGGATAATGACTTTCACAAACTATGAAGGACCAGCCACCTGAGGCAGTGAAGGATCATCAGTAACACCCTCAGGAAACCATGGCGTGATAAGCAACAGGAGAAAAGTAAAGAGGCTGGAATAAGCAACACAGAGACAATAAACATAGACAGGATCATGGAGTTTGGGGGACAAACAACATGAGAAAACAAATACTAAATTCAATTCAATTTCAATTCAACTTTATTTATATAGCGTCAAATCACGGCAATGCCATCTCAAGACGCTTTACAGACAGAGGGGAAAACATAATGAAGGCCAATTCATAACAGCCTATATAAGGAAACCAACAGATTGAGTTGAGTCCAAAGCCTCTTTCCCACTGTAGGAACCATTTGACGTTCCTGTAACCTTTTCAGTTCTTTGGCGCATTCGGACAGATCGGAACTTAGGGACCATGCCCCTGAGTTCCTATAACCATTTCAGCGCCTACTCAACTTCCGGGTCTTTCCTTAGTTCTGTAGGAACGCATCTGACGAAGCAGGCTGACGTAGGTGATAGCTACGCCCTCGCGCTGAGCGCCGCTACTTAATTTCCGCATCGTCAGACCCCGCCATTTTTAAAAACCACTGTTTACGGAAGCATGGAGAACGCAGCTGATAAGTGGACGGACGACGAAGTCAGAGCCCTGCTGGCCGTTTTTTCAGCCGAGGAAATCCAGAGGGGGTTCGAAAGCACACAAAGAACACGATGGCCTTGTCGCTCTCCATTTTTGCTCCTTTGTGGTGTTTTCCTCTTCGCGGTTTGTTTTGTTGCTGAGTGGCGCTAAAATAACACGTCACTGTCGCAGATGGTTGCGTCAGATCGGTAGCGATCGGGTCTCCGACTCATGTCCGAATGCAAAGTGACACGGTTCTCTGGCGAAGGACAGTTCTTAGAACGCTATTAGTTCTCAGAACGCAGTTCTTAGAACGTCTCTGTCCGAATGAGACTCAACTCAATCTCCCATCCTGAGCAAGCACACTGGCGACAGTGGGAAGGAAAAAACTCCCTTTTAACAGGAAGGAAACCTCCGGCAGAACCCGGCTCAGGACAGGCAGCCATCTGCCTCTGCTGTGTGGGGGGGAAGAGGACAGAAAGACAACAGACAACAGGAACTGCTACTCCCGGCCAGGGAGACCTGCTGAGACAGGAGACATACATGTTAATGATGCAACACTGTTATGGGGGGGGGGGGGGGGGGGTGTAAAAGAAAGAGATAAAGAGAAAAAGAAAGAAGCTCAGTGTATCAGGAAATGTCCCTCAGCAGTCTAAACCTATAGCAGCATAACTAAGGGATGCTAACCATCCCTAGCTATAGGACTTATCAAAAAGATAAGTCTTCAGCCTAGTCTTAAAGGTGGGGAGGGTGTCTGCTTCCCTAACACTAACTGGGAGCTTATTCCATAAGAGAGGGGCCTGATAACCAAAGGCTCTGCCTCCTGCTCGGCTCTTTGAGACTCTAGGAACCACACGTAAGCCTGCAGTCTGCGAACGAAGTACTCTGCTTGGTATATAAGGAACAATGAAGTCTTTGATATATAGTGGTGCCTGGTTGTGGAGGGCTTTATATGTAAGGAGAAGGATTTTAAATTCTATTCTAGATTCAACAGGCAGCCAATGAAGAGAGGCTAAAACTGGAGAAATATGATCTCTCATGCTGGTTCTGGTCAGGACTCTGGCTGCAGAATTCTGGATCAGCTGAAGGGTTTTCAGGGCATATTTAGGACAGCCCAGTAATAGAGAGTTACAGTAATCTAGTCTCGAACTAACAAAAGCGTAAACCAGTTTTTCTGCATCACTCTGAGACAGAATGTCCCTAATTTTGGCTATATTACGTAAATGAAAGAAGGCTGTTTTAGTAACCTGCTTAATATGTGGACCAAAGGACAGGTCAGGGTCAAATATTACTCCAAGGTTTCTCACTGTAGCACTGGAAGCTAAAGTAATGCCATCCAGGTTCATTACAAAACCGGAAAATTTAGCTCTGAGTTTTTCAGATCCAACGAGAATTACTTCAGTCTTATCTGAGTTTAAGAGGAGAAAATTTCTAAAATGTAAAAGCTGACAAAAAAAATTATTCATGGTTCATCACATAAAAACGGTATAGCATGATTTCAAGAGGAGAGAGAGAGAAAAACAGAAAGGCATCAGGATCCCATGAGGGAAGTGCAGTAACCTGAGCATTGCCAGAGGCTGGAATTAAGCTTCAAAGACAGCATGAGAGAGGAACTACAGCAGCCATTTAGGCAGGAAGCGCACACACACGCACGCACGCCCGCACGCACACACAAAACTGAGAAAAAAAAAAAGAAAACATATTTTGTACAAAATCTGTTCTTTGTTAAACAGAAATAACCACAAGAGGAAACTGATGGCACTTTGCTTCTTCTAGCTTCATCATTAAGAAGACATTGTTAGAAGTACGACTGTTAACACTTGCTAGTGTCTGTAAATGACCACGCACAAGATCAAAATATCTAGCAGTTTAGTCCAACAGAAGAAAAGTGACTTTTCTTTTCTTACTTTCATCTTCACCAACATGGGAAGTGCTGATCATCTTCTCTACCTCAACATGGTGAATTAAAATTTAAAGTGCTCTTCGAGTTGATCAGGCGCCCTTGTTTTTAGCAACTGAACGTTAACATTACAGTTGTATGTACACCTCCGTGCTGATTTTACTTTTTGCATTCTTGCAAAGAGATATAACAATAAAAGAAAGGAAAGCACAAAAGGAGCTGAGAACAATACTATATAACTTGCTGCTTACAATTTTCAAAAACACACACTCAGGCGGGACTGTTACAGACACAAAAGACCCTGACAGAGTCAGGAGCAACAAGTGGTCGACAAAGGGTCGAGAGCACCGTGTGCTGCTGCCCAAACAGATTTAGGTACTTCATGAGGCTTTTAGATGGTGTGACAAGTAGGTGCAAAGGCGACAAACAAGAGCGAGCGAGTGCAGAGGTCTGTGCCAGAATGCATTTGAGTGCTGAGTGAGGTAGCTACAAACCTGTACTGAGCAGCACTAAGCTCTCATGGCGCACTAAATAATGCAGGCAGAAACACTCACGTGTGAGAGATCCGTCACACAAGCAGATGGATTTCTTACAATCTTTTACATCCCAAGTAAAAAATGTCATTCACCTTAACTACTAATTATGTTCATGTAGAGAAGAAACATGAGTGAACATGTGAATGTAAGTAAGTGTGCATGTGTGTTAACATGTTTATCAATTGTTGTGAGGACCAATATGACATCCAAATACGGTAAACACCTTCAACAGCTTGTGTGAAGTTTAAGACAAGATGTCAGGGTTCAGGTATGACCATTTCTGTTGAGGTTTGTTGTAAGAGAGATTAGGGTAAACAGCAAGGGAATGTGTCATGTAAATCAGCAAGAGTCCTCACAAAGACCAGCAAAAGCTGTTTAAGTGTGTGTCTAAGTCGGGCTGCACCAGGTGTAGCAGCAGCTTCTGATCTCAGGATGTGAAGCTTCTTATCAGTGAGCCAGTCCTGGATAGTTTATCTCTTTCCTTCATATCTTTTACTTAGACAGATAACATCTGGCTAAAATACTCTTAACTAAAGTGAGGTGAGGAAGTTCTTGTCACTCTCAGGGACCTTCAGTTTCTTTAAATGTAGCAGGAAAATGATAGAATTTATTCATTCCTCCCCCATTTTATACCCCATCTTATATGGATGCAGTCCAGTACACACACACACACACACACACACACACACACACACACACAGCAACAGCAGACAAGAAAAGTCACAGACCAAGCTGCCTTTTAGCATGCAGCTATGCCTCTCTCATCTGTTTTACCTCAATGCAAATGCTGCCCTATAATTCTGGCTTCTGCACACTTCCTCCAGCAGTCCAGAAAAACTCTTCACTCTGTCTTATTCAGCTCATGCTCCAGCTCTTCCTACCCCTCCTTGCTTTTGCTGGTGAGACTGCTTGGCTCCTTAAATCCCATCATTTATTTAGTCCCTCCTTGGTTCAAAATTTTGTACACAAGGTTTCACATTTGAATTGATAATCCAGAAAATAAAATCTGAAATGCGTGGCACAAAAACACAGCCTGTGTAAGCCTCATGCTTGGTCAAAGACAAGCTGGTGCATAAGCAGGATATATAAGGTACTGTCACGCTGTATGAGTGTTCATAATAGAAGTGTGAAGAAGTACAGAAGAGATAAGTAGCATCCTCTGTATATATATCAGTACATGTTGCTGATGTGAAACAAAGTCAGCTGTTAGTCACAGATCAACTCACAAAGAATACATGGAATAATAAGTAGAGAAGAAATCAATTTGTTTAATCCAAAGAATTAAGATTCTTCATGCTGCTGATTCAAAATTAGGATAAAGTCTGATAGATTATCCTACCTTTTAAGATCAAAGTGTGCCGAGAAGATTATTTCTACAATATATTTACATTTTTTAATGCGCCATAGTGTAAACATTTTAATGCATTTCATACTGGCTATTGCTTCCATTTTGCATTTTGTTCCTGTCCTCTCCTTTCCTCCAACTATAGCTTTTTATAGTTTGAAATTTTGTTATCCTTTAAAATGAGTTTTAAACAGAAACGGTAACAGTGATCAAGCTTTTATTCATTCACTTCCCCTTCTATTCAACAAATGTAAATGAAGCACATATATACGAGAAAATCTGCTTCTGCTGAGAATCTCTAGGATTTGTATGCTGTACATTTGTAAACCAAATCATCTGAAAGTCTAGTCCCCTTTAAACAAATGTTTAAAAAAAAAAAGGCCTTTCCAGCTACAGATGAAAAGAGATGATAAATAACAAATGTGATTTCCACAGAAAAGACACTTCGGTCTTTAATTACTTGGTATCTAAAATGATTAACATTTATGCACAATAAGCCGTTTCTATTAGTTTTCTAAGAAGCCAAAAACTAAATACAAAGAGATGAAGGTGAGAACAAGGTAACTAATATGGCAGATGTTAAAAGGAGGAACAAGGAAGAGATCACCAGTGACTGAAGGCTAAATTCAACGCAGAGAAAAGCAAATGCTAAAAGATCAAAATGTCATGGGAGAGGCACGTAGAGGGAAGGGGAAAAAAATGGTAATAGAAAAAGTAGAAACCATTTAAAAGGGTATGCAAAGAAATGAACAGACTTACAGAAAACAGAGAGAAAACAACAAGACAGTAGATAAAGAAACAGTTAGAGCCCAGAGGTACTTGGGGTGGCTTTGTGGCCTTCCATAATGGCCTGAAGCCACTGCAGTGATGTAACGGTGCCATTAAAAAGGGGACACAGGCTATTAGTTTGGCTGGCTAGAGTGGTCGAAGGAAGAGGGCCTGACAGCACTGAAACAGCATCCATGCAGGATGAAGAGAAGAGCAGAAATCAATCAAAAACATGAGAGAAGACTGTTAACAGTAGAGACGGGCAGGAGGAAGCCGGCGATCTGGACAGGAGAACTGGGGGGCTGAAGGGCAAAGTAATGGGAGACACTCTATGAAGGGTCAGCTGGACACAGGCAAGGTGTGTGTGTGTGTGTGTGTGTGTGTGTGTGTGTGTGTGTGTGTGTGTATGCAGGTGTGCAGGCTCCTCATGTATCAGACTGAACATGTATAAATTTATATGATAATGCTCTTTTGACATCGACTACAGCGCAACCAAAGCCACTGCATATATCAATCTATCCACCCCTCCTTCCCATGTCTCTTCCCGACCTTCAGCTAAGCATCCTTCATCTCTTCTGCCATCCTCCACCCTGTAACCTTATGCTCTAGGCTGATAAAACATAACTCACTTCAGTGTGTGTCCATATCATGGACTGCTTTAGCGGCTGCCTCTGTAGTGTGTCTGCATTAGTAGCCAAACCAGGCGAAGCTCCACAGGTGTAACAGACCAGGATGCACAGTACCCAATACACAGATCACATGACTAATCTTTATAGCTAAAGCTAAGTATACACAAACAGTTATTTCTAATTAACACTTATTTCACTTGTCCATTCTCTCACCAACTTGAACAGGGCTGACTGGTGATCATGTGACAGTTTCCTGCCCTTTTAACTTATGCTACGGGGATGTCTTAGACATAGGAACATTTTTATCATTGGCCAATAAAAACCACTTCATTCTCCAAATTATTTACCTAACTTGAGGTAAGATTGGGCCTGTTCATGTGGCCTTGAGTTCTGTACCTGCACTCAGCGAGATGTCACATATTTGTGATGTTAATGCAGGGAGATATCATTCTATGATCGGACACTGGAGCCGACGCTGAATATCTGCTTACTTTCATTAAAAGTTGGAAATCTGTGGAATGTTATTGGTTTTACGTTGCTTCACACCTTAGTGTATAATTTTCCAAAGTTAGCAAAATAAATGTGTTAAATGTTTGATGACCAACGTGTGCTAGTGCTTATATTAGAATTTTGCAATTTTTGCAAGTACAGCATTGTACATTATTTATAGGAATCCCTTAATTATTAGTACTTTAGTCCAGAGGAAATCACTGTTTACAGTAATTTTCACTGTTTGCAACATGTTTGATGGTCTTTGGGTATCAAATTACACGTGGATAGCTGTGAGTGTGGAATTTTAATTTCTGATATTAAAATAAATCTCAATCCCAAGTCACCAAATTTGGTTAGCTTGCACTTCCCTGTTTTACGAATAAATAAACATATCAATTAGCATTATTTTGGTTTGCAAAGGCTAAATAGGGTGTCGTTTTAAGCAAACATACCTTTTATGCTTAATCTACTGGAAATTCAAAGACAAAGAAACAAAATCCCTTTATTGGTTTGTTTTAAACATCTTCACCACGCTTCAACCAGGACTCCATTGTTTGCGTTGTCAAGGCGACAGTGACTGATGGATATGGTTTGGCTTGTAATGGTTGAGGTTTAATTGATGTCGGAATGTGAGACTTTGAGAGAAATGAAATAGTGTAGATCTAAATGTAAATTCAGTTTATGAATGTACATTTATTGAAATATACTAAATATTTATATAATACTATATTTATGGACGTTTTAAAGAAAACATAAGAAGATATGTCTTCAAAAAATTTCACGTACCCCCTGAAATGCCCACCCCCATTTGAGAAACAGTGCTCTAGAGAACGTATCAGGTTGATCACGTTGTCTTTCAGCAGCCTTGAACACATTTATGCTCACTATATTTCCATGAATGTTGACAGAAAATACAGCATCTTCAAGTTTGGCCATTACTTCCAGTGCTTCTGATACGCCATCCAATGAGCATAATTCCAAGAATGAACAGAGCAAAAAGGTCTTAGAAGATCACAAAGAATGCTGAAAAAGTGCATTGATGAAGAGGAACAGCAGTCATGTTTTCAACTCAATGACTCACTGACAGTACCTACAGGTAGAAGACACTGAGATAGATGTCACAGCCTCAGCCAAAGCTGACAGTTTCATTTAAGTTGTTTATACCTCAGGCTTTTTTTTTTTCCCTTTTTCCTGGAATAAGGCATCTCCGTGTTTATATGGTATGTTTTCCCCTATAGGACCCCCCGTTCCACTCCTTACCATTGTGTAAATTAAATCAAGACACAGTGACTCTGGCTTTTCACCAGTTTTTGCTTTCGCTGTAGGTGATTTTCTCCAAGTGCAATAATTTCAGTTTGCTTCACCGCACCAGAATATACAGGGTTAATACCATTACATGCCATTTCTTCATATTACAACAGATGACAAAACTATTATTCTTATTCTTATTTCAATGTTCATTGTGTCATTAATATGAACAGTTTCTGCTTACATCAAAACAGTGTAGTATTTTTCCCCTCAATTAGCTCAATAATTCCCTAAATTAAGATATAACCATTTCTGCACTGAGGTCTAAATTGAACTAATGACTGTGAATTTAAGTTTTAAACATGCTCAAATGATTGATTAGATATTATCCACTTCATTTATTTCCACAACAACCACTCACACCTGCTTAAAAATACTATAAAATGTTCTTATAGTTTAACAGTAAATAAAAAATCATTTTTAGACAAAGTTTTTAACAAAGTTTATCCACGAGATTTCAGCATACAAATGAGGAATATCAAAAACAAACATTTAGATTAAAATTAGATACAAACAGGAATCAATTCAAATTGTTGTCGCAGGCATGTGGTCACTGCGCAGACAGAAACTGTAATCACTGTGGGGTTGGGGCGGGGATCTATAAACTTCATTCAACTTTTTTTTTTTTTTTTTTTTTAGATTTACTGGCTTGATCTATAAATGTCTCACTTCCTCAGTTATTGTACATTAAATGTCAGAGTTTTCGATCTCTGGCTAAACAAACAAATAGTTTCAGAATAAGTTTTCTTTCACCTGTGACATGGGTATGGTTTCCCTAAAAGGAGGTTACCCAGTTAACAAAAAAAAAAAAAAAAGGAAAAAGTAAAGCCTGAGTTTCCAAAACTTTCATGTGACCAGCAGAAAGGTCAAGTCTGAAATGCTGCATTTACAGAAAAGACTTCCTAAAATTCATTGTTTCCATCAGTGGCGGTAATAAAATGCTGCATGTTTTGCCACCTTTCCAACATTAAACTACCAGCTGGGTCAAGCTATTAATTGGATCATTTAATGTTTTAGAGCTTCAAATGAAGAAATGGGTTTGCAGCTGCTATCTGTAGAAACACTTATTGTGTGTACCATTTTCCTCCATCCTCTCTGACCCTCATCCTCCTATCTTCACCCCTCCACCGTCCTGATTTATGGTCCCATCCCTGCATGCACTCATTCCCCTCTGCTTCACGCCTCCTCTCACAGCAACCACAAAACCACACAAACAATTACAAGGCAAGTCTTCTGCTTACATGAAGAGCATCTTCTTGTAGAGGTGTGTGTGTTTGGTCATATAAGGATAAAAGAAGGGTGGAGACAGGAGATGCAAGGAGGCATTTACAGGAAAACAAACACCCCTCCCGCAGCTGTCCATCTTCATGTCACTCTGAAACATCTTTGCCAGCAAAACACATCAGACTACTTTGCTATTTTATCTTTTGATTTCATAAATCTCAATGAGTCATAGGACAAAATTGGAAGTATGTTTTCTTTTCTTTTCCATTTTCAAGATAATTTCATGTGGACATAAATGAATGTGGAGGAGTTGAACTGAGTGGGAAACGTCTGTTACCTGCAGAAGAGGCCCAGAAAAATTCTGCACTACAAATCCTTTTACACTCCAGTGCTTTTGCTGCAGTGCCCTGTATTATCCGCCCTTCCCTCAATCCTTCCATCTTTCTCTCCCTCCCCCCAAC
Source organism: Telmatherina bonti (assembly GCF_933228915.1). Taxonomy (NCBI): domain Eukaryota; kingdom Metazoa; phylum Chordata; class Actinopteri; order Atheriniformes; family Telmatherinidae; genus Telmatherina; species Telmatherina bonti. Next base: position 20,877,304 of record NC_136614.1, on the reverse strand, counting down.
CCTTCCCACCACGACTCACTTAAATTGCAACTGAGCTGATTCTTATCCACAGGCTCTGAAGCAAACACTATGGGCTATAAGGGGATCGTCAAGATTATTTATTAAGTGAGATAAACCCATGGATTACATGTTCAGATGAAGACACACACAAACTCTTCAATGCAGATTTACAGTCTGGGTCCAAATACAGTCCTATATATGTATATCTAAATGGATGAACATTAAAGCAACCTGGTGAAAAATGTAAAAAAAAAATGCACTGGTTTACGTTAGTGTATGCCTATTCACCAAAAACCTCTGCAGGACTCAATTACCAAACAAGACCTGCACAGCAGACCCTTACAATTAGATCACTCTCAATTATACAACTAGCACAGCTACCATATTTGGAAAGGGTCAGGGTGAGGGGATGAGAGAGCATGGGAAAGTGGTGGATCAGAGAGAGAGAAGATGCAGACAGAGGTTGCATGGAGATACACAGAAAGTTATTAAAACTAGAGGTTTATTTTATAGTAAAGTGAAAAGAGTGCAAACTAAAACAGTTTACTTTGCATCTCCACAATGTTTGAAGTCAAAACTCATGGTTCCGCAAAAAGTAAAACAATTCACTGGCTTGTAAAAAGGTACCAAAGCCTCAGCTTGCATTCTCAAAAGAAGCCATAACCAGCGGGTACAACGGAGTGAGCATTTTACTGTCTCTGTCCATGACAAGGAAGCAGTTAGAGTAGTATTGTGCAAAGCCGTAAACACACTGCTGGCCCATGGGAAATCGATACAGCGCCTTGGAGCGTGGCATTATACTGCTGTGATTCTCTCTTTTTACTGTGCACCCATTGCAAACTCCACACTACATACACTATCCTGTCATCCTGCCTCTCCCCTTTCAGAGCAACCTGGATTACCCAGAAGTTTACACTGAGTATTGTCGTTTTTTTTCCCTTTTTACTGCACACAACAGTTCCTAATGATCCTGTCCTGGCAAAGAAAATATTTTTATTGGGTGAATGAGCATCCAGCAAAAATGAAACCTGGGATGAGGTTTCTAATAGTGCCAAAGTTGTACTCTGTGTAGTGGATGAAAAATGACACAATCTCAAAGCTCCTTGTTCCTCCTATAACAGCCATTAACACTGGTGTCAGAGATGCATGTGCTACGGTATGCTGACAGACCTCTGCAATGGATCAGGCCCAGATTAAGTTAAAAAATAAATAAATAAATAAATAAAATAATAATACTAATAATAATAATGACGGGAGAAGATTTTACAAAAGTGACTTTGTATTTATAAAATATTCAAGATTAAAAATAGTAAATAAAGAACACGTTTGACATTTCAAAGGTAAAACTTAAAAGGGTGCTATTATGGTATTTGGAGTTTTCTGAGCTTTCTACAGTGTTACAGTGTTGAATCCTCATCAGACATGTGAACGGCACTGTTTTTTATCACCTAAACGCATGTTTGAGTTTGAGTTCCAGCACGCTCTCCGTTCGGTTTCCATGTCAACGAAAAACGCGTCGTTTTAGAGAGTTTTTTCTACTTGGAAATCCTTGTGACGTCCTGGGGGATAAGGTTCGGTGATTGGTTACCTTCTACTGGTTAACAAGGGCATGTGCAAATACATCAGGCGGGTGGAAAACGTGGGATAAAGTTATTTCCAACGATGGCTGGTGAGTTTACCAAAGAGAGACATCCTGCTGCATTCGTTGCTGTGGGTTGCTGTTTTCCACTTTGTTTTCAGGGTCTGATTCAGGTTCCAACATGTAGGGCTGTATGCTATGTGTTGACATTGTTTTTTTTTTTTTTTTTTTTTTTTTTTTTTAATTGAGTTCATATGAGCCTAATCCTTCTGTTTATGAGATGTTACAATGACGACAAAAGCAAGTGCGGTGCACGCTCCCAATGTAGCGCGGTGGTGGGAGGCGGGGCTTAATGCGGAAGAGTCTCAATCCACTCGTTTTGACCACAGGCTGATCTGACAGCCTACGGAGAGGGTCGGTCTGAAGTAAATAAAGCGATTTTTGACAATAACTCCATCAATCCCAGCCCTTCTGGGCTTAGAAATAAAAATATATTAGCCTGAAATGCACTTAATAGTTCCACTTTAACATGGATGATGAAATCTACCCAACAGGCATGACAAATTTGACACAGCCTCACAGTGCGAACATAATTATCAGAACTTTTTATTGGAAAGTTGTGTCTATTCCAGCTTTTTCATTTCTATTTTTTTAAAATGTGAATCAGATTAAAGAACTTTTCTTCAATCATAATGAAAACTAGATGATATTTCTAGTTAGGTTAAAATGGGCGAAGAGAAAAGTTAAACAAATGCATTTGACTGTGTGGCATCAGTACTCACATTCTTCTTCTTTGGGGTCCAGCTGTGTGACACTGATGGAGAGGCGGTCTACTCGCTCCTGCAGTGAGTTGACCCGGAAGGAGAAGGAATGGGCTTCATTGAACAGCTCTCCAAACAGGTCCTCTGCATATTTACCTGCAAACACATGTAATTTAAGAATCTATTTTTTCATTATGCTGTTTTAAAACCAGCTCTTTGGAAAAAAATATATTTATCTGAAATATATGAACCCATGCAGTGAAGCAAATTGCAAGTGTTTACTTAGTTGTTTAAAGCATAATTCCTCTTCCACAGAGTATTTTCACTTTAATGCAGCTGTCAGTTCTGGTTCGTGTCAACCAACTCTGGAAACTTCAATAATTTGCAACACTTACTGCGGGTCCCTGCTTTTGTTTTAAACTCAAAATGTTTGTCAAACACAATCACAGCTAACTGCGCTGTTCTTCTGTCTCAGCATTCCAGATCTTCACAGTTACTAAGAGTTGGACTTCTTTGTAGAACAAAGTGGTGTCAGCTGACTGCTTTAATAAAGATCTGATTGCTGGAGATGTACCAAAGACAGCCATATGGTACACTTTGCATGCATCTGAGCTTCTGTTCTATCATTTGTAGAGCTCAATGTAGTGACCGCGACTGTTTTAGTTTTTGTAATTTAAGGTGGCTTTGTGCCGTCGCTTAAATTTTCTGATCATTTGTAGCAATAATTGTTTCATACCATTCAAGACAAAACATATCAGAACTATGTCAAATAAATTTTTTAAAAAAACTGAACAGTGGCCTTTCTGTGTTTGCATGTTCTCCCCGTGTATGCGTGAGTTCTCTACAGATACTCCAGCTTCGTCCCACCCACAGAATAGGCATCTGAGGTTAATTGATCACTTATCAACAGAATTAAAACTGAAACTAATCAGTCAGGATTTATTTACAACAAAGTGAGCTGAGCCCACAAAGTTTCCACTGTTTTCCATATTCTAGTTATTTCAACTCAACAGGCTCTAATGACTTAATAATCACACTTATTCGCTGTCCATGGTTCTGAACTTTGTAAACAATTAGAAAAGCAGTTAAAGTTACAGCTGGAGCCCTACAATTTTTTGTGTGAAATCAGGCTTTTAAATGAAGAAAGCTAATATATAGACAGTGAATTCTAAAACCTGGTCCTCGACGACCAGTATTCTGCAGATTTAAGAGGCTTCCCCACAGCAACCCACTTGCAAAACTTGCAGCACGTCAGTCCTCAAGGACCACAATTGGGGATCCCTTGTGTGGACTCTTTGATCAGTCAAAAAGCTCAGTGAGGAGTTGGAAAACTGACCTGTTTTTACAAGAAACAAGCTGCACCTGCAGTGTTGACAAATTACGCACAGCTACCAAGTCCGACTCACTCTGATTTGTATTCATTTTAGTAAATGGCCTCAGTCATTAACAAAATGCCCAAGCTGTGAAATTTTTTGTGAAATTTTGAACATCACATGCAGAATCGGACACTTTTTTTGACAGCTTTTTGCCAATTGGTTTGGCCCCAAATCATGATATTAATTGAAAGCTCTAAAATTAAAGTTTCTCTTCTTTTTAAACAATTTGAGTCACAAATGAATATTTATCATTTTTTTAGTCGTGATGAAAAATCTCCATCTGGACAATATAGAAAAATTAAACAGCTTTCATTTTTGCTCTGCAGTGACTCGCTCAAACCATATTAAAAGAAAAAAATCTTAATAATATTGCTGTTGATGTGACAAAAATTGCTGCACTGACAGAACTGGCAGGAATCAGTGTGTGTATATATATGAACCATGTGTAGTGTCTTGTATTAGTATATGAGTCATCATGTTACTGACTGAGGCTGCTGAGCTGGCGGATGACGCTGGCCAAGGAGATGTTAGTCACACACTCCAGCTCGTTCTTGATGTTCCTTGGCAGCACCGTGTGGCACAGGTGCCTGGGCTCGATGGTGCGCTTCACCAGCGGCATCCTTATGCTGTGACACTGCTACCTACAGAGATGAGAGAGAGCAAGAGCATATAGATGGGAGATGGGAATTTTTATTAGTGCTCTGATACTTACAAATCTTGTGATTTTGTAGAAAATTGTAGCACGTCTTTGCGCACATAAATTATATTCATTATGCACCAAAGAACACAAGCAAGAAAGAACAAAGCAGACTGCAATGACAAAACATATAATGTTTACAGACATTAAATCTGAGTCATTCCAGGCTTCTACTACTTTGAACAAAGGAAAATCTTTTAACAAGTCCAAAAAACAGCGCCTGTAAGTTCAAGCCAAATACACCAGGTAATAGGGCTGTGATGATATGCTTGTGTCCTGATCGTTTCGATTCCGATTGTTTGGGTGCCTATTCGATTTAAATTGCGATTCTAACAATTCTTCAATGTTGCTGATTTTTGTAGATTAAAAACAAACTTTTTTTGGCTCATCTTTTTTCTTGATTTCAATTAGGAAAAAACAACACAGAAGTCAGACCATCATTCTGCTGCTACAGTGCCCAAGACGACAAGTAAAAAGATCAATCAAAACAATAAAAATTACTAAAATTTCATAATGGATTATTTTTATTTATTTGAAAAAAATCAATTTAGAAAAAAAAAAAAAAATCAATTTTAAAATTGTGGATTTTCCCACCCCTACCAGGTAATATGTTCCCCTACTTAATTTAACGTGTAAATTACCCAACAATATTAATTAACTTTTTGACTAACTTTCTGAGGCAGACATACGCCTGTGTATCAAATTTAATAGCAATCAAGTACTGAATACATATATCAAACATAGTTATCAGTATTGTGTAGAGTAAAAAAAAAAAACAAAACTAACCATTCCAACCAGCAATTGAGCTTTTCTAGTCTAAAATAAAATGGTCAAAGCATGAAACCAATAGCATGTAACTGCCATCCACTGGTATGCAAAACATGTCACAGCCTTAGAGGATTTAAAAACATTAGTTGTAAGGATGCAGTGGCAAAAACATGGAAAGCGCGACAACGAATCAGACACAGGAATAGACAGAATGGGGGAAAGAAATATGAGAACAGAGAGCTAAAGGTTTAGGAGAGATTGAGGACATAACATCATCTAGAGCACATCACACTCTGTGATAGCACCAGTTAATCATGCTAACACTACTTCTCTCCTGTTAGCTTGTGTTTAATTACAGGAAGCATGTGCAGTGATGTGGAGATCAGGTGTTCCAGCGGACCGACTGGCTGCTTGGTCTCCACAGCGATAATGTCTCATTAAGGCATTGATTACATTTTAATTGATATCTGGTGCTTTCAATGGTTGCCTGTATTTTTAGCAGTATCTCAGTCATTGAGGAATAAACATGATTATTGACTGTATTTATAAAACAAAGAAAAAAATAGGGCAAAGACTATTCTAGGAAGCTGCCCAGCTATAGGACGGTGAGTCATCTTGGAAACATCTCAATTGGGGGCATCAGAGACCATAAAAGGAAAACATGCTCCTCTTGAAGCCTAGGCTGAAGTGGTTTGAATTAGGTTTGCATTGATGATACAAAAGCAAGCACTGCATTCATTCTTTACCCATTACGAGAATAAAAATACATCCTCTCGAAGTTTATTTCTTCCTTTGGTTATTTTTTTTCCTTTGCATGTCTTCACGTGCACTTGGCATCCAATCCAATGGATACCAACACTTTGTATGATCTCAAGTGGTCTTACAGAGCGCAAGCCATGTGCATCTACCTGCCAGGATGGATTTTTAAATGCATCCGTTATGAAAGAAGCCTCAACAACTAGATCCATGACTGCTTCATGTAAGAACAGGAGACAACAAGCATCAAGCAGAGAATCATTGATCTTCTGTAAAATGCATTAGCAGTTCCACATTCTAACCAACAGGCTCAATATGATCATAAATTTAATTTAAATAGAAATTCTCTGAGCAATGGAAAAGGCTGAAAGGTGGTTAAATTTGTTGAGTTAAATTAAACAAATCACTAATAGAAAGAAAAATATTACCAGTAATAAAAATAAAAGATGGATGGAATAAGAATAAAAAAAAAACAAAACAAAAAAAAAAAACATAAGGGTAATTGTTATGCTTAATGTTCAGAATAAAAGAGAAGCTGTAAGATTGTAACTACCTTCATATGACATCCAAAGTCAGTGAAATCACTGCAAAGAGGCAATGTGACGCATAGGTTTGTGGAGTTGGGTTTTGGGGTGTTGATCCCTGGTTTTAAAGAATGAGGAACATTTTTGAGGTATTTAAAGACTTCAGTGGAAATATCTGACACGGAGATATCGGCGCAATCTCGAGTTGTAGCTTTTGTAAAAGTGATGCGCAAACTGGAGTAGTCTTAAAATACCACCAACTATAGCAACAACCAAGGAGGAAACAAGAGGAGAGATAAGTTAGCACTTAACCCTCTAGCATTAACTTCATGGTGATGGGCAAGTTTTGGGCTAATTTAAAGATGCATTACGTAACTTTCTGACCTTAAAACTCTACGTTCCGGACTCTTTCGATGACACTGACATCTATCATGTCTGTTTCTGGAGCCGCTGCTTCCCAGCAGCGTCCCGAGGCTGAGACACCCCACTTTATAACTTGTTTATTTGGGACGACGTGTGACATTGCAGCAGAGGTTCACTTCACAAGAGAAAACACACTGGCTGTTTTGAACACACCACGTTGCTGATTTAGCAAAGAAATTAAGAAGATTAAAAGAGAAAAAGGGACTAAACAAGGGTAATTGTTAGATTATCTTTTGCTGGCTAGAGAGAGCTAACAGGTCAGGAAAGATGCAAGATGGAAGCTAAATTAGCCGTCGATAGGGGGCGAGTGACGGGGAAATGACAAAAGTGTCTTTAATGTCCAATATTTTCAGTAAAATATAACTAATTCAAATATTATAATCTAAAGATTGCAATGTTTTTTTGCACAAACATCCTCACTTTCTCATATTTTTTTCCACAGTTGTTCGTTGTCCACGGTTCATGAGCTGAGCTGAGAGCTTCTGTCCCATCCCTGAGACTTGTCTCCTCCCAATGATGGAATGTGTTATCCTCCCAACAACTTTCCTCTTAACCTAGAGGGTTGCAAGAGTTATTTCTGAGGACAATGGTGATGTGTGGGGAAATAAAAAACAAAGATAGAAAACTAAGCATGGCAGCCACAAAAAAAAGAAGATGGAGAGAAGCAAGTGACTATCTTAGGCAGAGGAGGCTGAAAAACCTAGACGAGCAATATTTTTTATTTATTTTGATCAATCCAGCTTAAATGACATCGATGCAAAGACATGATAATGAGAACGTACTCTGCTGGGGAATATGAATAAGAATAATCGGTGAATTAAAGTGTCACAACATGAAAGCGCCCAGAAAAGACACAAGTTGTGATTTTTTTCCTCAGTGGGGGTCTTTTCATAAAGCAGCTGTTGCCAGTTTTTGTCGTGTAAATTCTTTGCATAAGTCATTACATTTTCTTGATGCATGTTGGCACATCATAAACAAGCAGGAACTGTAAACCTTGCTTTTGACTGCTTTGGGGTCAGACATTTGACTGCAGGATAAATTTACTGCTTCACTGACCGGACATGAAATAATCTAAAATAATCTGTGCTGTGTACACATGAGGATTTTCCACATTAAACACACAATAGCACACACATACATGATGTTTTTACCTGTTGAGGTTTCCACACCATACTATGACAGCATATGACAAAGTTGTTATCATGGGAATTATGCCATTTTTTTCACAGGTTCCCATGAAAAATCAATTATAAAATACTGAAGATCTGACAGAGAATAAAATCAAAATGTGAAGCAGCAAGAGAACGATGGAGGTTTACCTTAAATCCATACAAATTCACAAAACCAAATAAGTGTGACCTACAGCATTATGCAGTAGCAAAGGGTTTTAATCTAACACACTCACATTCTACAGGACTTAAAGATTTCAGAGAAAATCTTTAAGTGGAGATTGACGACACAGAATGTTCCACCAAATGATAAACACGAGATGATCATATCAATTTGATCTTAATTAAAGATTTAATCCAATCCAGTATACCAATACTGGATTGAATCAGTATAGAGTCCTCTGACTCCAACCTCTGATGCATGGAGAAGACATATCTCTGCTGAATCATTGCCATTTTAAATGTAATCCTGCATAATGTAAATATAAATAATTACTGGCAAAGACTGGTGTGGTATAGCTGGCATTGTATTGTGGTTTGCTTCAGCCCGACTGAACCATCATTCACAGCAAAAATATGATTATTTATTTTCAGTTTCATAATTATCCATCCAATGGAGAGCTAATCAAGTTTTTTTTTTTGTATTTTTACAAAGTCGGATTAGTTTTTCTGCTAACTTGGATGCTGACATGTCAGTAAAACAGAAGGCCATCACTGCTGTGCGTTTCATTATCAAATCCTCTCCAGTGCTTATTACACAAAAAATATGTAACATTCTTGTGATTATATTTTATTTTACATGCTAGTCGGGCTCTTTTCCATCTACACACCCCTTACCATCCTGCTGCTACTTTTAATGATATATTCATCTTAGTAGGTGCTTCCCACTGCCACCAATTTACTGTGGAAAAGGCTACAATTGTGCCAGAACAGTGAAAGCTCTTGATGAATGAATGCAATGTGAGAAAGCAAATAAGGGGCAGATGTGGGATTTCTCAACCATTGTGCAGAAGCATAAAGCAGGTCGAGGGATGGCACGTGTCACAGGAGAGCAAAGGGGGCTACAGTGGTTTGTCCAAAAGTGGCTCAAATAAATCCTAAAGGAGTATTTACTTAATTCACAACAACTACAAACTCATCAATGTGGAGAAAGTCAAGAGCTTTGCATTTTAGATGACTTTGAAGAGACACAGAACCAGTATTTAATCATATATATATTTTTTAAAGTAGGTAAGAAATTATTTCCACAAGGACCACAGAAAGCAGACAGCTTTGACAAGACATGAATGAACATGGCATGCAAAACACTACAGGGAAAAAAAAAAGTAGCCCCTGCTTGCCACCAGCCTCATGAGAAGAAGTAACCAGCAGCAAAGCAGTGAGGAAACCTGCAGGGATTCAAATCAAACAGCCTGACAGTGTGTACACAAATGTTCCTGATTGGATCGCCATGATACGGGATCCAGGATTTGGCGGAGATAAAAATGTGTGGTTCTGACCACAGGATCACACACTGTGTGTACACTTTGAGTTCATCGTCATAAAAAAAGTCCTATTCAAGCTACGGCACTCAACCCTGAAACATATTTAGCTAAAAACTGGGTATAATATTCATTTTCAATTACTTCAGTACTTCCAACCACTGCTTATGGTATCACTGATTATATAACTTGACCAGGATGAAACAAATTGGTTAAACCAAATGATTCATACATGTGTTAAATTTACAAAGTAAAGAACTCGCAGTAATGGAAGAGCTTTCTAAAAATTAGCCTTGTGCATGGACCTTCTTTCACAACAATCCTACAATCTTACCACAGAAACCCATAACATGAATACTTCATATGAAACGCCATTTTCATGCCTTCTCTGGTACTTTTCAAGGAAATGAATTCAATGCTTTCTCAGATTGCAAGAGTATTGCCATCAACTTACATAAAAGCAAATTTAAAAATAGAAATGTGTCTTTACATATGGACAGCCATCCAATAACCTGTGGGGGCAAACAATTCAACTGTTGCATGAGTGCATCAAGAGCTGTGAATTATTTAGCAACACAGGCGCTCAGTACAAGTTTCCCTAGGACTTAAAAGAAAGTTGTAAAGCAAAAATAAATGTGCTCTCTGTTTCAAAAAAGTTGCCTGATCCCTCAGCTTTGTGGTGATGGCAATGACTCTGTCAAATAAGCCTTAACATTTGATGCTTTGTTCAGTGATCCAGTGATTCTGGGAACCTATACAAAAACTGTAGACTTGGGCTACTTTCTGAACTATGAGCAGCTGCAGACATAAAAACTCAGCCATCTAATCAGAGAAGCTGGCAGAGCTGCAGCAGCCAATAGCGGAGGAAACTGGCAAAGCTTGCAAGCAGCTGGTTTAAATCAGCGATACGCATTTACAAAGCCGGATATAAACTGCTCATTTTCAATGGAAAACAGCCGAAAGAAAGTTTGTAAAACCTATTAGACCCTTTTCTTTGGTTGGTTTAAATACTTTTTCTTTGCAGCTGGAATAAAAAAAAAAAAAAAAAAAACACAAAACACTTTTCCGCTTTTTTTTATTATTATTTTTTTTTTTAATCATTCTATAACCTTTCACTTTGTTTCTTATATACTTAGTACTTGTACAACGACAAAAACTGACACACAAAAATGACAGAAAACAAATATGGTCAAACAGCCCTAAATATAACTATCGGATGCTAAGATGTTTATGATCTTTTAAGTGTCATGCATATGTTAGGAAATTAATTAGATTGTTATTTTCTTTCATTTAAACAAAAAAAACAAAAAAAAACAAAAAAACTAAACATCAAGAAAAAAGTCCTAATACATTCGTTTTAACAGACAATCCGCCTTGATCTGGATAATCACCTGGATTACGCGGGTTATACAAAAATGAGATTATAATGTCATTACAGTCCTTCCAACTCTCCAACCCAATGAGTACGCCAACATCTCCCTCAAGCTTTGATGTGTTTATACATTTGAACAGCTACAAGTTTGTCTAACTAGAACATATATTAGAAATGAACTTAGTCCAAGATTGTAAAAACACAGTGGACTTTCTCCAAGTGAAACATCCTCAAGATCCCGGTAAAAAAAAAAAAAAGGTCCAGCTGCTTTTAATTCAAGCTATTAGTATGACCGCAACCTGTGCAACCGAGAATCATCACCATCAAAACCTTGTTTAGTGCATAACAGAGTGAAATGTTCTCTCTTTAAGCCTGCCAAATTCCATTAACTGAAATACCTAGTTTGTTACTGGCTTTACTCATCTTATTTCCAACTGCAGTAATGTTTAAAGTACCATCTGTTATTATACACAAGGTTTTTTTTTAATTTATTTTAAATTATTTTATTTAATATGTCTGCAAGTTTAAATTTCATTACACCTGTTAGTAAATAATAAATGGGTCAGATTTTCCTCGTGCTTTGTGTTGCAGCCTTTTTTTTTTTTTTTTTTTTTTTTTTTAAATTGGCCTGTTAAAAGGGGGTTTTAGAGGTGAGGTTTGAAAAACAAACAAATCTAACATAAACCAAGAATAAAATCAATTATCAGGTCAATATGCATAACCTTTGGCTCAAAACACAGCTAAGTATCAATATCGGGCATTGGCCGATACCTGACCTGTGGTGTCAGTATCCGTATCAGAAGTGAAACAGTGCGATCAGGACAGCCCTGACCAACACCCTCTGACACTATGCAGCCTAGTTTTTCATTTTAAAACATTTAAACATTAACATGTCTGATTCACATTGATTTTGTGACGTTCTGAAAGAGCTCAGATTTGTTTCTCTTGTGACTGGAAACCTAAAGTCAGGATAGCAGAGAAGAAACTAAAAAACAGCAAAAATTTTGATAGTCCGACTTTTAAAATGGAAAACAATATATATAATCCTGTTGACTGAACTGAAATTTTCAGAAACTGAATCCCGTAAAACTGGACTAACACACCCAGATAATGTGGCTGGAGACTGTGTAATTCCGATACGTGTGTGACTCAACTTATGAGGTTATACTTAAATGTACAACAATTTCTTACATTGAAAGTTAGAAGAAGCAGAGCATCTTGAGCTTTGTTCCACAAAGTCCACATAGCTGTGATGTGACTAATAACCATCTGTGCATGTACACTGGGGTGAAGAAAGTGGCCTAAATAAATGATCAGATTCAGCTATAACCGTGCATGTAACCACACTGTCTGAACTTTAGAAAGAAGATTAGTTAGTAAAGTTTAAAAAGAGGACCCAAACTCAAATTAAAAGGCACAGATTTACTGTTGCACATGTTGCAGTTTTCTGACTCGAGCTTTGCATCAAAGCCTAATTTAAATAATACATTTCATTATCACAACAATATGGTATTGCACACAAACCTCAAGCCTTGTTTCTCAACACCAGCTCCCAGCCCACCTGTCACAACAGAGCACATTGGCAAAGCATATCATAGCATAAACCTGTGTTACTTCCTGCCAATTAAAATTTTGTGCCAGCTGACACCCCAACAGGGGCGAGATGACACCTCCCAGGCTCTCGCCAGTGTTGTGCTACACATATATATTCACATACTTGCATAACAGACCTCATATTGGGCTAAAAATACACCTGCAGCACTAATGCTGTCAGGCTGGGCTGAGACAGCTATGCTATTTAGGTTTGCTGGTTATGGGAACCTTGTGTGGAGAGATATGGGAAATTTATCCCCTTTATTCCCTTTTCTCATCATGAAGTTTTTGACTCCAACTCAAAAGAGAACAACAGATTTGTATGTATGACTTCCAACTTGCACAAACTATTTTTGTAAGCTGAAGACATTAATCTTTACCCCCCCCCTCCTCCTCCTCCTTCACCTGGCAAACTTACATAAACATAAAAAGAAAGGTGCTCCAGTTAGGCTGAGGTTGCTGACACTGTGTCAGGGCTGTGGTGGAGGTAAGGACCCAAATGCGGAAACAGGGATGCAAAAATGAAGATGTTTTAAATGCAGAACATTGAACTGAGCAGAAGGGAAACAAACACAAGCAATGGACCAGCACTGGGAACAGAAACCAAGGGGTATAAATGGTCAGGAACAAAACGAGACACAGGTGAAGTGAATGAACTAAATGAGACCAGGTGAATCTAATGAACAGGAACAAAGGCTAAACAACAAGGGAACCAAACAGGGAAGACCATAACTAAACATACAAACACAAGAAACCAAAACTAAAAATACAAAACACACATCATGACACCGTGTCCAAAGGCATCTCAGGTAAAATTACCATTATAGAGACAATCATTAATGCTTGATATTTGAAACAAATTAACCAGTTATGTATGTGCAGCCACAAAATCAACTAATACTGATTGAAATTTCCAAACATAGTTCTATAAAAGGAGTCACTGTGCCTGAACAGTGGTTGTCTGTCTATTCTTTATATATTCATCACATGCCTGACAATAAATCTTACAATGACTGCATAGTTGGACACAGTCCACACTGTATTTTGTTACAACAAGATCAAATCACTGTAGACATTCATTTAACAATCACGCCTTATCTTTCAGTAGATGAGTACAACTAAATATTCATGGGCATCTGTGTGGCAACATCAATGAGTTTGGTGTCTGCTGAACAAACAGACTCACAGAAGTTTATCTGCTGAGTGCATAGAAACCCACTGGTATGAATAATGAAAGCCCACTGCTCAATAATAAATGTCTGCATGCTTGCACACTGCAGCTGCACTTGTTTTGGCCCTTGAGGGAAGTTTCATTATACCAACTCCCTCATTGTTCATACAGACGTGAAGGACATGTACACAAACTTAACTTTGCAACAGCCCATGTCAATTCAGACGACAAAAATGCAATTTTAAAGGAAATCTCTGAAAAGCAAAGGCATCTTGTTTTTCAAGGCTGATTAATCCAGACAAGCAGCCAGTGAAATCAAAGTGCATACTGCAAGACTTCAGCTACTGCAACTTCCTGCTCAAATTAAAGTTTCAGCAAAGGAAATGACAGAAGAAAATCCGGACAAATTAAAATTGAATACATTACTTTTCATTCGCTGCTATGTCAAAGTGTGCCAAACCACACTCAAGCATCTGTCATGTAAGGTTTCAGTGAGGATTTAGTTGGATAAGTAGACAGAACTGAGGCAACAGACAGCAAAGACCCACAATTAACAGCTCTTTAGCACAGCACTAAATGAACAGGAGTTACAAGTTAACACCATCAGTTAAATAAAATAGACAAAGGCTGTGTCCGAATGTCCACACTGTTACCTACAAAGTGCCCTGTGTAGTGGTCATACCATTTTCTAGGAGGGTCCAAATGTCCAGCGAGAAAAAGTAGTGCCCACAATGCATCTTGACAAGTAGTGAAAATCAATGGTCACTAGGTGGGTCGATAAAGACGACAAATCATTGCAGGCTCAAAATGGCGGAAGACACACGGACATCAAAGAAGTTTTAAAAAGAAAAACAAAAAGACTATAGCCCACTTGTTTTAGATACTGTATTTACAAACAAATATGCAACAAAGAAAGAATAAAATACAATATAAGTAAATTATATATTTTCCCAAAAGTTCGGAGTCAGGAATAGTCACGAGAAAAGCACCAGATTCATGTCTGAATGACCAACAGAACAATATAGCGTGCTATACAGTGTGGCTCTATGGAGTAAATGAGAGATTAAGGACTAGTGTGGACATGCAGAAACAGCCACAGTCTCCAGTTCAGATATGAAGATTTTCCTTTCTGTTATAAAAAAAAATAAATAAATAAATAAAAGGGAGGGGGGGGGGGGGGGGGGGTGATGATAATCAACAGAACAAATTCACATATTGTTGCTCGCGAATACAAAGTAAAAAAAAATAAAAAATAAAAATAAATAAATAAAAAGGTTGGTTTTCAGTTAAACTGGATCCAATTTAAATCAGCTTCATTCAGTTCTTACATCTATGCAGGTCTTTTCATACATATTTCTGTGTCAACAGTTACAGAGTTTCTAGGGCTTAGTAAAAACCTTCAGCTTTAGGTGTATGTTATAAAAGGTTTTCAGCTCCTCATGTTTCTTTACCAGTACTCTGTACTCTGTCCAGACACAGCAACAAAGAAGGAGTATTTTGAGCCTTGGTTAAACAAAAAGAAAAGGAAAAGCTACCTGAGTTGTGTTAAGGAAGAGGCAAAGACATCATCTTCTCTCAGAGAAATCAATGAGTTCTTAAGCTAGTATTAGACTTGTCCGTTCTTGGCTCGTGTAAAGAGGTCAGCGCATAAAGCAACAGATAATTTATATAAAGATACAACGGGCTGTTCTAAGATGATGAAAGTCAAATGTTTTTCCGACTCACAATTTAAAATGACATTTCTGCCAACAGAAACACAAAAGCATACAGTATGATGTGGGAACTGTGTGCAGTTAATGTGATGCTTTGTACTGGTTTGTAAACGGCTACACTTTTGTGCTCAGCATGTGGCCATTGCCATCTTGGTCATCTTTTTTTAGTATACAAATTTCCAAATTTGGAAAAGATAGTGGATAAATAACTTTCCGAGTCTAATATCTACCTGTAATTAGTTTCAGAAAACAGACCTTCACCCAGATCAGAGTATTTATCAAACACAAAATATTTTCACTGACTCGATATTGAAAGAGTTGCACTTTTTTTTAATGGAAGCCAAGAGATTTGTGGAGCATTAGTTTCTTTTCACTTTTAAGTCATTCCCTTGTTGGCTCCAAATCTCAGGCCAAATGGCTACAAACACCTTTTTGTAGCATCTCAAAACACATGAACACACAGTCTGTGCCTCTTGTCATAACAACCACCAAGCTCAGTCAATAGGCGATTAAATCACCCATTCAAAAGTATTGTGTGATCTGGTTGGGGCTTGGCAGCCTCCGAGGCCTGGATATGTGAGGAAGAGGAACAAGAAGTGAAACACAGAGGATTCTATGATAAACTGGACCAATCAGACATCTCCCAGGGCAGCTGTGCAAACTTCTCTAGACTTCTTTCTTGAGTGTGTGTGCCACGACACAGTTTACATCTGTGGGTGAGAGATTGCTCCTGGAGTGACGGCCAGTTAAGGTGCCCTAATGATGAGGAAGCCTGAGACAAATTGAGTTGACACACAAAAGTAATTCTAAGCAATGGGAGGGCACAGGGTAGTCTTGGTCAAGTGATACTGGATCAGCTAACTCCACTGATACACTGGAGGCACGAGCAATCACACGTTTAGCTGCTTTCAATTACATATTGCACAGTAAAAAAAATTAAACCTGTTTTTACTGTTATTTAGCAAGTAGGCCCTGCTATCAGAAATAGAAATACAATGAACATAAAAAAGAGCAGCAAAAAAGGAAAAAAGAAATAATATTCAACACCTTAAACTTCAGAATGTCTAGAAATTTGTTTTAAAAGAAAAAAATTACAACACTGTCACAAACTGGATGTCATATTTTTAAGCTAAAAAGCAAAGATTCACACGTTTTGGCACATTAACTGGAGGCAGTGGGTATTGCCACGGCAGCAAGCTAACAGGCAGAGCTTTGTCACCATTTTGTTTTATTTTTAGGGTTTTCTTCCACCTATCCAAGTTTTTGCTCATTCAGAGTCCTGAATTCAGCTGCAGGCACTGTGTGACCTGCATCTCATGTCCGCTTACAACCCCCCACACCAGCCTGCATCTCATATACCCATTCTACCAAAAGCTATGCTTAAGAATCCCAAAGCAAGGGAAAAATGGTGGTTCATGTAAATGGAAATAGGAATTGGAAGGAAAGGATGATTATGAAGCAATGGGGGCAAAACAGGAGAAAATGTGGTCTGACAGCTTTGTGAAACCAGCACTGCAAAAGATTGACTAAATTATATTTTCAGTTATTCGCTCATTCTGCCATTTCACTCAATAATGATCAAGATTCAGATGTCTGGCAGTTCAACCATGCAGTTTGAGTAGATTTCGACATTACAGCAGACACAGTAACTTAAGGTGTCTGCATTATTCACTTGCCCATATTTTAAATAGAGTCGTAGTGGTATAAGCGAGTCCAGACCATCACAGTTGAGCCACAATACAGTCCATCCTCAGCTGATATATTCCACTTTTCTAAATGCGTTCTAACTCCAAGGAGAACTGAATGGGTGACAATGGGGTTGAGATGAAGGAGACAAAAGCCTCTTGGTCCCTTTTCTTTCTTCCTTTTAACTTTGCAGCTCTCTGCTTATTTCTGATTGACACATCTTGAAAGAGAAAAAAAAAAACAATTCTTCCTGCGGATAGAAAGCCTCTCACTGGTGTATTCGCTCCCTTTTGGTTGCCTCTATTTGTTACCTCTTATCAGTGGGCATATTTCAAGTCTCAAGTCTTCTTTTCTTTATTAAGTTAGACTGAAAAAGCATGCGTTTCTGTGTGTGTGTGTGTGTGTGTGTGTGTGTGTGTGTGTGTGTGTGTGTGTGTGTGTGTGTATAGAGCATAGCAGCTGCTATCTCTACTCCCTCACAATTCCATGTTATCTTTCACGGTCAGTCACCCCCCTCTTCTCTTCAGAGGGAGTTTGGAGATATGCGATCACTGTGCCCTTGTCAATCAGTCGCCGTTGTATCAATGCTCAATCAAGACTCCTCTCTGTACCGTTGCAATTAAAAGAACATATACATGTCTTGTACATCATCCACCTCTTCTGATTCACCTGCAGACCTTCATGTCACCACCTCATATCTGACAACTTTATGTCTTGATCAGGTATGCAAACATTTTAAACTGCCTATACAAAAAACATTTAAAACAAATGGAAAAAAAAAACAAATGGACCCATTGTCCATGTGTTCTGCAAGTATTATCAAGTGCAGATTAAAGAATGTTTAATATTTTCAACAGGATTTCAACTCCAGATGTGGTGTATATACAGTTCTCCTCTCCTTGTGGGAATGAGATGAAGATGGGGGGGGGGGGGGGGGGGGGGGGGGGGGGGGGGGGGGTGACAAGTATTGTTCCCAGATAAGATGAACTAAGCATGTGACCATTTTGAAACAGTGAACTATCGGGCCTTTTCTAGAGAAGAAATACAGTTTGAGTGTAAAAACCAAAATTGTCAAAACCGTATTATGTTTCACCAAAGGCAAGAAGTCGGAAAAGGAAAAAAAAAAAAAGCTTGATAAATAATTGCGGAAATGTTAATAAAGCAGTCATTACTTAACACCAATTCAGCAATATACAATACATAACCTTTTCAAAGGATAGACTTTGGATTAAACTAAAAAAGGACAATATTTTATGAATGACTCCATAAATTTCTCTTTTCCGCTGCTTTATTTATGCCGCATTTGGAAAATGTATTGGAAGCTCGAGGCAACAACCCCCCAATCACTGTTTCCTCTCCTTTCCTGTTACCTCCACTTGAACTCAGACTCATTTTGTATGAAAAATAAATAAATAAATCTGGTCAACCTCTAAGTCATGGCTTATGTCCAAGGAAGTCATAACATTACACTGACCACAAAAACCGGTTATCATTATTAGCTCATTGCAAGCAGCCAGCTCTGGTTTACGAAAAGTAGGACAAATGAGGAAGAATACAGCTTATAGATCTAGAAAACAATAGTGGGAGAGACGAGTGAGATGGAGTACACATTCAGGACGCTTGTTAAGAATAATGAAACGTAGACAAAGGAAAGAGAGGGTCTGCGGTGGTCCCAGCTGTAAGGCCAGGCCTGTCTGTCAGCACCTATCTGTCCTCCTGAAGTCCTGCTATCCCAAGCAGGCTTTTGCCTCAAGTTGTGGCTAACATTTATATAACTACACACAACAGTGAAGTCAGGCTTTGACCTTATCGTACACTTCATGATGGACACACGTGGTCTACAGCTTTACTGTTTAGCTGGAGGATGATGGCTGTCCTCCAGGTAGCTTATGCCAAGCTTGTTTAACTCCAAACACTGGCTGGCATTTAACCAGCTTTAGGCTTGATTAAGGAAACACACATTTACATGATAAAACTGTTGGTGTGGTGTGGGACTTTTTGTTTGATATCTTAACAGTTCATAAAAGCAGTGTTCTCTGTCTTCATTTCATTCATTTTCACATTTTGCCTTTAAAAGTGAAGTTTCAAAGTTTTCAAATATCCCACATGTGCACAGTTGACTTAAATGATACTTCCGTGTGGATATGATACGCATGTATGACAACAATAAATGAAATGAAAGAAAATGAAATGAAAATGAATGAAAAATACTTTATTAATCCCCAAAGGGAAATTCAATATTGTAGTATATAATTGATATAAATTGGAATAAATAAATGGGGATATGTCTTTAATTGTGCATGTGAATGTGACAAATGACCTCAAAGCTAACAGAGAGCTATGTTTGTAGGCAGACCCTTACCATCAGAAATAAGAGGGGGTGCATGCTCTGGCAGAGGGGTATGTCAGATTACGCCCCCTCCTCCTTTGTTTACCAGTTTACATTATTTACTTTAGAAAGTTCCCCCAGATCATGATCATTGATGCGAGTTTGGTGGCTCATTTCCAGTCAGAATATTAAACCATAATACTCACCTGACTTAACATCTAATCTGTTTTTGTTTGTTTGTTTGTTTCACAAAGTTAACAGGCTGGTAGCAGGTATTTTTAGGTTATTAATTTCTTAAGGGTGGTAAAGATCACAAGCCTGTTTAGCAGGCCTAATTAATTCAAGGTCTTAAACTGCCACTTCACAGCAGGGATGCTTATTTAAGCACAACACCAGTCACTGCACTTGCTTCAGTTGCTTTTGCATCGCTCAACAATGTGTTAACAATTAAAGACATTTCTTAAACATTTGTACATTAGTTCTGAATGATGTCCACATCTGCATTGTATCTAAAAAAATTAATTAATTTGTAAAAAAAAAAAAAAAAAAAAAATTTAAAACAGACATGGTGAAACTGTTCTATTACAAATCTATACATCACATATTTCTGGAAAAACAATCTCCTCAGATCACTCTCAGCACTAAAAGCTTTGTTGCCACAGACCCGGTCCCATGTAGTGGTGTCATTCCAAGCTAACGGAGTGTCAGGCCAGTCTATAGCCAGCAATGTTAGGTTTAAAAAGAAGCATATAAAAGGCGAGTGGTGAGGTCAAAAGGAGGTCGGTTCTGGCTACATTCTGACCTCCAAGGCAATGAATCACATCCACTCATCCACCATGTTATGGTTGGGTCAGCGGCACTCGCGTGAAAAAAAGAATATGTTGCAGAATGCGTCTGAGCTTGTGCAGGATACACAAACGTGTACACGAGTGAAGACTGATGCACCGCTGTTACAGATCAAGGACAAACGGCTGACACCGGTGATGGTCATGTGCCAAGACAATATGACCGACGTACGAGATGAGGAAAAATACTGTGTTTCCCCTTCTGTTACATAAGTTTGGATACTCTTGTAGTAGCTGTGGGCATGTGTCTATAAATGAAAGACAGTTATGTAAGGGGCTGCTGCATCTCAGACTGTTTCCATAGTTTAACATTGTTTACTGTAGTTGAAACTCTGTGCCTTTACACTTCTTCTCACACAGAACTGAATGCAAAGACGGTCATAGTACGCAACTTTTTATGGAACCATGATGCCCTTTCACTGGCCTTCAACAATCAATAATTATATATTTTTCACCAATAAGAAATCTTTGACCTCTATGAGACTCATGCTCTGGAAAACTGACAGAACGGCTCTATGATAATACAGATGAAGTGGCTGTTTAATAAGGCTATTTAGAGTGGGTTTTCTTGCTGAGGATTTAAGTGAATGTAGCATTTCCTGCCAACTATCAGAGATGAAAGAAAGGCGAGCTTGAAGAGCAGCTTACACTCACAGCATCGGCCGGGCTTCCATCCAGCACAAATCAGGCGAGCCTTGTACTGTGGTCGCATGCAAATCTAAAGCAGAGCTGGATTCTTGCTGCGAGCTGCAAATGAACAGTCAAATACTGGCTCCTAATTGAAGGCAGCACTCGTCTGTGTGTACAGGCACTCCTGCTGAGAGACTGTGGACAAACACAATAGGACACTAAGAGGTTACCTCCACTATTTCTCTCCCAATCTTTTCTCTCCACTTCACTCCAGTCCTCCAGCTTCTTTTTTTATGAGCGTGGTTGTGGCCTTGTCTTTTAAAGGTTGTTTGTCATTACATATGTAACATTCAAAACATTTTATAGAAGACTAACCTAAAGGAAATCGATTTGAGTGCAGCAAAAATCTTGGGCTAGTTATAACTAAAGGAAAATTGAGAGTTACATAATGTAACAGAAACAAAAGTCAATGCCTCTTATTTTCTAATTAATTCTTATATGCAATCCTTCAATGTCTTGCACTCTGATCCTCATCTTTGCAATTCCCTGTACTTTAACCCAGCACAAGGAGGGGATGACAGGAGAAAAATGAGCACTATGAAAATCCTGATGAGAATTCAATGTGCATGTAATTTAATAAAGACATCCCAAGTCCTGACAAGATGGATTTAAACTGTGGATGTGATAAACGTCCCTCATCTTCTTTCTCTCCAGCCTGCATCAGCCTTTACCGATGGTGACAACGTCTAGCTCTGTGAAAAGGGTGATTAAGGACCTAAAACCACAAGTGAAAGCAAAGCAAAAACTAAAAGATAAAAAAAAGGGCTAAAAAGAGGTAAGCCTGAACTGTCACACTGGGTTTCACCAGTGAAGTTCAATGTTTTACTTAACTTTGAATATTCAAATCTATTCAAATAAAGACAAGCTCTAAAAGCAGATCAGTTTTTAAGTTGACAAAATGATCATAAAATAGCCAGAAAACACATTACAGCCTAAATCATATGCTGCCATCAACACAAACCAGATGCATACAAATCCACAGTCCCATATCAAATTTACCCCTGAAGCAAATCAAGCCGCCACTGCGCTGAGAAAGAGAAAAGACTCCATCTGAAATGTACACATGACACCAGGGGAGTGGCTTCACAGGTCCAGAGTTTGCTCTATTGTGTGGGCCGGCTGACAGTTTAAGCCAGGTCAGTCACAGGACACCACAGGGATTTCATTTCCCAAATAACTGGTTGTTCTTTAAATATGGTTTGTGATGGATTCTGTGTTCAGTTTGCAGCTTCAACAAAAATAATGACAGGGTTACAAAATATTTAAGTAAACTTTACACCATCAAAATTGTTCTTACTTTTTGGTTTTGACATTTTCTACTACACAGTGTTAAGACACCTTTGGTTCTTTGCCTAAAATCCTTCACTCCATCCCCTAAAAATACCTGTAAAGCTGGAGAACATGTGCGTGACTGCCCTATTCCCCAAGCGGCAAATGTCAGAAATGAAACAAAGCTGGACTCAACTGTGTAAAAACAAGAAGAATCTTTCTTTAAAAATAACTTAAGCTTAAGCGACACAAGTAGTAGTGACAGATTTCTAGTTTGTTTGCACCATGAATGTAGACCTTTTGTATATGTATGAAAGCAAACGGACTAAAAAGTGAGGAAATGTGGATGGAGCAGACTGAAAAAGTGCTCATGGAGCTTTCAGATTGTGACAGAGAGTCAAGACAGAAATGAAAGAGGATCAATGGAAGATGAGATTCGAGTTTCCACACTAGATGATTGGAGGGGACCCTCTGAGCTCAGCTGGGACATCAGGCTTTTTGTCCTGTTGACAGCATTACAGAGAGTTTGTTTCAGAGATATCCCTTTGAAAACCTGTCAGCTCTCCTCCTCTGGGTGTTTAAAAAAAAAGAAACAAGAGGATGAAGAGACCGACTGGCAACTGTAGAAAGCATAAGGTAAAAGGATTATGTGGATTAAAAGGTGATGAAACACTTTATAAAAAAAAAAAAAAGAAAAAGAGGAGGAAAAGTATTTTCTGCGTGATACTGAACAACTCTGAGAGCTAAATAAAAGAAATACATTTTCACTTTCATTTTCTATTTGATATAACTAGACTCAGTGCATTATTATCTTTTCATAAGTCTTGTTCCACCTTTGTTCAGAAGTATGATTAAAGAAAACGTTTAATAACGTCTGCTGCAAAGAAAGATGTTGCGTGTTGGAATAAGGCGAACCATGAGAACTCTTGTCTCCGGAGCTACAGAGGATTCCTGAAATGTGGAAGGGGAGGAGAGAGAATGAGGACAGAATCATGTTATGAAGAAACAGGTTAAAAAGAGTAAAGTGGAAAGAAATAAAGTGAGAGAGTCATCGTTAATGTCAAAGAGCTGGTGGAGGCAGTGGGAGTAAGATACAAGGAGCACCAGTCAGACAGGCTAAACTGTGCCCCGGTGTCTTTCTGTCATACCAGTTCAGTCAGCGGACAGAAGCAGCATTATGGAACTGTGGGCTTGGCCAGGAGGAAGAACAATAGCCCCTGTGTGCTGGACCCTTGGGAGCATCCTAACAGCTGGGAGATAGGAGGTCCGTCTGTGGCTCCACTAAATGGCATGTAAACGGGAACTGCAAGTTGCGCGCGCACATTAAACTCTGCTCTCCTCGGCCTTCTTAGAATCCCTAGCCCTCCGTCTCCACATTTTTTTTTTTCACCTGTTTGTTTAGAGTTTTTCTCCCTCCACTTCCGTTTGTCTCTCTGTCATTATATCCCCACTGTTATTCTGTGTCCTCCATTCACCCCACTCAAGCTCTGAGAGGAAAGACAAGAGCGAGAGACAGAAAGAGCGATACTGTTCTTGCTAGCACGAGAAAGTCAGAGACTGGCAGAGGATCAGAGCAATGTCAACAAACAAGAGAGGTCCAAAAGCCTCCACGGGAGGCATGCCAAAGCTGCGCTCTCACAAGGGCCTCAGAAACACACAGAAAAAACATGAGAAGTGCCAACTGTGCAGGAATGTCAGCCCTTGAAGCAAAAAGTGCACAGAAAGCATCAGTCAAAACTGAACAATGTTCTGTTCTATTGTGGGAGTACACCTGTAGGTATGGCCATTAAATGGATGAAACTGAGCACCTCCTCTATAGATTATGTGTGGAAGTGTTGATTTTATGATGCTGTGATTCTGGACAACAGCATCCTTATGCAAACATCCACTCAGCACTGACAGATAGTATAATCACTGGTTCGAAATACCAACTCACATGGTGTACATGTAAGATCAGGTTAAAAGTAAAAGTCCTTTTTTTTTCCCCCTTTCTTTCTTTTTTTTTTTTTTTTATCATCTAGTCAGTGCAGTTGTTACTATCCAGTCTTGTGTTAAGTCTTGACGCCACTTTTGCAACGTATTAAAAAAAAAAAACATCCTTAAACAATACAGCCAATAAAGTCAGAGGCGCTTTTACATACACTAGCTTACATATTTCTTTATAAACACACCATAAGACATACACTGATTTTGCCTCACTTTCAACGTTTACCTCTAACTCTTTTTTTTTTGTATTGACTGCAGCTACTTCCAGGTTGTTGTTTTTTTCCTTCTATCTAAAGACCTGATCTGAACTGACTAATCTCATAATTAATAACCAGACAAACCAATAACATGAAGCCACGATTGCATTTGCACCCCAGTTTCTGTCTCCTGTATCATTACATTTGACAGTTTTAATACAGAGAAGCAAAGTGGCCTCAGTCTTGGACTGGTGCAAAAGCACCAGGCACAGCAGAGACACAGCAGCTCACTTAGATCCTCAATACGACCTCTGCAGCTGATGTTTTCAAAGGATGATTTATTCATAGCCAGACAGAGGTCTGAACATAAATTTTCACTAAAGACCAGGTTGCGCTATACATTTTTTTAAAGCAAGCAAACCATTAAAGGAGGATGAAATCCAGGGTTTAAGCGGACATACTGTAGAAAATAATAACTGTAAGAATCAGGCAATGCAAAGTTGCTTTGTTGCATGATGCTTACAGACAATGCCACATATGCAGAAGATGCACCACGGCCACGAAAGGACACGGCTCTTCGTGCTCACTTTTTCTTGTACTTGAAGTAGTACAAAGGAGGTTTCAAATTTCACAAACCACGATTTCAACCGGGCTGCAAGCTACCATCCCCCCAAGACAGTGTGCAAACCGAGCGGGCTGGAATATACCCCAGTTATCTTCAGAGGCAAGACAGTGCGTTCATAGTGGGGAAGAAATGAACAGTCAGTGCTGTTGGCTTAATCATACTGTAACAAACAAAAAGTCCACAAGTCTGTTTCGTTCAAATACACCCCAGGTGGCCAACGCAGACTGCATCATCAGATCATTTTGGAGGGGGGTTGTAAATGTTTGCTTTCCCGGTTTCTCACCAACATGCTATTCCTCAGACTGTATGTGTCAAGACACTGCGGCGGAGCTCATGCAGATGTGGAGCTGCAATTTATCACCCAGCAGTCCCGTTAAAATGCGCTTTATTTAAACATTAACAAGCATGCCTTTTGCAGGATTTTTTTAGAAGGATTTGATCACTTTTTAAAACCAAGCATTGTCAACATTGCCAAACTGATCACCTGTATGCAGGGTTAATGTTGGCGTCAGAGATGGCCAGACAGTATTGAATTACTAAGACCGTTATTGGTCCTGTAGTCCCAGTTAAATGTAATGGTACAACACGGTGACTCGGTTCTGAAACCAGTGAGCTGCCGTTGTGTTGGTATGCAATAACGTTAATGAAACGATAGTTTAGTCAAATACTCAAGTTTAAAACATGATGAAAGTACAACGTGTTCAAATAAAACGTTACCTGATATGTATGTTATAATTCCGCTTATTTTTTTCTTTGCATCTTCACTAAGCGGCGGAGCTTGCCACGGCGTGCAAGAATTTAAATCCCCGGGTCAGATCCATGGTTGTGTTGTCTCTGACATCAAATGCGCTCCTGCTGATAGAGGCGGCGGCGGAGAAGAATCCAGCCACTTTTTTCAAAAGGGTTTCTCAGAGTAGATGCTGATCCAATTGGCTTTAAATGTCGTCCTTTCACTCAAGCAAAAGGCTCCGTAAAACAAATTATGTATTAAACTGACTCGTATGCGAAATGTGTTTATTTTTAAAGCAACGACTGTAAAATAGCGTTTATTTTGGGAGAAAACGTCCCCATTAAAATGAATGATAATGGTATGAACCACTCTATTGTTGGGGCGCGAAGAAGCGTCCCATGCTAATGTGTGCTGGTGGGAAGCTCGCGAACAGCGCGTGCGCCCGCAGTTATGACGTTCTGTCCGATCAATAAAAGGGCTCAAATGAAAATTATTATATTACACCAAAGGTCATTATCTAGCACGATGACTTAATTCAGTAAAATTGTGAACAATGCAGAGAAGGGTCACAATCAAAGAGCCCCATCAAATGTGGGCTTAAGCTTTACATGTTTTTATTTTATAGCAATTGTATATTTTGATTTAAAGACCTGTATTTGAAAAATCTACATTCCCTCCTTATTTGTACAATATTAAATAATTATCCAAAGAGCAGATTTGTGTGTGTGTACGTGTGTTTGCGTGTGTGTGTGTGTGTGTAGGTGCTTTCTCTGAAAATGTATGCAGAATTACAAGACTGAAGTCGTAGAATTGGCATATATTTACCTCAATAGTTACTTACATTTTAAAATGATGACAAATAAATATAACAATATAAACATATATATAAAAAAACAGCATACAAATTATAGATTTAATTATTATGTTTTTGTTATTTGTACAAACAGTCTATTGAAGTGATTATATTTCTTTCTTTCAAAGGGAAGTCCCGCCTTTCTGCTTCCGGTTAATTCACAACATTCAAGATGTCTGCCGCCATAACTTCCCTCGTTTTGTACGGAAGCGATTCTGACTCAGAAAACGAGACTGAATCTAATATCAGTTCCGATAAACTTGATGTGACTGATCCGGACGCTACAGCCCACCTCAAGCCTTTGCAGTCTGGAAGCACAATGTCTTTGGCTGTTCTCAATTCTGCTCCCGAGGTCGCTGTTAAGGTAAGCTAATTTCAGCAAGCTAACTAAAGTTAGCCTACTTCTGAAGTTACAATTGTTGTAATTGAACATTTTATTGGATATCAAACTAATAACTCCAAAAATAAGAAGATATTTGGAATACTACTAAGAAATTTTCATTTTCCTTGTTTTGGTAAGATGTGAACACGTAACGGGAGAGGAACGCTCTCCGCTTTAACCGGCTTTTTGTCGTCAAAGCCTGATATGATTTATGGTAGTTTATGTTAAAAAGTTCAGTTCGACTCTTTATAAATCACTTGACATGATGAAGTATATGTTGCTAACCAAATGGAAATACGAATGATTCTATTCTGATTATGTATGTCTTCATGATAGGAAGCTGTCGAGACAGGGATACACTTGGACCCATCTCTGAAAGAAGTTTCTTACAACCCAACCTTTGAAACCATGTTTGCCCCTGAGGTAAGTGTTGGATTAAAAAAAAAATGAAATGTGTTAAATATATGCAAATATATATATTTGATTTTTTTTGGTGGGTAACACACATTGTGTAACATCAAGTATGTGACATATTGAATTGTGTTGCCATTGTTACATCAACCACGGAGATTAGACAAAAAATTCTGAATAGATTTTTGTAATTTGTTTTGGAAGAATGGCTCTTGATCAACTTTGATTCAATTACATTTTGGGAGTGATCTGGAAGGAATTGTGGACACAGGAATTTTTATGAGGACTTCACAATAGTTAACTCTCAACATTTATTGAAAATCTTGAAATTGGGACATATTATTGCTTTAAGAAACACATGAATTTTACACAACTGTAATGGTGGCAACACATCTAAAAAATTTCAAACAGTGTTTTTACTACGGTGTTGCATCTCTTCATCTACCAATCATGCGAGAAGAAATGGGAACTGAGGAGACCACTGAGGACTGAAATATGTCTTCCTGAAATATGCAACGCTATCCTTGAAAATATTGTTCTAACACCTGTATATACCTCACTGCACAGATAATGCGGTTTCTATTTGCAAGTGTAGACACAGACACCACAAAAGAAACAGACATTAGAGTGTTGATAATAAGTTAGGAAGTTCCTCTCCTTTTTAGTCTAGAGGACTAAAAGACCAGCATGATTTCTCAGTTTTTCACTTTGCCTCATGCCATTCTAAATGAGCTTTCTAGATCATGTTTACATATTGTCAGTCAGGCCATCATCTTTTCATAATGAAGTGATGCCCATGACAGAATCATGCCTACTTTTACTGCAGCGCTGCCAGAGGCCCGGAGAGGATCTAATAATGATTCTTTAGCCATATAAACAGAGATGTTGGTGGTCTCTGATTTTATTTATTTATTTATTTATTTATTGTACTATAGATGATGGACTGTTCAAAACATTGTTGAGGAACATTATTCTGATATTGCTCCCCAATTGTTACAGAGTGCTTGGCATACATCTTTTTTTTTTTTTTTTTAACCTCTGAAGGGATCTTTACACCCAACCATGTTACTGAGCTGTTGCCAGTTAAGCTAAATAGGTTTTAACCTTTTTTCCAGCTGTTTCTCTTTTAGTATCAACTGCTTTTCCAGGTGTTTGTTGCAGTGTCCCAAAAACTTTAGTAGTAAATTCCAAGAGTGGAATTAAATTATTTTTATAGTGTCTCACTTTCCTCGTCAGATTTTTGCTTGTTTGTTTTGCCTTAAGCCTTGGTAGTAAATAAAATATTGATAAGATTTGCAAGGCATTGCAGTCTGTCTTTGTGAGGGAGAAAAAAAAAAGTTGGATGCTTTGTGCTTATGATAGATTTTTTTTTTTGTTTGTTTCATATTAGTTTGGGCCAATGAACCCTTACAAGACGCAGCAAATGGCTGCTCCCAGGAACATGCTATCTGGCTATGCAGAACCCGCCCATGTCAACGACTTCATGTTTGAACAGCAAAGGAGGACTTTCTCCACATATGGTGAGATTCTTTTCAAACTATATGATAGTGGTTTGATCCTCTTTGAATTTGGGTGCCATTACAATCCTTTCTTGTCTTCTTGTAGGTTATGCTTTAGACCCCTCTGTTGACACACATCAAACATTATCTACTAGCTACATTGGTGCAGTGGATGAGGCTGAGAAATATAAAGGTAATCAGCAACAGTAATTGATTTTTAATGCCTTTGCCTTCAACAGATAACTTATTAATAAAAATATATGAATAAAAATCATATCTGTAGTTAATGACTGTCATATCTTGCTACTTGCCCTCCAGGACTGACTGTGTTCGAAAGCGGTGGGAAGAAGTCAGAAAAGAGAAAGAAGATCAAAGGTGGAGATGCAGGAGAAATAGATCATTTCCTTGGACCATGGGCAAAATATGTAGATGAGAAAGATGTGGCCAAGCCGTCAGAGGTGATGTTTTGTTTAATATGCTGTCTTAAATGTTATATATTTGTTGTTATATGTCACACAATTAGCTTATTCAATACCTAATAAATTTGGACGTGGCCAGGTTTAAACTTGCAGTGGGATCTCAGTCACCACGCAATCCTTTTAAGGCCTTTGTTATTTTGCTTACACCTGAGCATCTATTCAAGGTTAAACAGAATTTGGCTTTCCCACTGGCTCATGGTTATATGAAAGAAGATAAGTGCTTGTTCATTTTCTTATTATTAATTTTATCATGCAGGAAGAGAAGAAAGAGCTTGATGAGATCACAGCCAAAAGGCAGAAGAAGGGACGAAATGAGGAGGAGGCTCCTGCAGAAGAGAAGACCATTCTCCACGGTACTGTGGATGTCTTTGATTTTTAATGGCAATGGCATATAATATATTTATTTATCTACTTTTAATGTAACCTTATTGTTTGAAGTGTGAAATTAGATTTTGTTTTGTGAGCTGAACATGAACAGAAGCCCAGTATTACAGAAGCTAAAGGCCCCCTCTAGTCAAAAAAAAAAAAAAAAAATCAAACACTGCACATTGTTTTTCTTTAATATTTTCTTTTTATATTTGTCTGGTTTTGTTCTCCCTGCAGTCAAAGAAATGTATGACTACCAAGGTAGGTCATACCTCCATGTCCCACAGGATGTGGGTATTAACCTGCGTTCTTCAGAAGCTCCAGACAAGTGTTACCTTCCGAAGAAACAGCTTCATGTCTGGTCTGGACACACTAAGGTGAGTGCATTATTAAAGGCTATAAATTCCCTTTGAAGAAGCTTCTACATAACATTTGTTATGGCAGAGTTTAGTTTCTTGGCAAAATTTGGAAAAAACTTTGGTATTTTTACCTCAAGCCAGATATTTTAATAAAATGATAAAGCTGTTCGTCCCTTACATATTCAGTAATATTTTGTTTCATTTAACATAACATTTTTCCTTTTCAAAATTAGAGGCTAACACCTTGTTATTCCAGAAAATATGTGATTCAAGTCTGAGAGAAATAACTAGTTTTAAATTGCTTGATGCAGGAAATTATAGCCATTAAAATCTAATTGTAAATACAAAGAGGGTTGAAAAAATAATAAAGATTATAAACTGCTGATGTTGAAATAAAAGTTGCAGAATGGTCCATGTACATTAACCAAAGTTTTGAGTGTAAGAGAAAGAGCCCGCTCTGCACATGTTATCAGTCTTGGACGGATTGTGGTTCAGCTGATGTGTCGATAGCAGTGGCCTGGCCTCGTTAAATTGTCATTATTTGGATGAGTTTCGCTTCTCTGTGGTAATTAAGAGGTTAATAATAGTGATATGGAAAAATTAAGATGAAATCTAGTTTTTGCCTTAAGCTAGCAAATAGCAATATCAACATGTCATTCACATTTGGGGAAAAAATTACACTGAACTCTGTTTCTAAAAAAATATACAGAACATAAAAACATTTTTCATGTCTGCTTGTTTTCCAGGGTGTCAGCGCTATCCGATTATTTCCCCGCTCTGGTCATCTGTTGCTCTCCTGCTCCATGGACTGTAAGATTAAGGTAAATTATTGCATCAAGGTGTCATGAAGAACTTCTTTATTGTCATTTACTAAGTTTCTTGTGTTGATTTTTGAGAAGATTCTAATATATGCGAAAAATGAACCAGATTCAGCTGACTGTATAGAACTATAAGGCATAAAGAAAATCTTTTCTGATTGTAACCTAGGTCAATGCAAACACACACCTCCCCTGTTTTAATTCTGTGTAAATATTTTTTTTTCTCTACAGCTGTGGGAAGTTTATGGGGAGAGAAGGTGTATTCGGACATTTATCGGTAAGTGAGGAAAGTTTTCTTCCTGTATCTCAAATCAAAACAAAATGTCTATGATAAATGTATAATGTGATCGACGCAGCCCATTTATTTTATGACACTCTTGAGTCTTTTGCTACTTAACTAATAGGACAGGTGCAATTAAAAACAAAAAAATTAAGGTGATATTTAACATACAAATAACTTGGATTAATATTTTGTCAGAATAATAGCCTAAACTTGATAATAATATAGTAATACACATACATGTTACTTGTACAGACTTTTAATGGGACAACTTAAAGATGAAGAACCCTTTCATTTTAGGCTTTAAAAATCAAAGTCTGTGGAGGCTATGTAAAAAAATTCTTTCATATCCTTAAGATAAGAAATTATTAG
This sequence comes from Telmatherina bonti, assembly GCF_933228915.1. Taxonomy (NCBI): domain Eukaryota; kingdom Metazoa; phylum Chordata; class Actinopteri; order Atheriniformes; family Telmatherinidae; genus Telmatherina; species Telmatherina bonti. The sequence goes on along the minus strand of NC_136614.1, from coordinate 20,845,746 downwards.
GATATCATTCTTTAGTTTGACGGCACAGGGAATTGCTTATTTTCCTGCTATCAATCTTCGCAACGTTTCTTTACATGCTGGTGTTCCAACCACGTCAAATTGTTGCTTTTTCACTGTTTGGTGTCTTTCTGCTGAAAATCTATCAAATCTGAGCTTCCATATCAATGAGATTTCTCATTTTAGTTTATTTTAAACAAAAAATGTTACCACCCTAGTGCTCTGGTGTTTGGTTTCTATTTGAAGTTTGTGAAGTTAATTTCTACAAATGTTTACCAGATAGTAGTTCCTTTTTTAACATTTAAGCGTTTCAGTCTGCCTTAGCCAAACGGTAAATTGTGTGGACCAAGTATTTATTTACTAAGCTGTTTGTGGTAAAAGTGAAATAACTACAATCACCAGAATGATTTAATATTGGTGACAGTTTTACTAAGTAAAGCTTTTTTTAAAAAAAAACAAAAAAAAAAAAAACAACAATAGATCATCAGCAAACATGCTCACATCAATCCTCTGTGTGTTAACAGGCACAGCCTTTTGGGAAATACATGGCTGTGACAAACTGTGAAGTCAGCATTAGTGGAGTATTAATGTCTGCTGACCACTGACAAATGCTTTTTTTTTCCTTTTAATATGAGGGGTCTGAGGAGATGTTAGGCTAATGCCTGCAGGATACTTGTCTACTCTTTCTAGAGACGGCACACTGTCAGAATAGAGATTGTTTGCAGCAGTGGTTCTGCTTGTCAGCGCCTTCACTGAACATACATAATTCAGCAGCCCAGGGGCTAAAAAGAACGAGGGGCAAAGAATGGCAGGAGACATGGAGAGGAGGTGGTGAACAGAAAGAAAGGATGTTGTTAGGGAGTAAATGAACCGGCAGAGAATTGGGTCGCAGAAAAAGTAGCCAGTGATATTTTTTCTTTGCTTTTATGTTGACTTTTTATGCTTTCTATTCAGATACATGAGTAATTGAAAGATGAAGAGCTACTCAGTGGTTTTGTATTTCCTTTAACTCTTAAAAAAAGGTATTTTGTTGTAATGAATTATTGTAATTGTTCCTTTTAGTTTTCATGCAGCTTGTCATAATCACCACATAAGAATTATCTATCGATAAAATGGAGAGTTTGGAAGGCGTGGGTGCATGTAACAAGTATGCGTGTCATTATGTTATATTTTCATGTTTTTCTGGACATGTGGGGATTGTTGCTTACATATGCTTTTTAGCAGTGTCTGTCCTGTCCGTGTGGTCCTATATGCACCCACATCATCAAGCCTTTCTGCAGTGGAAACCATGTCTTTAGTTTGTCTGCAATCCAAGTTAGAGCAACCATGCAGGTGGGTGCTTAGGTTCAGTGGGAACTTTTATCGCAGCGGAAACAGTGTGGCTGTGATAAAAGCCGGTTTTAATGAGGGAGATGCCTGCATCTGCTGAGGCTATAGGAGCCTCACATCTTTTACACTATGAAGAAAAGCTAAATGATGGCATGGATGGGGATTAGAGGAAAATGGAAAAAATAGAAAATAGTTGAAGGGATAATGAAGCTTGCAAATTTTTGTTTTATATCTTTCTTACATTGGCTTTTTTTCAAGATGCACTTGTCTTTATCTTCAATATCTCGCTTCATTTTTTTCTCCTGAGCAATGCTTGTTTGTCTATGTTGGTTATTTCTCAGATTATAAGCAAATCAAAGTGTAGTTAGCTGTGGGAGAGTTGGTAAGAAAACTAAGGGAATGTGTCATGTTAGTTTATCAGAGTTTGTTTGTAGTGTGTAAATTTTGTGTGCTAGGTCACAGCAAGGCGGTGCGAGACATTTGCTTCAACAACAGTGGAACCCAGTTCCTCAGCGCAGCATACGACCGCTACCTTAAACTGTGGGACTCTGAAACAGGTATGTTCTGCCTCTGTTAAGAGTGCACCTTTTTCTTTTTGTGTATACAAACACATAGTTCTTTAATATTAATGAATCAGTAGAAGTGTATTTCAAATGAATACTGGGGGATGAATTGCAAGGCTCCATAATTGAGGAGTATTGGAGTACAAAGATAACTTATTTTTAAGGTCGTCAAAGATAATGCTTTAATTTTGTAACTAATTTATGTAAATAACTGCATTAACATTTTTAACCCTATTTAAAGCATGCACAGCATGACCACCCCCATACATCAGTCATTTCTCAGGTAGGACGATAGGACATGGAGCTGTTTCGAGGCAATATGAAACAAGAGGAGCTGGTTTGCCGTATGGAGGGATTTGAGAATAATAAGAACATTCATGAAACAACCAAACAACAAAAACTGATTTGCACGATGTGCAAGAAAGAGTTTCACTTTCACTGAAGCTGTTAGATCTAAAAGTACCATCACAGGCGGTGTGCTTTCTGGAAGAGGTTGAGTGGAAAAGTTATGCTGGGGCACATCTCGCATCTCGAGTTTAATACTGACAAATATCAGCAACTCATCCAAGCACTCAGGAGCAGCTTTCAGAAAGTTCAGAAAAGGGGAGGAAAAAATGAGCTTCTAGCCTGGATGTATGGGTTTTATTTAACATTAAAAAAGCTGTTTAACTTTTAATCTGTACCAGTCAGAGGATAGCTAAGGTGCAATGAAGCGGCATTTCCACATAATGATACTGGAGACGTTTTAATAAACACTTGGTCAACACTTGCTCCTAGTCATTGAATTGTGACAAATAAAGTTGCCTTAGAGCATGGGAAGCATGCATGCTGTATGGGAAGTTGCTGATGGCTCGTTCGCTGCACCCTGTGACTGCTTGGTCCTCAGTTTTAAACACACATAGTCACCATTATATGCATGAAACACAAACACTGACATTGACTGTGTGCATTTTTTTCCAAGTAAAGTTGCAAAAGTTAAGAACAACGTCATGGACATTTTACCTGGCTGATAATAACTGGGTTTTGGCATCAACCAACTATTATTTAGAAACAACTACGTGTTCTGCTCTGCGATATTCACTCTTTGTTTCAGTCACCAAGTTATCAGCCTGTAGAGTGTCACATACTAACAAAGTGCACATGGAAGTCTAAAAGGATGTTCGTGTTTGGTGAGGTACCAGTATATATACTCTAAACACTTACTTTTTCTGGCAAATAACTTTAGAACATACTTGTCTTTTTTAAAGGAAGTAATCCAGTATTTCATTTAGTTTCAGTCACATTTTGTCATCTTCTAAAACAAATCAGATGGAGTTAGCATTGCTAGCTGAGTAGGGCTACTATTTGCTTGGCTTTGCCCCTACAGGTGCCTTCTTATGTTTTTAAGGAAAAGTTACCATTTTGTCATCCAAATGAGCCCCCGATATCCCCTAAAAGACTAGATGACAAAGCATGTTGCATTAATATCAAAACAAAAATATTCACTGGATGGATGGTGAAGAGAGCCTCATCTTCCATCCTCAGTGTGCAGTGAACACAATGATGTTACATCTGCATTTTTATTTGGTATTTTTTGTTTGTTTTTTGTCATGTCCTGCTTCCTATACACCAGGGATCTTCAATCCTGGTCCTCGAGGGCCAGTATCCTGCAGCTTTTCCAAGTGTCCCTGTTGGAAAACGTCTGTCTCGGACTCAGACAAGCCCTGCACACTTTTGCTGAATAGACATTGGTTTTGAATCAGGTGTGTTGCAGCTGGGACACTCGGGAAAACCAGCAGGACACCAGCTTTCAATGACCAGGACTGAGGATCCCTGTTGTACTCAAAACCTGTTATGACCAAATTTGTTAAGACAAAAACTTGTTTACCTCTCAGATAAAAAAAAACCAATGACTAGAATTCTCCAGTCATTGCCTTTAAATGTGCGAAACACTTAAATTAATTTTATCTACATTTTAACTTTTGACTTGGAGAATCTATAAAATAGATTACAGGTTTGAAGATATGCCTGGTGTGCTGAAAAAATAGCACTTGATGTTGCAATGGATATTTGTATATATGTAAAGTAGTTGCTTTAACAAGAAAATAATGATCAGTTTAATAGTAAATTAGCCCATTACAGCCCTTTGACATTGAATTTTGTGTTTGAAAATTGACAATGGCAGATGTAATTGGCAGTTCTATCACAACCTGTATTGAGCTGACTGTCATGACTACAACCTTGAATGTTTAAATGTTGGCCTTCAAATGCTTTGTGTGTGTGTAAAATTATGCCATTTCTGCTAAATTTGCACAATGATTGTCTTCTTTCCTCATCGGTATTACCACTCCTTTGAGAGCAATTCTACTCTTCCAGCAGAGGGCAGAAATAGGTTAAACCCCCTCTTTGTTGATGACAGGCCAAATAAATCAAATACTCCTGTTCATTCTATAATTTATGTGTTTTTTTTTAGTTTTATTGTTGCAGCCACAGTCTTTATTGGTGCCATTGTTGCAATAATGTTAGAAAATACATAATTTTATTCCACATTAATATTGGATGCAAAACAAACAAGAAAAGCACTCAGAGAGGACAGCTCGTTTCCACCTATACTGTGATTTCCACCTTATGTTATAGCCCTACATTAATTTTTTATTTATACACTATTAGATTACCAGCTACCTTAATAGTTAATCCACAGTGTCTTGACAACATTGTGGTATTTGTTGCATGTTTACATCGTCATGTGTTGTCTTGCAGTGATGAAAGTTTCAAAGATCCCCTATTTTTTCCTACTCTGGATCATAATATCCAGAATTTTGGCAGGATACACTTTGATATCTAGTATAACCTGTTGGAAAGCTCTCCTGTATTTGTCTATATATATATATATGCTTATATATAGAATTATAACGAATCTTTCAAAAATTTCCTGGATCCAAATGGTGATCCAGCCAACTCTCAAAATTGAATGGAATCCAATAGGGGTGGGAAAAAAGAATAGGCAAATCTGTTTTTTTTTGCTTCACAATTTTAAAACGGACTTTTTTGGGGTTAAAAAAAAAAATCCTTTTTTTTTTTTTTTTTTCAAATAGAAAAAAATAATCCATTATAAAATTTTTGTCATTTTTATTGATCTTTTTACTTGTCTTCTTGGGTATTACAGCAGCAGAATGATGGTCTGGCTACTGTGTTGTTTTTTTCCGTAATTGAAATCAAGAAAAATGACGAGCAAAAAAAAATAAATAAAAAAATTATATATTTTTATTTTTAATCTATAAAAATTAGCAACATCAAAAATTTTGAGAATCGCAATTTAATTGGAATCGGCACCCAAAAAAATCAGTATCAAATCTAATCGGAACAAAAGCGTATTGTCACAGCCCTAGAATCCTAGTTGGACCAAGATCCATTCTCAGGAAAATCATTATAGCTCTCTCAAGTCTTTCTGAGAGTTGCTCCCTGTACTTATCCACGCTGAGGATGGACTGGGTGAAATGCATTTATGTCAGCTGATTTTGATGATTTTATGAGTTTATGTCTGTATCTTCTCTGTCTTTGTGTGTTCTTTTATGGACTTGATTCTGTTTTAATAAATTTCCATTTATTCATACCAATCCGTCTGGTCATTTTGCTTAAAGTCGCAAACAAAAAGACAGATAAACTTTGTAAAAAAACACAACCGTCCCGGCAGAGGTAAAAAAAAAAAAATACTTGGGTTAAAGAGCCATTAAAAATTCCTCTTGGCATTTCAGTCATTTTGATTTTCTAATTTTTCTTATTTCTGGCATTTGTGGTGTGAATATTCGCGCCGTGAATCAGGTCTGCTGAATGAACTCAGAGAAACCAAATTTTCTGTTTTCCAGCTGAGTTCTCATCCCCCGCAGGGATTGAGCAGTACAGTGTTGAAGAGTGTGTCCTTTAAATCTTACACAATTTTAGTGTGCCTTCCTAAAAATCCACTGTGGATTATTCTGTGACTCTGACTTTCAATTTGCCTCCCTCCACAGGTCAGTGTATCTCCCGCTTCACCAACAGGAAGGTGCCATACTGTGTCAAGTTCAATCCAGACGAAGAAAAACAGAACCTTTTTGTGGCCGGCATGTCAGATAAGAAGATTGTTCAGGTAAAGCACCACAAGCAATCCAATCTTGTAAACCAAGCAGATGCACACATGGATTTATCTATACACAGTATGCACCTACAGAACCATGAAATACACTCCTGTCTCATTCTTTCTCTCTGGCATGTAGAAGTTTGTGAGTTGCAGGAGGTCCTCTGGCTGACAGGACTAGTGCAGCTAATTAGTCATGACGATTCTGAGCCTCTACAAATGAAACTTCTGGGAAAACAAATGTCATATATAGTTGAAACAAGAACCGACTCTGCCCCAATCTATCCCAATCATCCCAATCTAGCAGAATAATCAGGACTAGTGGTAAATCATGAAGCTCTCCTGTGGGTTCTAAGCCCAGATGGCCGCTCACCCTGAGGGTAAGATTTAAATAAAAGAGCACAAATGGAACTGGGCAGGAGTACGTCCTTTTTGTTTGTTGCCAAGGGAGCAGCTTCTGTGTGGTTGCCTTCACAAATTGTGCACACTGTTTTCCGAAAATCTTAATATTCAAGGCTGAGGCCTGTTTGATCGCTAATCACTGTCATCACATCGGTGTAGAAAAATGATTCCACGGTACTGGCACAGTTTGAAGTTGATTTCTCAGAATGTTTCTCACAACCAACATCATGACATTTTTTCTTTGCATGCCTTTTTTGTTGTTGTTTGTGTTTTAAATATTTAGAATATTCTTGTAGAATATTTATAAATATTCTACATGAGAGCTGGCAATGGTGCTAATTTTGCTGGGCTTTCCTAATTGATTTAAATAATCCTGTTTGTCCTATATAAGTGGGTTTATCTTCATTCACCCTGTTTTGCTTTCTGACTCTTTTTGTGTGACAGTGGGACATCAGGACAAGTGAGGTGGTTCAGGAGTACGACCGCCACCTGGGAGCAGTCAACACAATCACCTTTGTTGATGAGAATCGCCGGTTTGTCAGCACGTCGGACGACAAGAGCCTTCGAGTTTGGGAGTGGTAAGTACACACTGCATCCTCTGATACAGCTGTGTTGTTTGTAACTAGTGTGTTCTGTGTTGTACTATAACATTTGTGTGTTCTTCATGCAAGTTGTGTAAACGCTCTGTAAAAATCACAAATGAATGTTTGTGCAACTAGCTTGGACAGATGAACAAAATTAACCCAACGCCTTGCACGAACTTGTATTGTTATAATAGGAATGAGATTATGCTATTTTTTCCTTTGTTGCCACAAGATACTTGTTTATTTCTTCTGCTTTAGTCTTTTTTGGCATTTATTTGACAATCAAAAGTGACTTTCATATTGGCCATGGCACCCTATAGGAATGCAAAGTGTCTGACTAAAGCTGATAATGTAAAAGACAAACTGGCAAGAAACCCAGGAGTTGTTGTCAATCATAAGTTTAGTTTGTGGTTTGCTTGTTTTTCTGTTGTTTTACCTGCTAGGGCACATAACATTGATATTAACTGCATATAAAGTTGTCTTACTCTTTACAACAAAATGAGGGAACCGAATGAAATGCAAACAGAAAAACAAGCAGCAAAATAACCACATAGAAAGCCTAATTTCTTCATTAGCTCAGGATGAGAGGCTCCCATGAGCTTTTATTTTTAATCACAGTGTGAAAGTAAACCGACAAGCTGTGTGTTGTGCCAAAGGTGGCGGGACTGCCAGCCTTTATCCCATGGATACCACATGACTCGAACTTTGGCCAACCCTCCTGTGAAAGCCACTAGTTTACTGTATTAAAACAAATTAACCTAAACTATTAATATTTTGTATGGCACAACAGATTGTAGATTTATAAGCCATTCATGTTTTTTTGTTCACAGCTACAAATGATTTAGACTTTATCCTTGTTTATATACATATGCTTTAAATTTTGTCATTGAGGTTTATCATCAAGTAGCAGAGAGTGTGTGTGAGCTTTGGAGGAGGATTACAATAAAGACAAAATGTACCATACTGCCAACAACAAGAATTAGCACTTCAATGTAAACACATTGTTCAGAGAGAGATGAATCTGCGGCCTTGGAAGGATATTTTTATGAAGAACATGAAGAGTGAAGAGTAAGAAGGTTCGAAAGATTAAAAAAATTTTTTTTTAAAAAGCTGCAACATCATAATCATCTTTTAATTTCTCAAATTTATGTGCTTCATTTCTCTAATATAATGCAATTTTAACTTCAATAAATTGTATATATTTTATATATTATATTATATATTTTATATATTATATATTATATATTTGTATATATTTTATAGTAAAGCTCATATTTCAACCTTCCAAATTGCTTTTTTTTTCGAGATTGACACGTAACTTAGACATGCATTATTCCTAAATTTCCCAACTGTAGCAGTTGTTTGTCACTGGTCCTGTCTGATCTTCCTCCATATTATTTATTTGTGGAATTTTGTATTAGTGGAAGGGGTTTTGTTTTCTACGTTCAGTTTGGATTTTGCAGATGATTGTTCGGATGACTTCCGGGCATATTAATGTCCCACTCCAGATGCATGCATTAATTAGTGTTTTTTATGTGCACATGGTATTTGCTTTTCTTTTTTTAATTTAGTCCTTTAGCTCTTTTTATCTTGTTTTGTGCCAAAGCTGCATTCAGCTGCTATTTATCGCATTGAGACAGACATGGTTTTATTGCCAGGAGATGGGATGATAATTTCAGGGTTATAATCCTTTAACACATGGGGGCCCCAAGTCTTGAGATGTACAATCATGCAACTTTAGATGCAACCCTTCTCCAAGACACCTGAATCAGATAGCTGAATTCTGGCATCCACATGTTATTCAGCTCTACAAAGGATTGCTGACAAGCCATTCATTTGCTTAAGGTGTGCTGGAGAAATGCTGTAAAAGTTGCAGGATAGTAGATCTCAGGGACTAGACTTGGGCACCCCTGCTTGACCAGAATATATAAGCTCAGCAGGTCTCAATAGTAACTTTTATTTATTTATTTTGCAGAAAGACCAAACAAATTGGCATGCAGGCTACTCTGTCAGAAACAAAGTTTACTACCGTCTCTGTCTTCCTCCAAGCAGAGAAATATGGAGAAAGGATGAAAGGTCTGGAGCAGGGTGAAAGAGCAGAGAAGAAATTCATAAGCAACTGGTTGCTGGTGAAGTCCTGGTTCAGCATGAGAAGCATGTTTCAGATTTATGGAGTTGCTTACATACTGTGTACTGTCTAATGGCGATGTTGTCTCGCTACAGCTGCGCAGGAAAAGCAGCTGCAGTGCTGAACAAACAACCAAATTGTAAATGTTTTTCTTTGAGGTCACCTCGCTCAGGGGCTTCACAGGTTTTCGCATCTTGTGTTGAGCGCATCTTCATGTCTACTAATAATGCTTTGTGCTTTTTACAGGGACATCCCTGTGGACTTCAAGTACATTGCTGAGCCCAGTATGCACTCAATGCCAGCTGTGACACTCTCTCCCAATGGTAAGCATTCAAATCAGGGTAAAACACTCACAAACACACAGACAAGTGCACCATTTGGAGGACTCTAGGGAGCATAAGCCTACGTTGTCACATAGAATTAGATTAATCTCCTTTTGCATTGGTCAAAAACAGGCCACAGTCCAAACAGACTGTTTTATTTATGCACAATAATTGACAAAGCCAGTCATTAGACACTATTACTGCAAAGCTGAATTTAATATTTTCACTTCATATGTCCATGGACAAGTGCCTTACAGAGACACTTATTATAACAAGCTCTACCACAGAGTAAAAAGTAAATGTTGATGTTAAAGGTAAAGAGTGCTCAGTAATGCTATCTCTGAGGTGGTCTTTGCTGGCTTTTCTTGGCTACTTGTGTGGTTAATATGTATTTGTGCTGTTATGACTAGGCATGACATCAAGGTTTCACCCAGTGTCAGCTTGAAGAGGCCTCAGCCACTCGCAACCTGGTTAAGTTAGAGGGTACAGCAAATGTATGTACGGTTTGTGTGTGCTGTAGACCAGCCTGTCATCTTTCTGGGAAAACTCTGTTCACCAGAGCATTTCAGCAGTTTGTCCAATTATACTGGATGGAACAATAGCTTGTCACTTCTTTATGCAAGCCATGCTTGACCTTTTCTCTCATCTGCCTCAATTGTTTTTGCTTTTGTCATTTTTTAACAAGTCTATTTTGAAGTAATTTTTGAGGATGTGGAGTGTCAATTACCCTTTCAACACAGTTCACACGGGCACATCTAGAGTAACATGAGCGGTGGACACAGTAAATATGCTCCACAAAGATTTGGATTTGGTTCACTTTGCTGTCACGTCCTTTTTTGCATGTAGTGGAAAGTTTAAAGGTGAAAACAAATGGATCTGTTGAAAGGTATTATTATATGGAGAGTGCAAATGAGAGTTACACCCACCGTAAGTTTGTTGAGCTTTAGATATAGAGGTGTATAAAGTAGAATGTAAAAACAAAGTAGAAGTCTCGCCATGTTTTTGGATCTACCGATGCATTTCGAGCAGGTGTTTTCACTAACAGGCTTATTTACCTCGCAGTAGAGCTGAGCTGATTACATTTACCTAGATTAGTGACTGGTTGGACAGAGCTGCCGGACAGGACTTCTACTTTCTACTTCTACTTTCTACATCTCTGCTTAAATAGGCGAACTATGAGGATTAATGGGCAGTTCATTAATCCTCACATCTTTTCTTACTTTTCTAAGCATACATACAGACCTACAGATCATATGTGAATGTTGTAATTGACTTTCCCATCGGCTCTCTCAGGGCCAACTGAATGAGTATATCTTTCAAAATGTTAAGTTCTAAGTTAGGCAACGTGAACTTGCTATAGGACAGGTTGTGTTGTAAAAAGATTGCTAACCCTTGTTGCACATATGAAAGGATCTATATGTGCAGCAAAGGTATTGTCCGGACATTTCCCACATTAAAGTAAGACTGCTTTGCACTGCTAACGAATAAATGATAATGTGGAGACCAGTTTTTATGCTGGTTTATTTAACAGAATTATACATTTCCAGACTTCGTCCAATTAAGTGAAGCTCGAGCCTTTACCAGTAATTATCATACGAGAGTCAGGGTACAACCTGGACAGGTGGCTGGTCCCACACATACACACGCTGGGAGGACTCCACACAGAAATGTCAACGTTCAAACCTCCCTCCAGCAAGGCTCGAACCAGCAACCTACTTGCTGGGAGGCCACAAACCCATATGCCAACATGCAGTCCATAATAGCAGCGTTATGACCTTTTAGTTCTAAATATTTGGTCTTCATCTATTTGTTGTATCCGATTCTACTCAAACCATCTATTTCTGTGTTCTCCCTGTACTCTACCCTCCTTTGGGCATCAATTTATTTTTTACCAACATGTTTTTTTTTCTTTTTAGCACATGAATAATGAATGTGTTCTCAGTGGGAGATCATTCAGTTTTCTCTCACACCTAAATGGCACCCAGCCCCCCTTGGCGCTACATCCACAGCCTCTCTCCTATTTTCTCCTCTTCCACGTCTGTTTCCATCTTACTGAAAAGCACGGCTCTCGACTGCTCCGTTGAAATTGGTCAAGTTGTTTTCATTCCCTCTGCCTATTACATCTGACATTTGTGGGCAGTAGTATTTTCTTTTTCCCTCTGATGTCTTGTCATAGAGAATCTAAGAAAACCATACCGACATTCCAGTGCTATATCTCTTTCTCATACCTCATTAATAATTTCCATTATTAATGAGTAGTGCAGTGAGTCGTGTAATGTTTCGACACTGTAGCGTTGTTTCTTATCAGTGTAGTGACTTGAAACTACAGTGTAGATGTTAACAGATCAGCTACTGATTTAAAAGAAAATGCTCCAAATTGATGATGACTTTAGGTAAAAGAAGAGCTTTTCTTTGGGAAGATTTTTGTCTTTGAGCCATTACCTTGCAACTCTTGTTAAAACATGTTTGACTCTGCTGAATGCCCCTCTATCTCTTAGTTGTTACGCTGTCAGGATCACAGCCTGCTGATGGCAGGCAGCGCTGAAATACCACATCAAAGATCCCAAGGACTGCTTGTTAAACCTTTTCCAGTACAGTCATACAAATGAGACCAACTATTAAGCTAATAACCAATTCAAAACTTTGTGGGAAAACTTTCATAGTGTGAATATGTATCTGTGAACAGAAATTTCTGTTATGTCTAAATTTGTCTGGCATAACAACTTTAAAAAAAAAAAAAAAAAAAAAAAAAAAAAGATAATTTCCTCCTTTTTTTTGTTCAATGAAGCTGTTAAACTGCTCTCACAGTTTTATCTTTTGTTTACATATTTTCCTGGGTTTCTAATCATAGGAAAATGGCTGGCGTGTCAGTCCATGGACAACCAGATTCTTATCTTTGGAGCCCAAAACCGCTTCAGACTGAACAAGAAGAAAGTTTTCAAGGGCCACATGGTGGCTGGATACGCCTGCCAAGTGGACTTCTCCCCAGACATGAGGTAAGGATTTACACAGTTACTCTGTTGTCTGGTGAAGGGGTAATGACACTCCTGCAGAAACCAAAATCAGTGCGATAAAGCTCACTGATAGTTTGTAATAAGCTTGTAAGAAATGCAGTACATGAATGCAAATAAACTGGAAGCATGAAAGAAAAGAACAACTTTTATCAGTTAATTAGATGTGTCTGTGAGTAAAGAAAATAATCTAAACTTGAAGGATAATGAGCCTATAGGGGCAAATAAAAAAAGAAATTGTAGTAACTGAAAATCTGGGAAATACATTCTTTGGGCAACATTATACTGATGCTGTGTACATTTAGATACTTCTACTCACCTCATGTAATTTGGGTTATTCTGAGGGGAAAATGCCACATCATGTTGTCTAATATGAAACCTACCTGAGAAACACTAACTAGGACATTCCTGCTCACCACTTTGAGTTAACGCACCATTTTAGACTTGCTTTCCCTCACTTCTCACCCACCACCACCCACATCTGTGAGCAGGTACTCTCACTTCCTCGCAGTATCCATGGCAACATTCTAACTTCTGACAAAAAAAGACCCTAAAATCTTACTCCCACCTTTTGGCAGGTGATGAAGAGAGACAAGTCATTTTTAGCAAAGTGCTAATCATTTTTTCCTCCTCCACCTTTTCTTGCTGAACCATTTCCTTTCTACCAGCTATGTGGTGTCTGGGGACGCAGATGGGAAGCTGAACATTTGGGACTGGAAGACCACCAAGCTGTACCACAGGATCAAGGCTCATGACAAAGTGTGCATCAGCGCCTTGTGGCATCCACATGAAACCTCCAAGGTCATCACGTGCGGGTGGGATGGGCAGATCAAACTCTGGGATTAGATCTGCCACGGATTGTCTGTTTTACAGAGGTCTTTAGATGCACGGATCTGCAGAGTCTGCTCCATGAACTGGTGAAACTATTTTTGAATGAAAGGACTGGTATCCAGTCTTATTTGTGGAGGTTTTTTATTTTGTATCTGGTCATCAAAGCTCAAAATGTGTAAACATGGAATATTTGTACAAATATGGATGCATACAACAAACATTTCCACTGCAAAAGGAATATTAAAGGTGTAGCTTAGTTTTTTTTTCTTTTTTTTATTGTTTTCATTTCCAATGTTGTGTGGTTAAAAATAACATTTTCATTCATCTCTTTGTGGAAATAAACATTGTGCACATTTTAACTTTTCAAATAATGAAGCAGAGTTTCTTTGGGAAAACGATTATTTCATCACCCACATGTCACACAGAATAACATTTTATTCTTTTCTTCCTTCATCACAATACTCAGCAAATCATATCACTTGACTAGTGTGTATTATTATCTTTAGGTTCTTAGACCAGATCAACATTTTAGGAGTAAGTTTGATTTTCTCTCTGTCTATGAGCAAGCCAAGCCAAATTTTACAATTATTGATATACAGGAATAACATTAAAAATATATGAAAAATGGCATGTGTGAAGGATCTATGTGCCCTTTTGTTTAAATAGCTTGAAATATTTTCTACCTCCCGGAAAAGCAGTTTTCATCTACCTGCCAGGTACATTTTAACATTGTTTATTAATTTAAATACTATTGTATGAGCTGTGTCTTGGCTGTTTATTTGCGACTCTGGCAGTGGGCCAGGCTCAGAGAAGACCTTGTTAACGCCGACTGTGAATCAGGCTGACCTGCAGCCTCTATGAAGAGAAACGTAAACCCTCTGGGGGCAATTACTCTGCCCCTTTACACGCCTGAGGTCATAACAGACTAAGAGATGATAAACAGCAGTAGGAGCATGGAGCTTTGTTAGAAGGTCAGACCAAATGTAAGTGTGCTGTTGGAGGATGAATGTGATCAGTTATGTTTCTGCTTAAATTTCCACGAAGAAGCTTTAAAGTCATGTGAGGTTTTTGTGTTTATCTGGCATCCTTGAAGGCCTCCACTGTGTATTCACCCAGCTCAACGTGTAAGCACTGTTGGCATTCAGAACATTCTTGTGCAGAAAGAGGTGAGGTTTGGCTGGATCACTGTGGACGTGGAAAAGGTGGAAGTTGGCATGTTCAAGCTCCTTAAGCAGGCTGAACCAGTACCGCACCACTGACGGGTCGTCGCCGCTTACTTCAAAACCTGCCCAATGTAAATGAAGCTCTATCAGCAGCTGACCGACTGAGTCCAGGACTCCATCCAAGACCAAATTCTCCAGAATCTTCCACTCTGCACTCTCCAGATCTGCCTTGAGCACATCCACCTGAAACAAGGAAACAAAGTTACAAGTTTTTTCCTCATTTAGGGAAGGAATACGTTTTATTGTAGCACTGAAAAGACACAAAAGCATGTGGAGTTGTTGAACGTAAGAGCCATTTAAAAATGGGAAGGAATAAGTGAAGCTTGGCTTCGGTTTTTGCTTTAGCAATGCTGATGATGGATTGAGCAAAAGAGCTGCTTGACAAGGCTTGCTGTGATGGAGCAGGGAGGAAATGCACCATAAGATGAATGTTAATAGCACCCTGAGGTCATATTCATGTAAAGAGATTCGTGCATGCCCAAAGCTTAATACATATCTGTAGGATCCTGGGTTTCTTCTAAGCTTTATCACACTGCTAAAGCTGAACATTGTCCAACCTTTGGAGGCAAAAGTGCCTTTGTCAGGTATCATTCATTTAGTTAGCCGGAGATATTTAGACTTACTCCTCAAGATGTCAATATTTAATTAAACATTAAGGGAAGGATTTCCTTTTTTTTTTTTTTTTTTTACTTACTAAGCTGTTGTTTTCAATTGGGGTGAATGGAAATGTTTGCACAAACCAACACAACACTGTCAGCATAGATAGTACAAAGGTGACATTTAACATTTTAATTGAAGAGAAATAAGGACATATTTAGAGTTAGCAGTCTGTTAGCTTACTTTAGCAGAAGGACTGCACACTGACCGATCAGCCTCACCACATAACCTCCATGACAGTTTTTTTTTATGCTATGACTTTGTGCTCTCACATTCCTGTCCTCCATTCAGTGTGAAATTGCACTAAACAGCCTTCATGCCCAGTGGGCTAATAGCTCCTCTCAGTGCCTCATGCTTTATGAGATTATAATTAGTGTAAAGCCATCTCAGGTTTGGACAGCGAGCTGGCACAAATGTAAAATTTAAGAGTGGCAACTTTTCAGTCTTGTCAAACAATTTCTCTGATTTGAAATTTAAAACTTGTTAATTGGTTTTCACACTGTGCAAATAAAGACTTTGATTTCCATTTTTTGAATTTTCAATTATTTAAAAATAGAACAAAAGAAACTTAAAACATGACTTAATTAGCTTAAACTTGCATAATTAAGCGTAACTGATAATGTGTTATGCCCTGTGATGGACTGGCGACCTGTCCAGGGTGAACCCTGCCTCTTGCCCAATGATTGCTGGGATAAGTTCCAGCTTCTGAACTACACTAAGCATTTAAGAAAATGGATGAATGATAATGTGTTATCAACTTCCTGACACAATCAATTGTCCAACATGCATTTCTTTTTTCTAAATAAGATGTGACATCTTGTCACTGACATTTGTCTGCAAAGTGCCGGCTACTGGAGATCCTTGAATGAGTCATTTATGTACATTTTAACCCCCACAGATAAGAAATCTCCATGAACGTGTGTGTTGACCTTTTCTGACTGACTCGGTTTCCTGTCCGAAAGGCTGGGTGAAAGCTTTTAAGAGGAAAGAAATTCTGCTGCCTCTGTTGCTTGCTCCTCCAGCACACTGCCTTCTCCCATTAAAACCTCATTACCAGAATGCCTGCGTGGCTCTGCATTCAAGACAGGTAAGTTTTGCCATCTATATAATAGCAGGGTGCACAAACCCCCACACACACATAGCTCTGTCATACTTGTTCAGTACTTGTCAGACAACATCCTTATATATTCCCCTTCCCGTATAAGCCACCTTTAACTGCAGAAAATGAATTAACTCAAACCTTTTTGGTCCAGACTCCCTTGAAAAAGACATTTTCTAATCTCAATGGGACTTCCCTGGTCATACACCCATCCAGCAGAGATTTTACGGTGTATACTGACTGGAAATTAGACCGTCAAAGTCAGTGAAGATGCTAGAGGCTTGGTAACAAATTGCATAAGTCTAAGTTGGATTTAAAAGAATCCATAGAGGACCAATTAAAGGCAAACTATTCATGCTATTTAGTTTGTCATTACAATGAAACCATTTCTCTGTCTGTGAAGGCTTAAAGATAAAAATAGAAAAGATGACTGGAAAGAGTGGCTGATAAATAATATGGAAAAGCACTTAATATTGCACTTTAATCTTCAGTCATCCTTTAATCAGTCTGTTTTTGTTTTGCACTGAAGCTAAGTTTCCTTCTTGTAAAGAAGACAAGAAGCAAAAAAACCTTGATGCTTCTAAGCATTCATAAGGTGTTTATTACTATGCATGCCATCAGTGGGCTTGTGTGTGAGTTAGCATATATGCAGATTTTTATCTGATCAGGCAGGACACAACCCTGGGGAAGCTTCTTTGAGCTAACATTTAGTGTACCAATAATTACAGGAGGAAAAAAAATTGTATCTAGGAAACTAATAACCTAAATCTTATGAATTATGATAAGGAATGTTACGTTGAGCTGCACAGGAAGGGACTTGTGTTAACATGCAGTACAAAAGTGATGCTGACACACTAATAAAAAAATCTCTTTACATCATGGTACAATATTACATTTATTTATTAACTATGACCATACTTGAGATTTCTGTGTTGCTATCTCTGTCCCTCTTACCTCATTGTGTCCAAAATCATTAAGGATTGTGGCCAGTTTCTTGATGTTTTTGTACTGACGCTGGGCAGCAAAGACTGGATTGGGATCTCTCCAGTCCACAGAGATCCGATGTAGCCATATTTCAGCTTCTTGAAGGTGAGGCTGCTTCAGGCTTGGATCAAAACAGTGGACATCACAACCTGACCTTGAGAGAAAACGCTCCAGGGATCGGTCTTTCATTCCCAACCTGCAGTCAGAGACAGTTGCTATTATTTACCTAAAACCAAATACACACCCCAAAACACCACATGTAACCTTTGCTGCAAGTCTCTGTGGCATTACTAGCTTTGTCTTATTTACAGGTCAATGAATGAATGAATGAATGAATGAACAGTGCAATCAGTCTCTTTTCCAAAAGTTCCACTGTGTCTCAATGATCATTTGTGAGCTATTACTAAATTCTTATGAGCACTGTTTACACACAAACCCATTTCCAGTTTTCCCTCCATTTTGCAATGATTAGTCGTCCCTTTCCTTTTAAATATCAAACCATATTGACCATTTAGCCCCTCAACAGGAGTTTGGGGGGCATTTGAATAGATGGACAAATCTACTGTACATAATCTGCCATCTTGAATGCAAAACATAAAAATGGGGACAAGTGGAGGAAATTGAGATGTTCCATTTTAAATGATGTCTGTTTGACATAATTAACATAATTTCCCTTTAATGTTTCAATTGTAAATCATGGGCATCTAATTTAACATTATATTTACAGGAAAATATAGAAAGATTGATGGATTCCTTACTGTGTCTTACTAAATTCTAATATCCACCTAAAACATGAGCAAAAGAAAGAGCAAGGGTGGGGGGCACCAAAATCCTTTGGATTCATTTTGTACAAACATACAGTAAATTAAAAAAAGTGCCGATTTAGCAAGTCTGGTGGACCTCAACATCAAAGATTTATTTTCTAGCATGACTGATATATTTAATATTTCAGATGACAATCCTACACGTATTTAAAGAGGCATTTATAAAGAAGGTTGATACTGTACATTAATTCGTCCCATTCATTCTGAGATCTACACCAGTTGTTACATGTGTGAAAGGCAAGAGTGAATAAAACATCCCGAACACCATGAAGTCACTGCGATTTAACACACCTGATTTAACATGTGTACACAACAGTCAAAGAGGGAGAGGGTAAGAGAGAGAGAGGGGGAGAGAGAGAGATCGATAATTCAAAACAAAGGGAATGTAAGGTTTTGACCACAAGATACTTGACACTTCTATTTGTCTCTCATCTTTCTTTTTTTGATGTTTCTTTCTATTATTCACAACCCTCAACATTTCTTTTTTTTTTTCATGTGGCCTGTTTCTCCATTTTGATGTGTGGGAACATCTAGGAAAACTCCCAGTCCCCTGCTTTTCTGTCACAGTTCCTCTCCTTTCTGACTCACTTTCCCATTAAAATCTTTCCCTGATAGTTTGTTTATTCCACCCCTCCCTTCTCTAATTCCCCAATTTCCCCTCTCTTTCTTCCTTTTTAAGTTCTCTTGCTGCATTCCCCAGAGTCTTGTTTGTGCTGCAGCTGAACCCTGTAATTGTGACAGTGGGAGTACATTTCTTTTACAGATTAGGCACCAGGTCCCTAAATACATCCCACTAACAAGAAGATGAGAGTTGAGTAGATGCGAGAGATTGAGATGCAAGCAGACGTCTTGTTTTCCAGCTCTAAATATTTCATTGAGAGTTTTCCCTTCTTATGCGTGCTGTTTTGCCTGGGAATCACTGCAATGCCACTGGAGATGCCAGTGATAGCTCACATAGCAGCAAGGGACATTAGATGCTTTTCTGAATGACAGGAGGGAATATTCTCTTCAGAGTGCAGGAACTTTCAATATGACTTATGGACTGAATGTGTGTGCTGTGGAAGAGAATTTGCTTCAAGTGAGTTGTGGGGTTATTAGGAAACCCTGCTAACTAGATTGTCAACCAGATGTGCAGATGTGTGTGTGTGATTATTGCTCTCAAACACCCAGAGAAGAGCCTTATTTCCACCTGCCTTTGCACTGTCTGGGTGCTGTGAAACTTATGCAACTTATTTCATGAACAAGCTCTGGTTTGGCTGTTAAATGTTTAACACTTCTTCTTTTACCTTTATTCCCATTTGTCAAATACCACAGTCTCTGCCTCCTCACATTAGCATGCACAAGATCCATTAATGATGAAGTGCAGGTATTTTTATTTTCCCTCCAGTGCTTTAGCCTACATAGGTGTTCTAAATTTGTTTCTGCATGGCCTTCAGTCTGTTAGGAAGGTTATCAAGTATGATCTACTTTCAGGGATAGGAAGCAAAAAACTAACTTTTTAAAAGTTAAAGATCTATCTATCTATCTATCTATCTATCTATCTATCTATCTATCTCTATACATATATATATATATATATATATATATATATATATATATATATATATATATATATATATATATATATATATATATATATATATATATATACACTACTCAAAAAGTTAGGGATATTTGGCTTTCAGGTGAAATTTATGGAAAATGCAATATGTTCATGCTACAGTGATATAATATCATAAAAGTAAGACATTTAAGTAGAAGGATGCACTACTGATTTCCTCATCTCAAAAAATTCATTCAACACAAAAGGTAACAACAATGGTAGTTACACCACAACAAAAAATTTGAACGTCTCAATATCTCGTCATGTGCCCTTGAGCATCAATTACAGCTTGACAACGACGTCTCATGCTGTTCACAAGGCAACTTATTGCCTGCTGAGGCATGGCATCCCACTCTTCTTGAAGGGCAGCCCTCAGGTCATTGAGGTTCTGGGGTGCAGGGTTTCGAGCCTCTACACGACGGCTCAGCTGATCCTACAGGTTTTCAATGGGATTCAGGTCTGGAGAGAGTGCAGGCCATTCCATTTGAGGTACACCAGTCTCCAACAGCCGTCCCCTGATGATGCGGCCTCGATGAGCAGGAGCATTGTCGTCCATGAAGATGAAATTAGGCCTGTGCTGTTCATGTAGGGGCACAATCACTGGATTAATGATGTTATTCAGGTAGTATGGGCTTGTCACTGTACCATTCACAAAGTGTAGGGCAGTTCTGTACCAAGTGGACACCCCTGCCCACACTGTAACACCGCCACCACCAAAAGCTGGCCTGGTGACAACAGTGGCTGATGCATAGCGCTCTCCCTGACGTCTCCAACATCGTTGCCGGCCATCATTTCTGCTCAGTGTGAATCGACTTTCATCAGAGAACAGCACTGAGGCCCACTGGTTCCTCGTCCAGCGTAAATGCTCCCTGGCCCATGCAAGACGATGATGCCTGTGCCTGGTGATGTGGTCAGGTACCCGTGCAGGTCGTCTAGCACGCAGACCACGCTGATGGAAACGGTTTCGAATGGTCTGACGTGACACTTGGGTGCCTCTCACCTCTCTTAAACGTGCCTGGAGTTGAGTGGCATTCATCATCCGGTTTCTCAGGGCAGTGTTCACAATGTAGCGGTCATCAGCACGGGATGTGGCCAAAGGACGTCCACTTCTAGGCCTTTCTGTGACTCTTCCAGTCTCTCGATATCTCTGTTGCAACCTGCTGATGACACTCTGTGACACTCCAAGCTCAGTGGCCACTTCTGTCTGAGAACGTCCTGTTTGAAGCATCGCAATGGCAAGGGTCTGTTAGGTGTCGTCTTGGTCTCATGATGTCAAAATGATGTCAAAATGTGAACAGCATGATAAGGACAACTGTTTAAACACTGCTAGTATGTTCTTTGTAGTGAAAAGGAGACCTTGGACAGTAAAAAGAATCAAATTATTTTTGAAAAAAGAAGAAGATTTCAGATTTTTCCTGCTGAATGGAGATACAGCAAGTATATTACAAAGCTTCAAGTGCCTCATTGATTCCCTTTAATGACCCGGCACGTGCAATAGATTTATTCTCAGCCAACATTTTTAGATGACCCAAAGGGATATCCCCAACTCTAAATAAAAAAATTAATGATTTTTCTGTGTTTCTAAGTTTACTGTAACAGCTTTAGTTGAAGGGTCTTGGTATTGATGTGACTTGCTAGAATATAACTGCCTAATTGATATCCATTAAATTTTTAACTTGTTGTAATCAATAAACTGCACAAAAACAAAGAAAGCAAAACAAAAACTATGCCGGTGGTACAGCTCATGCACAGAATACCTCCCAGGATCAGCCTAAGAGGCAAAACATGTACCTAAATGCATCATGAATTCACCTTATTTAGTCTAGAGATTTTGCCAGTAAGCTTTGTAGTGTCTGGAGAAGTGAGTATATCCTTATTTTCTACTCCGACTTGTTTGAAGAGCTTGTCCAACAAAGGATTACTACCATGTGTTCTAGCAAGTGAATTGTAAGACTGTAATTAGTAAATCCAAACATAGACTTTTGTCTCTGGTACTGTACATCTAAGAGTATTTTAAATGAGCTGTACTCACTACTGACTGCATAATTTAAAAGTACACTGTATAAATGTTTGTAACATCCATTGCACCACTGCATTTAACCACTTTCTTGTGCCTCAAAATAATGCTGGCAACTGTAAAACCTACAGTCAAGGGAGGTGATTTTGCATTCTGTTATGCAATGCAAGAAAAATTACAACCAAACTTTAAAAGTAACAATGGAGATGATGGCACCATTGGCTTCATTACCAAAAGAAGCCAATGGTGTAAGAGTCGCTCTGTTGTTAGAACGATTAGCAATAATGGGCATGCATGATAATCATTTATTTCTTTTAGGGATAGCAGTCATTATAATTAGCTTTTCCCCATAGCGATGCTATGAATACTTCTTGTTTTTCTGGCTAGAAAACATGCTGTTTTAATGCAACTGATGATTCATCCTCACACTCTTCAGCAAACATCTGCATTTCTCACACATGAGAAAAGACAACAGTGTACGAGTTAAAAAACAGACAGATGCTTAGATTGAAACTCGGCGGGAGAGGAAGATGAGAGACCTAAGTTTAAGCAGAAGAGGTGAAAAGGTGATAACTGGTCTTTCATGTGGAAAAACATCCGACAACCTCCCCACTCCACATGCCCCATACCAAAACAGACCAATCAGAGAACAGCTGCTCATCCTGCCCAGGCATAGTCATCCATGCCTCGTTAAACAGCATGCAAATGAGGTGTATCAGCTACACACACATGCACAAAACTATGAAGACAAATGTACAAGCTCTGTAATGCACTGAATTAAGCCTTATATACAACTGCACTCTAATGAACATTTGGCATTTTATTTGAATCCAGTCCAAAGTGCAGCTGTGGACTGGACTGGAGTCTTCCGAGCCTGCTGCACAGGAGTGCTGAGCTCTCCTGAGAACAGGATACTCAGCATACCTGGCATCGGGTCAAGAATATGAGCAAGAACTTTGAGTCTGTGTGTACGTATAATGAATCTAGGTCAGATAGGGGACACTGGGAGGAATTAGTGAGTTAGGAGTTTTGAGTGCAGCTTGATTAAGTGTTATTCAAATACTTTATCTCTCTCTCTCTCTCTCTTTCTATTTTACAGAATTCTGCTTTTAGGTCAACTCACTCTTATTGTATTAGTTCAGTCTAGAAGTCTTAGAGGATCAGCTGAATAAGAAGGAAACATTTTGATGAAACTTTCTTGGAAAAAAAAACAGGAGTCACATTTTCAGAAGTTGTTATTCAGGTCAAACTTTTGCATGAATCACTGAGATGCAAGAAAATGTTCTGTACATTTTGGTGCCTGTCCCCATGGCTTCTCTGCTTGACTGCACTGTGTATCGGCCAACTAGAGGAAGTCACTTGTGAATTTCCCTCTATTTGACTTCTGACCCCGTCTCCACAGAATCAGGAAGCCAGAAATAGCAGCACATCAAGCCTCCTGACAATCCCACATTGCTGACTCTGCCCTACCTGCCTTCATGCCAACCCACCTGTGCTATCTCTCAGCAGTCAAATTAATGAGCTCTCAGTAGCTAAATCCCCTTAGACCTCTGCTAAACCCCAGCACAGTCAGACCAAGCAGGGAAGAAGTGTGCAAAGCTGATCTGCAACACAAAGTCTGTTGATACTGATTGGTTTGAAAAGCTGAACACTTTGGTGGTCTGACTGATTTCACGATTACATGCCAGCAAAACAGTGTTGGAGTAAATAGGATGTTCTGAGACACAGTTAACATTAAAACAGAATTATCTTTAGCCTTCCAATTAATGTAATTAGTACACCTACTCAGTATTTTCCTGGTTTTTGGTCTTTCCCCAACATCACAGGTTATAACTTCCCTCGGCATTGAAGCAGAACTTGGCAGTTTGATAAAACACCTTTTCCTCATTGACAGTAACATATTACACAGGGTGTTCTTTAACCTGGTTTCTTTGGCTCCTTATGCTACTTCTGATGCACTTTGAAGTTAGGCAAGAATCCACTGTTGTAAGTGACAACTATAAGGACTAGGGGGAGTAAATCAATACCACTTCTACAGAGAACTGAGGTTGCATGACAGATTCCTCTGCAGAAAGAGACTTTGGTGGAAGTGCTGAAACATGACAGAGAGAGAGAGAGAGGGTCCTTTAGAAGTTCCAAGCCATTTCTTTGTTACATGTACAGTACCAGTCAAAAGTTTGGACACACTTTGCCATTAAATATAGGAGGAACATGTGTCCAAACTTCTGACTGGTAGTGTATATTAGTGAGTAAGACATTTGCGTTGTCTTATTTAGAGGTTAATTTTATCCGCCTCAAACAGATAATGAGCAGCTACCCCAAAAAATCAAATGATAGACTTGTCAATGAGCATTTAAAAGATGAAAAAAGAAGGGAGGATAGAAAACAGATGAAGATAACAGAGAGAAAAGGTTTAACATTTTCAAGGAAAAATGATTGTATCTATAACAAAAAGAGGAAAAAAAAACTTTACATAGTGAAATAACAGTTGACTGTAATTTTATTTTTTAAAACGTCTCTAAAGAAGTGTTGCATCTGTAAATAAATGGACTGTTGGATATCGTTAAAGTGATGCTGTTTTGTATTAAAAACATGTTCTCTTGAGGGTTAAAGTTAATTTTATTGAAATGTGAGCCTTCTCCCAAATATATTTAACATATAAGTGAATCAATACCCACCCAAAAGAATAGACCCTGCAGTGTTTGCTCTGCATCCTGTGGACCAGGCTGTACTTGGGATCCAGGCACACAGCCCAGTCACTGCTGTATCCCTCCTGGGCAGCTTCCTTATCAGGTAATGATGTGCATGACACCTGGACACACATATACAAAGCATGCGTATATTATAGCGACTGTGTAAAACAGATGGATTGGTCAAATTACAGCAAGCAGCATACAATAAAGTAAATGTCTAAGAAATTAACTTTGATAACTTTATTGACTTTTTGTGGTACATAAAAATGCACATTACATCACAGTAATTCATTAGAGATTTGCATCAGAAGCACTTTAGAAATAATTGTATTGCCTAAACACACTTTCGAATGTAAACTTGAGAAGTTTGGGATTAAACATGTGACTTTCTGGGGGAAGAATAACCACAGGGTCTTCTTCAGTTGCTGCTGGATTGGTTTGGTATGTGGATCGTCTTCAGTGCTGAAATGTGATATGCATATTACTCATTCTGATGGACAGCTGAAGCTGATGCATCAGCAGGATTGCCAAATCACACATAGAAGAAACTAGAGTGAAAGACTGAAGTATTTCATCACATGGATGCAGAGCTCAGTTTAATTTTCTTCAATATGTTTATGGAAGTTTATATACATTATTATCTTCTCTTTCAAAAAACAGATAATAGGCAAGGCAAGTTTATTTGTACAGCACATTTAATTTACAAGACAATTCAAAGTGCTTTGCATAAAAACATTAAAGTCTTTACATATGGTGCAAAGAAAGCATTAAAAAGCAGTAAAAGGCAGTAAAGTGGAGTTTACATGTTTTCACTGAGTTGGAGTTTGTTGGAGTTTTATCCAAAAACATGCAATTGGCTAGTAACCTGTTCAGTATGTATTCCCTTTTCCACCTGATAGCTCCCTTTACTGTACTAAATTGTAATAAGTGGATAAAGAAAATGGATGGATGGCTCAACTTTACATGTTTATGTGAGTTTCTTTATGCTAAGCTTGTGCTTGCATAAACAGTATAAATATACTGTAGGTTTAGTTTTGTCTTGCACATTTGCAACAGCAAAATTATGAAGAGGAAATTTGGATACAGAAACTGCAGCAGAAATATTTCCTGCCTGCTTCTTTTGAGCTATGTCGGCTTTCAGAGATTCGGTTTGCACACTGAGGAACAATATTTCCTCAGACATCAGGCTGTGACTTCACTGCTCTCCTTTTAAATACAAGCATAATAGCAGGTGTACAAACAGTCTCATTGTTAGCAGGCAACACTTGCACATCTATAAAAGAACACCTTGCTGCAGCCTTAGAATAAATCTCTCACTTTTAATCAGTGTTTGGTGACAGGAGCTGTGGAAAGAAACAGGCTGAGTCAAAATTCAGGCATCATTTGACAGGGAGTAATACAGTCCTGATTACATTTGTTTCACAGAGCACAAAAACTATATCATAATGAGGTGGTAAAATAAAATATTTGAATATTTTCTTTAATATTTAAACATGCTCTATAATGTTTGACATCGTCAATGTGCTCCAGCTGAGAGTATTAGTCAGCACACAATGCTCAGGATGCAGGGACATGTTGCAGAACAACGTAACACTGAATCTTGATCTGTGGACAAAATCTGGCTAAGAGTTAATAGAGAGAAACTACTTGTAACCAATACAGATAACAGGAAAATTTCATGCTTATTAATATCATCTCCAGAATCCCTTCTTCTCATCTGTATGCATGGGTGTGTGTACTGGAGCATGCATGCATGGAAGCTGCTGACTGCCATTGATTGGGCAGTTGTGTCGCAGGATATCTCTCTGAGTAACAGTTCCACCAGGCACTGTGTCAGTCAGCATTACAGCTGAGGATGGTGCGATCCTCATAGCGACTCCTTCCACCCTCGCCTGTCACTGCCAATGATGGACAGTTCCCTTTCACAGCTTCCCGCAAACACACACTCTCATACAACAGCTTCCTCTCTGTTCTTGTCCTTGTCTCTTCCTTCCTCACCCACAAATGGCAAAAAAAAAAAAAAAAAAAGTGACTGTACGCACACAAATCCCGGCGCTAAGTCATTATGAGCTGAATCTTTGCTTTGTGAAAGCTTAAAAGTTCCTCTCATTTGGAGGAAACTGTGTGCATAGTGTGTGTATAGCGAGAAGGCAAAAAAAAAAGAGAAAATGCTGATTCAACACAAAGCCAATTTCATCACAATAAAAACCAAAGCACATGTATTGACAATCTTGTCAGACTATGTTTGCGGTGGTGAAAGGTGGGACAGAATTGAGAGCTTTCTCTGTTCCTCTGTATTTCTTCTCAAATTGTGATGCAGAACATCTCAATCGATTTGGAGTAATTAATACTGATATGAAGCAAGAAACAAACCGCAGCATTGCATTGATTAAGTCTGAACAGAGGGGCCGTGAGATCCATCTGTGTTGTAATCAATAGAATAATGGATTACTGTGCACTGTTGAGCAGGACAAATGCTGTGGCTGAGCTGAATGTAAAAGAGTTGTGCAGCTCAGTCATAAGCTGAGAGATGCAGACATGTTTCAGGCTACATTACAAAGACCTGTCAAAAAGAGTGCACTTAGCTCACATAACCTGCTTTAATGCTTTGTCACGTTTAATGTTGCATTGAAGCATGAATGAAATGTCATTTAGTTTTTGCAGATTCATTGTTTTAACCTTTACTCATACAGGCAGTCCCATTGAGACCTTTTGTTTACAAAAAAGGTCTGCTGGCCAGATGGAAAGACAAAAAAAAAAAAAAAAAGTTATAGACACAAGCAGCTCTAACAATAGAGGATATAAATCAGAGTACATAAAAGTCTAAAAGCAGGTTAGAGATTAAAAACATTAAAAACAAGAACAATTCCAGGATAGTTTCTCCAGTTCCTTCAGAATAATTTTAAATTCTCTATTTGGATCAAGGTGGTCATTGTTAGACCCTGCTGTATCCAAGTTAAAGAAGCTGAATATAAGAATACCCCTTTTTTTCCAGGGTCTGTGCAAACCGAAGGAGTGCTGAAAGTAATAAAATCCTGGAAGCTGTGACTGTTTTAAGTAGCAGGTAGGAGGTTATTCATGATGCAGCAGCCCACTGATGGGTTTGTAAATGAAGATATACCAGTGAAAGAGTCAGCAGATAGATAGTTATGACCAGCTGACCAGAAAACACAATGTGCAATAATTGTGAAAAATCTGTAGTGAGCTGCCAGAGGTATTCATGTAGATGATGTCACCATAGTCAAGGTAAGCAAACAAAACGTAAATGAAGCCACAAGCTTTTTCCTGGCTTTGAATATAAAAGATAGAAAAATCATGTTTTTTATTTCAATTAAAAAAAAATTCAATATGGTATTTAAAAGAAGACTGTCATCTATTGCAATTACCAAACATTTGTATGAGGCTGCAGTTTCAATAGATGTGCCTTGTACAGATGTTACAGAACATAAATTGTAAAATTTCCCATCTGACTTTATGTCTTTTAAATTGTCTTTAATCCAGGACAATCAACTCTATCAACCAGGAAACTAATCTGTATCTAAGTGCTGAAAGCCTCCAAAGAA
Source organism: Telmatherina bonti (assembly GCF_933228915.1). Classification (NCBI taxonomy): domain Eukaryota; kingdom Metazoa; phylum Chordata; class Actinopteri; order Atheriniformes; family Telmatherinidae; genus Telmatherina; species Telmatherina bonti. Next base: position 20,817,822 of record NC_136614.1, on the reverse strand, counting down.
AGAATAAGCCCCTTATGTGTTCAAAAGATCCAAATTCAACCTCAACATTGAGAAAAACAGAATATTTCAAACAGGAAGACAACTTTGTGACATTTACCACACTGTTCCTGAACAGTCACATATTCATAAAACAGAAAAAATAAGACCAGCTGTACACGCAGGTGATTATTTTAGCAATGCAACTGGTAAGAGTTCAAACAATGACTCACTTGTGGAGTTGTGATGTAGCTGAGGAACCTCTTAGCTTCATCCTCCAAGGAGTGACTCTCGCTGGCCCACGGCTGCAGATCTATGTGCCACCTCGGAGTCTGTTGTTGATGACACATACAGTCAGTTATAAAGAACATGACATGTCAATCGCCTGACATCGAAGTAGGGTATTAACTGAAAATCCAGTGCAAACGCAACAGTAAAGGGAGCTTTATTCTTTCAGGGAACTGTGCTCTATGGAAACTTTCCTACATCTGTGTCAGCGACAGCTTCCGCTGTTTGTTCCTCATGTTTAATACAACCAAGGATTTTTATCATTCATTTGCAATCTCAGGCTGAACATTCAACTGTGTTTAAAAGCTGCTGAGAAACAAAATGTCAACATCAGCTGGCTGTTGCAGCTTGGTGCTGCTGTGATTACATTCCTGAAATCTGGTAGAGCTGTGCTTTATGGCCGCTGTGTTTCTACAGGAATGTGTCTGCTTATGATTAGAGCAGGGAACACAGGACTGTGCTGCTGGAGAGGTAGACAGGGCTGTGATGATGTATTAGTTGCTTGCATAATCATTTCTTGGGTCAGACACCATGGCCAAGCATTCATTTGCACCACTGGTATAAATTATCCAGAGTAGTTTCACAACTGAACACTCGCCTTCCTGGCACATTACATTCTGCATCATTAGTCGTTGAAAATTGCCAATGGTTAAGCTGGTTTTGCTGGTGTATATCCTCTCTGATATATTTCAATAATTTAATTTATTATTATTTTATTCTGTTTTATGTTTTTATGAATTTTTTTGTAAAGCACTTTGGGATTTTTTTCTTTTTAAAGAAAACCCTATACAAATAAATGTTACTTTCTTACTTCATCTTAAGGTACTACAGTTTATTTTGAAATCACCAAAGGTCGTAGACAGATTATTCTGGTCTTTGTGACTTCTCTATGCCGTGAGCGCATCTGGTGAACAACCTCTAAAGACTAAATGGCCTCATGCTGGAATTCAATCCTATGCTTCTATCTGTTTTCAAAAAACAAATCTGTGTTGGTCAGTTTTGCATTGACAGGATTGTATGAATCTATTCACACAGGTAAATGCACACTATCCTGACTTGGAATATATTGTGATTTATTTCAACGGACTTTCACTATTTTTTACAAAGAGGAAATACAAATAATAATAATATAAATGTTTGAATACATGAATGTGCACATTAATAACAGACATTTGATGCTACTGTGATCATATATATGGTGATTATGAACATACGTACTGTAAATGATCTGCAACCTGACAATATATATTTAATGCATTTAAATGCACACAAAATCCCTGTTATCAGCTGACGTGTTATTAGCTGACTCTGCCAACACAGAATCAGCTGCCACAGAATTGATGGTTGCAGAACTAATTGAGCTACTGGTGACTTTTCGGCATTGAACCTTATATCAATTTACTATGTGTCAAAACATCTGAGTACTGCCATATCTTAACTCTTTCGATCCTGTCTTTGCATGCTTTCTTTCCTCTGTCCAAGTTTCTGCTATTCTTTTTATTGTTAGGCCATGTTCTGTCTGTTTCTACATCTCCCTCCCCCAGCAGCCATGACGTTTGTCTGTTGACAAGTATTTTATGGAATTAGCAAAGGGCTCTATTTTGTCCAGAATAGTTTGTAACTTTTGTAATTGTTTCAACTCAATTTAATTGAAAATAGTGTGTCTTATTTTGTAAAATTATAAATCAAATCATTTTTATTTATTATCACTTTTTTCATCTCCAGTTGTGACTATTGTAAATTTAGCCTTTTCTATACTGAAAGGGTTTGAATAAATGTGAGGACAGCTATCAGTAGTCTTCTGAACAGAGACGATGTCTTTAGTATTGCACGAACGACAAGTTTGGATTTTGGACCTGAGGCATATTTTATAGGCTAATGTCAAACAACAGAAGTTAAACAACAAATAATGTGAAACAACTAAATTAAATAAAGTTTAATTGAATCAAAATCGAATAAATCATTCACTTGTTCCTGTCAAAGTAAGTAAAGTACTGAAGGTATAATAAAATGCATCTGGACAGGAAGTGATTGACTTAGGAAAGGATGTTCCATATTTGGTGTAATTTGTTATGAAAACATAATGAAGCGTAAATCTGTTGTTGGCAACAAGATGATAGGAAAACAAGGAGAAACAATTAAACAACTTTAATGAGACGGAGACACATAACTGTGTGTGCAGCGAACAACACAGAAGGATATGGAAAGACACTGTAAAGTAAGGAAGGCAACTCTGGTCCTCGAGGGCCGCAGTCCTACAAGTGTTAGGAGTTTCCCTGCTGCAACACACCTGACCCAAATCAATGGATAATTCGCAGACAAATGCAGAGTTTGATGTCAAGCTCTGCAAATTAGGTCTGATGTGTGCCATGTGTGTTGCAGTAGGGAAACCAAGGGGACCAAGAACCAGAGCTGCTCCCCCATGCTCAATGAATGAACCATCCACTATTTCAATAAACCACAAGTTCTATTTGTAAACTTACACATTAAATGTTTTGACATTCATTTTGCATCAGACACTGTTGACTTTTTAACTATGAGTTTGACTGCAAGCTCTGCGTAAGTCTGCTAATTAGGACTGCAGGACTGCAGCACACAAGGACCGGAGTTGCCCACCCTCACTGTAGAGCATCCACTAACTAAAGTCCTCGAGATGCATACTTGGGGAAAAATCAATAGATTTTAGGATATTGTTTGCTTTCCGGTGATGGCCACACAGCTTCAGTGTAATTGCGCTGATGATCTGCTTGTTGGTGGTGTAGATGGTAAATAAAAAAATGAATTTGTCACTGTGACATCACCAACTGGGTTAGCGATCTGTTTTAATGCCTCAAGTTTAGTATCTTGGCCTGACTGGAACCCAGAAGTGACCAAGCGGGGAATGATGCTTGGATCCAGATCAGTCAAAAATACATGCTATTGATTGGTTCAGCTTCCAAACCCATTATTTCTTGTGCAGATCTTTCTAAAAGTTTGTTGGTTTTTACCACTAGGCAGAAACTCTCTCCAAACTCACAACCTGACAGGCAACCCCCGCTAAAAGAGGAAAGCCAACATACTAGGTCCAATCAGCATTGCTCCCAAGACGAATTTTACAGACACAGAAAGACATGTTGACCTGCTGGGAGTCTATTTACAGGTAGACAACTAGCAGCTACCTGCCAGCATCCTGGGAACTTTGAAAGCTTCCAGGGCTCACCATTTCTAAATTGCCCTTTTCATCAGAGTCCCCCCTTCACTGCTCAGCTGTCAGGCCCCATACATCACCGCGGTACAAGCTGGGACTGATGAGGGCAGTTTTCTGGGACAATACACTCCCGGGGAGGTTGTAGTGTACTGTAAGCTGAGGTTGGGTAAAAACGACCAGCAAAAGGAGAATAGGCCTTCTGATGCCATGTTTTGCACACATTTTCTGATACAGAGCAGAGGAAATGAAGACATTTAAAAGATTTTGCCAAAAGATGAGGCATACATTAAAAATGACCAGTTGAAGCCCTTCACCTGAAACTAGCACTATGCTGAAGCTGTCTGTGTGATGCGTAGAACTTAAATACTCAATTTTGTTTTCCTGCACTGCACCTATTAAATCCAATATTTATCCAACTATACATTTGTTAAATGCGTTTGTTTTTTTTTCTTTTTAAATACACAAGAAGTTGATGGTGTCTGTCTACGCACACATTATACAATACATGCTTATGAGCTCTAAAGAGTGAATCATCAGTGAGCAGTGATGAGATTAGTGTTAAGCCACATGTTCAGTCAAGCAAAAACAAGCCCTCAGGACCTCAGGGATGAGAGTGGTTAAGCAGTGTTAATGAAAAATGCACAGAGCAACACTCAGAAGTGTCAAGCCTCAGCTGTGAAGACTTAATCCCATGACATAAGATATAATTGCATTCAAAGCGTGACCATTCATGATAGTTGCATGAATGGCATGGACAAAGGAAGGTATTGATTATTTATAGTGGGAGCATTTGGACTCTGAGCTTTTCAGAGTGCAAATAGTAGAAAAATGAAGAGGCAGTTGGGATGCAGTTCATGTGCAGGAAAAAGCCAAAGTGTCAGGTCAGGCACACCTGCTGAGTGAACTTTAGGTGCGAGTTGACTTAGAAGTGCTGAAAAGTTTCAGTTTGATGCCGGAAGTGTGAGAGATCAGGGAAATAAAACACAGGGCCAACAGTTTGTTGAAGATTAATGTAGACTCAGGTTTAACAAAAAAAAAGAAAAAAAAAAAGAAAGAATTATGTTTGTGATGTAGCCATTTGTTTCAGTGCATATGATTTTAGATGATTTTACACATAGTAAGTCTATGGACTTAAGACACCACTGGCATTTGAAATGAAAATAACAGAAATTGTATGATAAAAACAAGCATTTTTGTCATTCTTCACTTAACTCTGACACTTTATTATAACCTTCTCCTTGTAAAACACAGTGAACTTCATTTAATTGAAGGGCTTTAATCAGTTTGACAAGGCTTTTGCCACTAATCAGGATTTTAGAATCGTCCTCTGAATGCAATGAAATTGTAAACCCAGAGTTCTTATTAGCAGGCAACAGACTGCAGCATTTTTGAACAAAAAGTGCTACAAGATGTCTTTTTATCCCCTTTCTAACCAGATCAAATGTTGTTCCATCACATCACAAAACATTGTTTTCCTAAACGATGAAGAATAAAATGACACTGATAAGTGCTAACATAATTACTTTTTAATTTAAAATAAGAAACTGCATTTCTGCTTTAATTTGCATAATGTTAGTTGTTGCTTCATAACTCCATTAATTCCAAAGGCAGAAGTTTGCTGGACTTTCCTCGTGACAGTATTAAAGGAGAATACTTCTCGTAAATGGTGCAAAGAATGCAAAAGTAATAGGTTTTTCTTTATTCTGTTTGACACTTATTATAAGTCACAATGAAACTGGAACAAAATATGCACGGTTAATACAGTTGTCAACTTTTGAGTCACTTTTGAGATCATGGTATTTCAGTTGTTTGGCCATAATTATCACTGATTCTTTGTAGGTCTAAAAGAAATGACAAAAGAGAGAGAGAAAAAGAGGAAAAGGAAAAATAAAACGCTTGTTAAGCTTTGGTATTTCTTATTTTAAGTTTCAGCATATTTTGCAAGTCAGTCATGAAATTGAACCTTTTCTTAAGCAAAAATTCATGGATTGACACAAACTCATTGTTGTTCATTTAGCTGGATGTCAAAATGTCATTTTTCTCATGAATTAGTTAAACTACAATAGTGAGCTGTTTTTTTTGTTTTTTTTTAAAATATATATATTTATATATGATCCCCCCAGAGCTTGAATCTTCCTCTTTTCACATAAAAAATGAACAAAACAAGGGAATTTGTTCTTCTCCAAATCCCTAGTGTTTGGATGGAGCTGTTTTTGGATCTGTGCCTCACAGCTTGGGTGTGTGAGAGGTGTGAGCAGCTAGGCCAAGCATGAGTAATCCCCCAGGGAGGAATGGATGGATGGGTGAACATGACATGACTGGATAAAACAAAAGAAGACTGGATTCCACATCATTGAACATATTTGAGAAAAAGAGAGGCGTGAGAAGTGGAATTTAAAAAGTACAAAGACGCACATCTATATTTGACTTTCTAACAAGTATAAACAGAACTTCTAAAAAAAAAAACATGACATCAGTTCAGGGTGTCAGTTGGAACACAGATGCAGACACAGCGCAATCAGTACCCGAGTCAACAAATTGTTAACAGCATTTCAAATGTTATGGAGGTCCAAGCCACAGGTGACTTGTGTTGGCCCAGTTGGAAAGCATAAGGTGACAAAAGCAGGCTGCCAGACCAGTCCTGTCCATTGGTTCAGAGCCAGAATGGCTGAGACTCAAACCTGCTGCTCATTATTTTCATGTATTTATTTATATATTTACATTTTCTCCTGACAGGGTCCTGATCCTTTAGAAAAATACCACCAATCTGAGTGGTGGAGAGGTCAAAGCTTTTAGTTCAAAAGCCAATTGAATGCATTTTTGGAAAGAGCTAATGTTAGAAAGTTTTTTTTTCTTTTTATTAAACAAAATTTTTTTTTTTACAGTTATATATTTTCCTCACAGCGTATGTAAAAAGTCAATTTGAGATTTGTGACAGGTGTGTTGCAGCAGGGAAACTCCTAACACTTACAGGACTGTGACTCTCAAGGACCAGAGTTGCCCACCCCTGATTTAAACCATTAAACAGTATCAGTTGCAGTTTATCATTCTACTGGTGCTTCAGCAGCTGGTGCTGGTGTGACTCAGCTAGAGATGCAGCTATGTGCTCAGAGCAAGATGCCATCTTTGTGATGTAAAATTGAGGTCAGGGTTTCTTCTTTTAGAAGTGTTGTGGGGAGAGCAGCAAAGCTTACTACATGAATATACAGTATGAAGTAGCCAGGTGTACAGTTACACAAAAAATGTACAAAAGTTTATTGTTAGTGTTGCAGAACGATGAGATACAGTTTAGCACTTCTGGACCTAGCAACATATTGAGGGTTTATGTAGAAAAAAAAACCACAACTGTACACTTACATCATTTGTATGTGTAATGTATAAAGCGCTAGGTTGCATCATTTATAAGAGAATTTTACTTTACTGGCAACACAGACTTTCACACATCAGCTCTAAGCTGATGGGCATACTGTGCTGAAATAAAAAAAAAAAAAAAAAAAATCCTAACTACAGGTAAAATCCTCAGAAAGAACTGATGAATAGTGTCAGGTGTTCATTTGTCAGTCATTTCATTAAAGTGTAACAGTTAAATGTACAAAGTTAGAATCAGCAAAAGGCTGTAGGTAGTTTGTGGTATCCCTGTTTCTGAGTTTTGTTTGATGTTTCCAGGAACTCTTTTAGTGGCATATTTTAGCTACTACTGGCCATTTTAGAGCACTCTATTCCTTTCTTTTTCATCCCTCAGACTGTTGGATGTGTGCTGTAGGTCAGTTGTCTGCTGATACATGGAAGACTCCTGCCTTAAATCTAGTTTTCTGATACCGGATAACTGGATTTTCTCTGAAATGCTTGGGTGCTTTCCTTTTTGTGCCTCTTGTTTTATGTGGTTTCCTTCTCAGCCTTTTCGCCTGGAACCTTTTTTTCTTCATCATGCACCATGTAGTTCCTACTGAATCGTCTCTCCAGTTTTTTCAAGACTGAAACCTTTTAATTGTGTTTCTTGTTGATTTCCTTAAGTTGAACCAAACATCTTGCCATTATCTCATTATCTGCCACCTTTTTCAACAGACAACTACTTTATTTTATGACACATTTGTTGTGTAAAATAATTTCCTTTAGTTTTGAGTCTTATTTGTTGATAAAAACTGAGGTTTTATCCCAATGGCCATTAAAATGGAGCTGCTATTTTGTTTTCATCACTGACAAATCCATGAAAAAATATGTCTTCATGGAGTTTACATTCTAAAATATTTGACAATAAAACTCAAGTATTGTGAGATTAGTTTTTATAACCTTTCATGATGTTTGTTGACCATAGGAAAAGTTTCTGATGCAACCAAAATTGTTCTTTGCCGATACTGTAAGCAAATCTCCAAACAGCCGGCGAGTTTCATTTAATAGTATGAAAAGAACTCTTAATCCTTACATTGTCCCTGCTGCATACTGAGTGTCCAGTATGGTAGAAGTAACACATGCTGGGTTTTATTATCTGATGACAGTTGGAGCCAAATACTGAAAACTATTAGAGTATAATAGTAAGCTAAGCATTAAGCTTCAAGGACATCATCTTTGTATGGTATATGCGGGATAATCACCATAAATCAGTCTTACTTTGCTTTACTGTTCTTACTAATCTGGGAGATGAAGACTTGACTGCAGCTGTCTCTTCGTCCTGCAGTGTTTTCTATTCCTCTGACAGGCCCGGCTCATTGGGCCATCCCAGCTCTGCTGGCGTACAGTAAAGCCCACAGAGGGTATTACAGAATTAAAATGGCAGATTTTGCTGATCTTTTTTTTCTGTTTAAATTAATAATAAAGGCTGTAATCTCAGAAGGATTCACCCTCAGTCTCAAAAGCAGAAGGAGCCCGTTGAGGATTGGATGCACGAAGGACTGACGAGAAGGAACAAATTTAGAAGATCAAGCAGAAAAGGTGCTCCCTTTTATTGCTGTTTCTAATTCAAAATTTTGTGTATCAATTCCGCATCTGGACTACATTTACTGTAAGAGTGTGTGTGCAAAAGAAAGAAAGAAAGATATAAAGGAAACTGGAAAACAACTGACATAATCCAGCAAATGTGATGCGGGGTTAGAATGAAGTCTTCATAGTTTTTGCTTTTGTGTGGAGAATGAAGCACAAATGAGGTTTAGACACTATCAGTTTAGGTATCATTTCATTTAAATGGTTAAAAACAAAGAAAAATACTAGATTGATGGTAATATTCAACTTGTCTCAGTCAGAAAATTATAAGATACCTAAAGAAAAAACACAGCTAATCAATCACTTTATAGTGAGAATTTCACAGCAAAGAATATGGTGGCCTGTGTGGAAAAGTGATGCAGACAAGGTCCATTCATACATCCATCCTTTGAAAAATATGTTGTTGGCCTTTTTCAGTGTTTCTTCATTTTTTCTTTTTAAGCTTTTAATGTTCATTCAACCAGAAGTAATGCTTCCACTAACAGTAATGTTCCTTACCTCATGGCATTCACCCCTTTATAAACACTCTGCCTCATTACACAAATCCATGATACCTGACAATAATTCAGTATAAAACCATTTATCTATATTTGGGATGTATCATGAAAATATGAATAAATTAACAAAAAGGTCACAATATAATTGTGAAAATAGAACAAATAATGCTTACTGTTGTGTTGGGCTTTTAAGGAAACACAACTTTTCCCTCTGACATTTGAAGTCAGTCTGCTGCCCAGAGTCTTACAACATGTTGTGGTATACGCCATAAACCTAGACTTCTAGTACATCTTGTTGCCTTGGAAACACTCTTCCTATCCAGTCACATTATAGTGCCTTCATTCATGCACACATTCATAAATCCATTGATGCATGAGTGCTCTTGTCAGTCACTGCATGGACGGATGTTGTTCAAAATATGCAAACTGGATAACAAATTACGGGCTCCTCAGAAAACAGACCTCTTGTTTGATTTGCCTGATCTGACCTTCTTGGCCAGAGTCGCATTGGACAGATGGGGATCTTATTGTTAGCGGTTGCAATCTGTGTGTCTCCCTGTCATCCTGGAAAATATCCCAGAAATGAGATCTGTGTTTGATGCCTTGTTGGGAAGAGCAGAGGGAGCACACTGGGCGCCATATGACATTTACTTCCCAAGATGGAGAGGAAAACACAGACAGCATGACAGAGTGACAGCAAGACAGGCAAATGAAATTTCCACACTTGGTTTCTTTTTTTTTTTTTTTTGTCCTTATTTTTCCATCTTTCTTTGCATCTTATGCACAAATGCTTGCCACCCCTGTTCTGCACGTTATCTTTTAAAAGTTGCTGCATGAATTGCAGATTAATGTCAAGCAGTAATTTCTATACAGCTTTCTTTACAACTTTAGTTTTTTTTAAAAATATTTACTCTGTTGCCATCCTCGCCATATGTTTTCTACTCTCATAGCCACTTACTGCCATTCAAATCTAATAACTTCAGCTTATACTGAATCAGTTAGAGAACTACGCATTCTCTAAACAGTTATAAAGAAGCTCAATATTTAACTTTTAAAAAACATAAAGTAACACAAAACACTGTAGATAAAGACCATGAGAGACTCTTGCTTTTGATGGCAGATTTCAGCTGTCTTTGTAACCAGACACATATGGCAAAGATGCATATGAAAGACTACTGAAAAGCCTTTCAGCTGTATGTGGAAATCTGAGCTTTTAAGGTGGTAGACGAGGCATTGGTAATCAAAAGCAGATATTTGTGCACATGTGTGCATTTGTTCATTGATGAGCACTCAAGATGAGTTAATAATAATGAAGCTCAAGCTTCCACCTTCTGAGGTCAATGCACCCATTCACATCAGCTGGGAGGGAGGCTGAGAACTTGCAGGAATGTTCCAGAGCAGGCATCCACATCTGAAGGGAGTATTGTGCGATCAGGACCTTGGACTTGACAGTTTGACACTGACTCCTGCTTATTCCCCCTCCAGCAGGCGCTTTCAGTTGGCAAACAACAGACAGAGTGTATCATCAAGTGCATTGAGAACCCACTGGTTCACCACCAGCAATATTTGGTTTTGATTGTCAACATTTAAAAGATGGGAAGCTTCCAAGTTTCAACTTAGTAGTTTTTCAAGAAAGAAATAATTATGCAAAGCTCTGGGGTGTTCCACTCTCAGCTCAGCTGTCTCTTACATCATATTTCCTCAAACCCACCAGAAAAGGAGTTATTGATTGTCTGAAAGCTTTCTTTGTGCTCCTTTTCTCCATAACTTGGCACAGATTCTAAGCCAGCCCTGCTTTTGGCCAGTCTTGGATGCTAATCTCACATTAAGCAACTAAAGCTATGAGCCTGTGTACTGCTGTTTATTTCTCCATTTTTGGTAGGATGAACATAATGCACACTGCTGTATCACTGCAGTGATATGACCTTAAAGTGTTTGCATCTTTACTGCTTTGAATCTAATAATTGCACCTTGCCATAGAAACAGCTTTTTAAAGTGCTTGTGTTAAAGCTGTACCAGCATTTTTCTGCATTTGTTGCCTGAAACACAACACTCAAAGAGAGGGGTTTTGCACCTTTGCACAGCTGTGGAAAAACGTCAAATGTTTCACATGTGCGTTGGCACTAATCTCTCTAAGAATAGATTTCACATGCTGTGATATAAAGATGGCTACGGGAAAACTTTAGGTATTAAACATATTCATTTTTAATGTTGTGTGAAGAATGCTAAGAACTAAGATGCACACAAGTAAAAACTTGTGACTTGTTCTAATGTGCTGAGGAAGGTGCGTATTCGTGCTTAATGAACAGTTATCCTGCAAAATGATGCTTTTGAAATGTTCAGTAACAGAATAATGGAACAATCTCTCTTTCCATTTTCCAAGTTGTCTGCTAATGGCTGAAAATATCATGTTCTGCCCAAATATCATCCTATAGGTGGGTTTTATGTGTAATACCACCACAAAGATGCATGAAGAAAGCATTGCAGTGCCATAAGCAGAGGTGAGAAGAGATCTCACTGCAAACCACTGAAAATAATTACAGGAAATTGTTTAGTTTTACAATTGATGTGGCAGTCCTTTGGTAGGAGCAGTGCTGATCAAACCTCATAAAAGGGTACAAAAGGCGCAAACTTTCCTCCCATAAAACTTTATATCTATGAAAAAGTGATATCCATCTTAATATTCATAAACAAAGTTTTCTTTGCATGCAGACTGGATTTATCTCACCCAATTCTGAATAAATCTGCAACATATGCAAAACTGAAAGAGTTTTTCTAAAGCTACTGGAAATGAGCCTTGAACTGACCTCATCTTTAGTCGATGCAGCAATATTGTGGCTTTTGTATGTTGAGTATAATGTGGAAAGTGTGCAATGCATCATTTCTTAACTTTTACAACTTTCACAAAGAAATATCAGGATTTTATACTAAATCACACTACCAGTACACCATACTCTAGTGAAGCACTTTCTGTTCCCTTTTTAAGAAATTGATACGCTTTCGTCTATATTCACACTAAATACATCTCATGCTCGTTAATGCTAACGTTTGTGACATTTTAGGAGCTTCACCAACTGAAGAGAAAGTGCTTGAAGAAAAAATGGCATTCAGTTGCAGTACACATTGTTGGTAATACACATGAAAATCTCATGCAGAAAAAGGTGAGGCGGTGGGCGGTGGGGGGGGCTTGACTCAAGTGACATGTCAGCTTCTCAGCTGCTGATTTCTTGTGACTCACTGGTTCCCTCCGCTGACCCAAATGGAGGTTATAGACGACTGAGAACTGACTCCGGTCACACCTTTGGGATTATTGAAGTCAATTCCTCTCATTCTTTTCCAGCAGTCCCTGCCAGTCTCTCCTGGGCCAAGTATTTCAATATTCAAAGACATGACCAAGGTCACTGGTTTTCTGCATTTAAGAAAAAAAAGAAAAAGAAAAGAAATTCCTCCGAGGCTCAATGCTGGCTGAGACACACACCAAATGGCCTTTTCTGTCCTGACTGTGTCCTAACACTGAACTAATCTCAGCTCAAGAATAGAATATTGCCCAATAATCAGAATGTTGCTGATTTTATTTAATTTGATTTATACCTGTTGTAAAATTTAGCCTGACATTATTATCTATTTGGTTAAATAAGTCAAGATAATCAAAGTTATTTTTGAATTTCAGGAAGATTCCTCTTGGAGAGACAAGGATTCATATCTCCAAAGGATTCCTTTCACCTTGGTTTTAACCAGCAAGACTTTGTTTCACACACATATGATTTTTTTGTTGTTTTTATTTACTTATTTATTTCCTCTTGTGGTATTACACGCATACTGTATATTGTGACCGGACTATAAGCATTTCAAAGAATTTGCCGGCCAGAGTTTTCAAACCACCCCCTCTTACAGTTGATGTCTACATTGACATTTAGTCACACTTACATCACTGGTTGATCACTTCAGAGGCCTGTCGCCGCGTTTCAAGTCATGAAATATTCAGAAACTTGAAGGCCTGTCTAATAGAATTCATGGCTCCTCTTTTTGGCTCGTGGTGATGATCTATGCACTGCCTGTTTTTGTGAGCTTTGAGATTCAGCATGTGTGACATGTGAATGGCAGCTGGCTTATCTGGGAGAAATCTCAGAAACATGCTGGAAGAATTCCTGTAAAAAAAATGTTCCGCAGTGCCCACATGCTAACAGAGATTTCACTGTGAAATGGGATTTAGAGCATAGAGGAGATAATTGAGTGAATTATATGAAGCAGTTCAAGATGAATAATTAATATAATTGTGGAAGCTGTGTTTATCTTTCGGTGGTAGATGAACAGAGGAGGAAATCTGCAAAGCGAGCGTATGTCAGAAAAGTAGGACACAATGATTATAGTTTTTGGACCACGTATAAAAATTGGTCTTAAATACAAGCGCTATTATGTAAAATAGTCCTCATTAACAAAGAGAAACAAATCTAATAATTATTAGATATAATAAAGCATTTTTTAAGATAAATTATTCCTGGTAAAGTTAAAATATTCATGTTTTCTTATTGTCATATTTTTTCAGATATGTAATAGGAGAACAAAAAGAAAAACCTTTTTTCTGATAGTAATGCCTCTTGCTGATGCTGGAAACTTTTAAGCAAAAAGGCAGAATCCAGAAACATTAGTGTGTCACAGGACTACAAGGGTCACAAAAACACACAATGGGAAAGGTCAGAACTGAGCCTCTATGTAGGGTACCAGATCTTCACCATCACCTTCTCAGTTTTACCCAGCTAATTAGTTATGCTCTAAAGAAGATATGTTAGAATGATTGTATCTTTAATGATCCAATCATTTTCATCTCTTCCTGCTTTTGGAATTTAAAGCCTTTTTCATCTCTGGAAAGCAGAAAATGTTCAAAGAATAAGGCATAATCTTCCTCTCAGAATACTCCTCCATGGTGCCCAGGCTGAGCCAATAGGATAGATCAGGGTGTGATGCTAAATGTAGATGTTGACTTCATATTTGTCCACACTGGTAATGAACTATTAAGAAAGCACCCCTATCTGAACCAACGTTCTCATACCATCAGTTCTCCCCTGAACTTCTGGTTCTACTTGAAGACTCATTCAGACATTTTCTGGATCCAAAATTAGGGTCAAGTCAGTTACATTTCGATATCTGTTTCCGTACATGCAAGCTCTCCGGAATACCCAACAAATACATTTAGTACACTGATTTGAAAGAATCAAGTGATTTTATTTCATTCAGACTGGTTGAAATTGTGGAAATGTACAGTTATGCGTGTATTTGCAAATTAAATGACATGCTTTCTTAGTTATTATCATTAGATTGGATTCTTAGATCAAGTTAGTCCAGTATAATTCATTCATTCATTCATTCATTCATTATCCATACCGTTAGTCTGATTAAGGGTTGTGGGGGAGCTGGAGCCTATCCCAGCAGTCTTTGGGCTACACCCTGGACAGCTCGCCAATCCATCGCAGGGCTAGTCCAGTATCATGACAGACTACTTTGATAGGAATGCTGAAGCAAGGAAACATCTAAAATCTGCTGGACAGTTGCCCTTGAGCCCTAGAGTGTGACATCTGTATACAAAATACTTTCACATAAAACCTTAACAACATGTATTGGACCCCCCCCCCCCCCCCCCCCCCTTTGGTGAGTATAAAATAATTTATAAAATACTTATTTCTGGTGCATGCTTGCCTCTTCCTGTCGGGTTATGGGCCGCACATCTTCTCTCGCCACCGGCAGTGAGAGAGACCAACAGACATCTCTCTCAAAGGCATTTAAAAAATATGATGTCATATGGTGACTTCTTTCATGACCTATTGAGCTGCCAGCAGCTGTTTCGCTTTAAGAGGACTTTTTTAGTCAGCAAGACAGAACTTCACTGGAGTGTTTGGTCTACATATTTTTGTGCATCATTGTGACTTGAGGCCAGTTATCTATTATTACTGTGTTAAAGTGATAATAGGAGCTGAGTCACCAGTGTATGCTGTGTCTGCTCTTACTGTTGTCACTTTCTGTCCATTTGTCTGTCTTTCCCTCCTCCCCTTCTGCTGTTATTTGACCAACATTTATATTTGTCTATAATTTAAAAGAATGCTTGCGTGTCTCTATGTGTGTATTCACTTAGATGTATGACAGCAATGAGGATAAATTTCCTTTAAACTGGATAT
This sequence comes from Telmatherina bonti, assembly GCF_933228915.1. Lineage (NCBI taxonomy): Eukaryota > Metazoa > Chordata > Actinopteri > Atheriniformes > Telmatherinidae > Telmatherina > Telmatherina bonti. Next base: position 20,802,727 of record NC_136614.1, on the reverse strand, counting down.
TATTACAACAGTCACGTTAAGGAAGATATTTGTTAGCAACAGTCTGTCCTGTCATCTTTTATTCTGCAAACTCTTTAAACAAGTTTTTCATTTAAAACATAAAAGCCTTTTCTTTGTAAGTAATCTCCTTTTACTTTTTGTTCAAATCCAAAAACCTGCAACTTTCAGATCAGTTGGTGTGTACTTTTGAAGCATGCAGTAAAAATGTAATAAATCACACAAATAAGCTGACGCTAAACAACTTTTCTACCCATGTTTAGGCATTCTTCAGCATCTCCGGGGTCTTGGGTCTCAGGCAAAAGCTTTGAGTGTTTCTGAAGGATTGCACTTGTGCTGAAGCATTGGGAGAGTCCTTCACTTTTATTTATGTTCTAATCATAGAGAAACAAATGAGACTTAACATGGTGTGTGACAAAGTGAGTTAATCTGACTCGCAGTAAAACAATGTGACAAAACATGACAACATCACAAGCGCATGTTTAGCTTTTTAATTATTTCTTCGACAAAAATAGGAAGAGATGTAAAACATGAAAGAGAGAGGTTACCGTCTTTCAGTTTCAAGACGAGTAAATAAAATCATATAAACACAAATATCTGGCCTCAACTAAGTCTGAGTGTTTCATGTCAATATTGGACAAATATTGACACAAAACCAAAATAACAAAGCAGTGTTAGAACATCGACATCTCATCATTTAATAGTTTAGCTTGAATATGTTGAAAGAAATATTTTCTAGATGATGTTTTCATCACAGTGTGTGGTGGTTAGGCCAGTTGCCTCACAGCAAGAAGGTTTCCTGGTTTGAACCTCAGTCTTTTACCTTTCTGAGTGGACTTTGCATGTATGAGTCCAAAAATATACATGTTGGGTTAATTAGTCAGTCTAAATTCTCATTGGGAGTTAGCACGAGTGGCTGTCTCTCAGTGTTAGCCCCAGGATGGAGTGGCAGCCTGTCTCTCACCTAGCACCTTTTGGGATACGCTCCAGAACCCCTGCACTGCAATAAGCCATATAGGCAATACATGAATATGATCAATCTCTCAAACATTTTGACCCACTGTTATTTCAGTGATGCTTCATTGAATTTTGCAGATTTGTTCATGCACGGCCTTTGTAAGGTCACTTAACTTATTGTATTATTGTTATCTTACATTGTTTTTACCTATATACCACCAGGAAGACCAGATTGTTCTACATTATGCTCTGATGTATGAGAAACGCTTTTCATATGACAGCTTATTCCAATGAAATCAACAAATTCCTTGGGATTTTGGTAAAAGCCAAGTGGAAAACACAACAAACATGGCCTTGTAGGAAATAAAAGAGAGTCTTTATTGTAATCTTACAATATTTTGGACGTACAGACACCTACCACGCGCTTTCCTTTAAGACTAAGCAGCAACTTGCTATTCTTTACGCAACAGTCCTACTTTCTAACTTGTTATTCTCCTCTGCAGTGCATGAATATGTGCTGAAAGAGGAAATCAGGAAGCAATGAGAGGAATATGGTTGAGAGGTGGGAGGCAAGTCAAAAGTTTTAAATTGACACTGACAGGAGAGTCGGAACGGCAAGGCGGTGGATGAGAGCAGGGACTGTGTAACATGACAGAGTAAAAGAGGTACAGTGATCTTTGAGATCAGAGCATGAAAGGGAGAAAAAGTGAGGGAGAAATGGAAGTAGAGGGGAAAAAAAGAAAGAGGGACTTAAATAGCAGCAGCACAAAAACATGGAATTTTCATCCAGGCTCCTCCTGGGCATCTTAGGAGACAAAATTTGTGTTAAGAATCACAGAGAATGAGCATATGGCGTTGTGTAATATTTATCATGAGCAAGAGCCCATCTCATGTTGTGGTATGATAGCCCTGCAGTGATTTTTTGTGGCATTTAAAACGCAGCACCACTGCTCATTTGTCTCTGCTTTAGGTCGTTAAAGATTTAAGACAAAAGCGAACAAGCTTGTATTTCCCCAAAGAGACAAAATAAGGAAATGCAGTGGAGAGGAGGGGGGGAAAGAAGACAAGAGAAGACAAGATCAGGGAGAGGCACATTCAATGCATGTGTGTGAATAGATGTGCACTGTTGGTGAGGGAAAATGGCTCTGAGAGGGAACCAAAGGGAGATGGATAGATTGGGAGATCAAATAACAAAATAAACGCAGCAGCGGAGTAAAGATGAATCGAAGAGAAATGCTTGAAAACACAGCAAAAATTGAGAGAAGTGGGGGTTTGTTAACACACTCTTTACAAGTCATGGGGTCAAACTCCCAGAGTTTGTTGAAGTGTATATTTGTATATGTGTGTAGGCATGTTTGCCCCGAATCACTCTTTGTTTGAACAGTCTTTTGTTAAAGCTGAGACTGTGCAGATTTGGAGATGATAAATGAGTAGTGTTTGACTTGTGCTTTGTGTTAAACCTGTTCCCGTTTAAAATGAAAGCATCTGTCAAAAACAAACACAGGTTGCTCTGTAGTGCAAGAAACCAAAGTTGCAAACCCTCATTTTCATCATCAAAGTTCTCACAGGCACTTACTGAACATGCATTGATTCTGCTGCCTGTTCTTCCTTCATCACCCTCCTGGGATTACTGAGATTTAAGCCAGTGACTCACAGAGATGGAGTGAAAGCTTCTTATTGAGCCACTCTGTCTGCTGCTAAACCGATTTAGGATCAGATAACCTTACAAGAATCTTAATCACAGCAATTAAGAACAAAGGGGTTGATGGTATATTAAACATACCTTTCTGGGTTGGTGAGGAGATGGGCAGCAGGGTGGTAAAGGGTTCTCTCCATCCTGATCCCTCTTCCTAGCCAGACTTTCTTTTTTCAGAGTGCGAACATAAGAGATTCTCTTTTTTATGTCTTTCTCTTCCTCCTTTGTTGCTGCAGAAGCCACTTTAGTTCTGCTCTGTTGTACCCAGCTGTGATTAGACTGGATGGGACGTCCCAGAGTCAGGGGTGCAGTGGTGCCCTGCCAGCCCGTGTCCAGGTAAACATGAATGCACACACACACAGCAGTGAGCAGAATGCCCAAACGTAGCAGCAATCCCAAGGTAAGGTGGTCTCTGCACATGTCCACCCACTCGTCTGTCCTCCACGTGTCTCTGCTCACTTTAGTCCATCATTTCAACTGGAAGTTCAGCTTTTTTTCTCCTTTTACCCCATTTCTCTTCTCTTCTCTTCTCTTCTCTTTTCTTCTCTTTTCTTTTCTTTTCTTTTCTTTTCTTCTCTTCTCTTCTCAGAAATATATCAATAACACACGTCCGTCTGCATCATAGCCAGCATGAATCAGTCAGTCAGTGTTGAGGCTCTGCTAGCAGATTTTGTGGTACTGTATGTGCAGCTTTCTTTGAAAACTTTGGGAACTCCCTCCTCACACTTGGAAGTCCCACTTTTACCAAACACACACGCCCCCTTAATATGCTTTCCTTGTTCTTTCTATCAGGCTCAGATCACACAAACACACATCGCCCTCTCTAGCTCTGCCCCCCTCTTGGGGTTATGTCTCCCGCCAAGCAGGATCTCAGGTTACTGTGAAACTCCAGATATGGGCAGGGCCTGCTACTCTGCTTCAGGTCCTCGCAGGACTATCCCAGCATCTGTTAGCTTTCTCATTGTACATGACAGCTCATTCTTCAAATTAAGCCTAAAAGTGTTGAAACAAGAGTTCCAATTTTTTTTCTTTCTTTTTTTTTTTTTTTTTTTTACGTATCAGTTTCTAACTGGGATGTTTGGGTTTTTGCTGTCAAAATGTGTGTAATTTTTTTTTTTCATTTCATACTTTGCTGCTGTAGTTCAGACAAAACAATAAAACCAGCCCCAAGCTTTCTGTGCATTTGAACAAATGTGCCATATGTGTTTGAGATAAAAGCACACACTTATTAGGATGATAAAAGCAGACAATCTGTGGAAGGGAAATATGGAAAAATAAAGCAGGGTGATGATAAATGTTGCTTTCATCCAGCTGTTTGAAATCAATGACATTTATCTGTGTTTCGATACTGTCCTGTAAAGAGTAGTCTACTGCTCTCTTCACAGAAAAGCCTAAAACTCCCATACTGTCTTTGTTATTTTTTTTTAAAGCCAATACATTTTTATGCATTGATTTTCTAAACACACTCCGGTTTGTGTTTTCACAATCATGTGGTTTCTAATCAGTTTCTGAACATAAACAAACATTTACAATCACAAACCTGAATTGCTTGTTTAGACACAAACTTCATAATATAAAGAACAAGAAAAGAGATTGTGGGATTTATTTTTCAATGTATTTGTTTATTTGACTTGTCTTCATTCATTTGTTTAATATGGGCCACAAAGAATATGTAGGAGGTAAAAATGAAGATTTTGCAAAATTCTTTCCCTGAAATTAACTTAGCTTTTTAATACAAAGCTTGAATGGCAAAATATTGTACCTCTTCCACTGCACATTCTCCGTTCATGTTTTTCTACACTACACTGCTATTCACTATTAGGTTTTTTCTCAGTATCCGAATATATTTGCTTTTCTAGTTTAACATGTTGAATCATTAATCGATTTACTTACATGCCTAATTTGACTATTTAATTAAACAGAAACAAAATCACAAAAAATATAAACATTTAAATGTAGAAAGTATCTTTTAATATATAGATTAGTGTTTCTCAAATGATTCAAGTGTTTCTGGAATGAAGTTTATGTCAATTACATGAAACAATCTCTGCTGCCACCTGGTGGCCAACATGGGCACTACTCACCTCCATGTGGGATTAATTGCAATATGATGTGTCTGCAATGCTCAGTGAGATCTAGGTCAACTGCTAGTTTCCCTGAAAACCAAAGTTAGAGGTATGAAAGCATGAAGGAAGTCCACATGTAAACATTATTCTGAACTCAACTATTATACATCTGAACAAACTCCAAAGCTCAAATTGAGTGTTTGTTTTTACATGTGAAAGCAGCACATGTGAGGAAAAAGTGGTTATTTTGTGTGCAAACAAACAAAGGAAGGAATTCCACTTTAAAATAAAATGAACAGACTCTGAATGCCAGAGTCATGTGTTTCGATGACAAAAAGAAGTTATGCTTTTGTTGTGGCTTTTTCAGGCAGCGTTACAAATATTCCATTGATTGCCAGGATTTGGCCAAAACTTGCTGCCATGTGGAATGCATTAAAAGCTGGATGCCTTGCCTCTTTCTCCTCTCCTTTCTTCTCCTCCACCAAAATGGAGGCCATGAAAACTGGAACTACTGGCATTACTTTTTAGCAGAGATAGCCTACCAGAGCAACTGTCAAAAAGGTCAGTCAGAAGTCCACCATTAACCAACAGACTCACCAAGTGCAACTCTGGCCAACTTGTAAGCTTTTATCTCATGCAAAGGAGGAAAATTATTGATCTTTGCTCAGACAGTACGTTGTTAAAAAATTCAATCACACAGCTCAATGAAAACTCACAGGTTACCATAACACAGTGGTATATAGAGTCTCATGGGAGGTTAAAAAAAAAAAAAAAAGGTAACAGGAGGGCAACACAACAAATACAGTTGTGTTGTGTTGTGTTGTAATACAGTACATGAAACTAAATCCACAGCTGGATTTAGATTTAAAATTCTGGATAAAATATCCAGGACACTTGCAGGCAGGAATTACATGAGACTATCTTGTAAAACAGGCTGCAGTTCCTTTAATGTCTGCTGTGCTCTGAGTTTACAACACAAGGAGTAAACCGGACTGAACTGGACTAAAAGAGTTTAGTCCAGCAAAGTCGAGGCTCTCTGTTATGCCCAGTGAGCTACCTGCGGTCTGGATAAACGTAATGAAGTGTCACACAGTGGGAAGCAATGCAGTTGTGACAGGAGTAGGTGAAGGTTACAGTGTGTTTGCTTTTAGTTGGGGCCCAAATTTGTACACAGAAATACACATTCAGGCAGTTAAATGTAGGGCACAAGAATGTATGCACATGGGTACACTGTAACTATAATATCAGATATTTAAAACCGTACCAATTACAGTATATTTTTGACCTGTTAAGAAGATGAGAAAAACACAAGTCCATGACTGGTTAAAACAACAGATATACAGATGTGCAGCAACTGAGAGTTTTCCTCATCTCATGATGGTGTGGCCTTTTGGTCACACACTTCCTGGTTTATTTCTGTGTAGAGAATATCTTCGCTCAAAATCTGGACATCAGACTCCAGCAGAACAACAAGAGGGAAGGTCTGATATGAGAAAGATTACAATCTTCAGGGTAAATGTCGATCATTCTGGTGGAGGCTTGACTGGACGAAGCCAATCAGCTGAACATGTTTTTCAGTGGGTGAGTGCTGCCATCAGCACTCCAATGCATCCGGCTCTAAAAACCTCACAGTCACACCTATACCGTATTACACCCCAGTCCCAGATCTTAACCAACAACCCCCCCCCCCCAATTGTCAGGCGAAGAAGAAGTTAGAGAAACTGAACTTGTACAGGGCCGCAGGACCAGATGGTTTCAGCTGTAGAGGCCCAGGCTTTGTTTGGTACCAAATAAATGGTCCATCTGCCCTCAGTAATGACAGGTGAGTTGCCCTATTATCCTGAAAGTCCTGGACAGGTTGCTATTGGCTTGAGCAGATGGACACCGTAGTGCTGGATATGCCATCAAATACTTAGATCAGCAAGCCCACTCTACTACTACTCTGTATAAAACAGTCAACACTAAGAATAATATTTATCATTCATTTCATTCATTTTCCGAACCGCTTATTCCAATTCAGGGTCGCGGGGAAGCTGGAGCCTATCCCAGCTGGCTTTGGGCGACAGGCAGGGTACACCCTGGACAGCTCGCCAGTCCATTGCAGGGCCACACACAGAGAGACGAACAACCACACTCATGCTCACACTCACTCCTAGGGGCAATTTAGAGTGACCAATTAACCTAACATACATGTCTTTGGATGGTGGGAGGAAGCCGGAGTACCCGGAGAGAACCCACGCATACACGGGGAGAACATGCAAACTCCACACAGAAAGGCCACTGACCAAACCAGCCAAGGATTGAACCAGTGACCTTCTTGCTGTGAGGCCACAGTGCTAACCACTGCGCCACCGTGCAGCCAGAATAATATTTAATTTAATTTAATTTAATTTAATTTAATTTAATTTAATTTAATTTAATTTAATTTAATTTAATTTAATTTGATTTATTTTTATAGTATTGTGAACACATTTATCTCATCCAGAATGTAACCAACACAAAGAGGAGGTAAATGCTATTTCCATTATGGGAAAAGAGGTGACAGTGATGAAAGGCTACATACACTTTGATGTTCACTTGGACCATCTCAAAATGTGTTTACAATGAGTGGGAGAGCATGTTCTGCTTCTTGAAGAAGCTTACACAATTCAATATTTGCAGTACGATATTGCTGGGTTTGCTGTGTTTGTGTCAGTCACTAAAATACACTGAACAAATTGATAAAAAATGGTCAGATTTTTGCTGGGGATGGTTTCAAAGCTCATGGAAATGAATGCAGAAGAGCGATGCATATTTCACTAAACATAATGAAAAACACTGTACATACTATATAAATTGGTGATTAAACAGCATGTTCAGTTTGAGGCTTTTTCAGGTCATTTTGCACAAAAAAGTTCCAAAAAAAAAAACCTCCTGTAAATCCAATACTGTGTTTTGAAGTGCATTTAGTATTGATGTGTAAAAAATCTGAAGGAATTTTTTTCAAATCCGTTAAAAGGATTAAACTTGAAGCATAGATTTGTATTTTACCAACGGAGTAAAGTGGTTTGACAATGTAACGTTAATTTTGACCTGAACATGATAACAGCATGATTTCAATGCCATGCAGGCTTCACATATGGTCACCATCAACGTGAAGGAGCGGCTCTTTTAAATGATCTTTCAGCTGTTTATTTCCCATCTGAGGAGGTCCAGCAAATGATGAGAGACTGTGCCACATGCAAATACTGCCAAAAGTGGTATCAGTAATCCTGCTGGATCCAGACAAAGCAAGGTCCTGTGAGTAAACACAGTCACCACTACTGTGTGTATCAATCATTAATCTAACCTGCTATTAGGAGCGATTTCGGATCAAAAGACATGGAGACACTTAAACTTAGACTTTTTCTTCAGGTATCTATATACTGAATTCAATCTCATTCAAGTGTCAACCTGCAGGATTTTTAACGCGCAGACCTGGAGGGGCCGTTCTGTATATTTTACCTATATTTTACTGACATGACAGGTTAAGTAATACTGAGACCTACACATAAACCACTCTGGTTATTATTATTTTGTAAAGTGAAATATCTCAAACTGTGACTCGTGCGATTCATTTCCATGTAGAAAATTGGAAGATGTCTAAAACTTCATGTTAAAGAATCCTAATAACAGTTGCTTGAGATAATAATAATTATAGAAATGACCATTAAATGTAGTTGTAATTTAGAGTGACTGAAACCAGTGGTGAATGATGGTAATGATGTAGTTTTCTGTTGGTTGACTGCTTAACCTTGTGATGATTTTGAACTTGGCAGCTCATTACCACTCTGTTTAGCTGCAAACACCCGCATGTTTACCACAGCTGTTTGTTCAATTGCAAAAGGTTTATCTTGACAGTGGTACCACCTTAGCAAAAATGTGGCTCCATGATGTCAAGAGACCCAGCCTTACACTGGGAAGTGTTATGTAACTCTGTTTGCAACAGAGAAGCAGGCCAGTTTCCAGACTGAGACATGTATCCCTAAAATAGGAACTCTACAGACTGTGGTTGAGGTTACACAGAGAGTAGCTTACCTTGTGTTTGGTTAATCTCTCTCTGGAAAGATTGAGATTATGATAAAAGCAAATTTATTTGGCAGTTTATAGCTTAAGCATGTCCTTCAAAAAAAAAAAAAAAAAAGGGAGGGGGGTTTGATCTGTTAGTTTTTCATTTAAAAAAAAAAAAAAAGAACAGCAACTAACTTTGCAGATTCAACTAACTTTGCAGATTTGGTTCGAACATGTCTTCATGCAGATGGAAGTTTGCTCCTTTAGTGTGTAGGCTGCTTGTGTGTCAGAGATTAGAGGGTATGTGCGCGTGAGTTTAAGTTTGCGCGCCCGTCCTACCCCCTCCTCCCCTCCCCTGTCAGTGAAGACCACGGTTGAACATTATTTGGAGGCGCACTGGTCCGCTGCCCGCCGGGAGAGACGCACCGGGAGCCTCAACGCTCAAACGCACTGCCGGAAAAATGACCGTGGAGAGAATATTCGACGAGCTCGGACATTTTAAAAGGTAACAAGAAGAGACTTTATTTCTTTATTTCACCAGGACTTTGTGTGGCTTTAGTAGACTAAGTTCTCACAATTCTTTGTTCTGGGAAAGAGTAGAAGGGTTTGCCAATGTTCACCAATCAGCAACCAGTTTGGAGTTTTTCATCTAAAGTTGTTTTCATTCTGTTACTTGTGCAGTTTTGAAAACAAACAATAACAACTAAAGATGTCATTCAATATCAGTTTAAGGAACATCCACTCATGATTATGGTTATGTGTTTAAGTAAAGGACAGTCTTTAAAATGGGTTTGAATTACTCCTACTCCTCTTTCTAGTTAAATGTATTACGATTATTTTCTAATTATGCTCTTTTTGCAGAAGAATATGTAAACACAAGTCACATTATCTGATTTGGTCATATATCTAAATACCAAGCAGATTTTCTAATTTGTTATAGAAAATAAATATAAGAATATAAATTTGCTTATATATATATATATATATATATATATATATATATATATATATATATATATATATATATATATATATATATATATATATATATGGTCGGATAACATCATTACTTTCTTTTTTTCTGTTAATTTATTTATCTATCTATTTATTACATTCAATAAATTTTCCAAATGATTTCCAGTTCTTCTATCTGAATATGTTCATGTATGTTCTGTCTTTCCAGATTTCAGGCATGCCTGTATTTTGCAGCAGTTTTCCAGGCTGTAGCTTGTGGAATTCACTATCTGGCTTCTGTTTTCCTGGTCGAGACACCTAATTTTGTGTGCAGTGTGCCTGGCAACATCTCTGATGTCCTATATGGCAACATAACAGCATCCAGTCTGGATGATATCCTGCCAGTTTTCAAGTCAGGAGTTGGTCCCTTAGTGGTGAGGACAGCAGCAGGAGAGCAATGGGAGCTCAGCCGGTGCCGCTGTGCCCTTCGGATCAACCCTAAAGACTTCACATATGACTTTATTGGCAACAAAACCGTGAAAACATGTGATGGGAATTTTGTTTACGACCACTCTGAAGTTCAGCAAAACATTGTGACGGACTGGGACTTGGTGTGTGACAAAGAGTGGTTGGCCAAGCTGTGCCAGCCCACATTCATGTTGGGAGTCCTGATTGGAGCGCTGGTGTTTGGGGACATTGCTGACAGGTAAGTGAATGCTGCAGTGTGGGTAGAGGAGGGTGTACTTTCACAATTATTACAAATTCACTGATGGAAAACATGAACCAGAAATATGTATTAATGAGTTCACACATATATGAGTTCTGGAAACTGCCTTAGTTACAGCTTCAAAAGACTTCTCTGAAATTCTGCCTGAATATCTAATATTCAACATTCACTTGTGCTTAGTAGTAAACAGGTATGATTGCTTAATTAGCTTATGATCATTTGGATGAAAATGGGATTAAGAATGAAGAGTGGGTGACGGAGGGGCAGGAAAACAGGAAGTGAAATTAGAGCAGAAAAGGTTTTATGTGGAAGAAAAAATAAAGGAAAAGTGGCTGTAGTGGTGTAGAAACATAGAGTTTAGATGGATCAGGTGACATGGCCAAACAGCTGAGACTTCAGTGGTCAGCACTTTGAGGACTGCACAGTTGGAATGTCTCTTCGGTAAGTTATTTGGGTTCACAGAACAGAGAAAGTAAGTTCACATCTAGAGTAAGCGAGAACCGATAGGACTCCTTGCTAGAACATGATCAAAATCTTGTTCACGCTATGAAACCCTGGAGCTTGAACAGGTTTGCCTTTGTCCAGGCGAGAGAGCCACCGCAGTGCTGTATTATTGCATTATCATGTGCATCTGTGGAAATCAGTGAAGTTTATACTGAACTTTAGCTAAAGACAATGGAAGGAACACATTTATCCAAATGTCCCCCTGCAAATCTATGTGTCCATTTTAGCTTTCAGCCATAAGGCACTGCTGTAAAGAGTAGTTAGTACTGTATGGTGTCACATACTGCAGTGTGTCATGATGACAATGAGAAATGCTGCTTTTAATTAATTCAAATGTCAAAGTTTTACATGATTTGTGAATCCAAGCCGTGAGACAAATGGTTCTTAGTTCTAGATTAATAGTTTGTGCCAAACTAAAATCAGCTGTCTTAGCTGTGAGTTTGATTATTCAGTGAACAGGAAGAACTAACCCTGGAACTGCTTTAGCTGCAAAGTGACAAAATTGTGAGGCTAATTTTCGCTTTTTAATGTGTGCATGCTGACGGAGAACCCAGAGAGGATGTGCCATACAGTACATCTTCTATGTTCAAAGCAGTTGCAATGATTCTTTCTCTTAGTTTTGATGCAGGGCTGGATATCTGCGAGTGTCATAATGTAGAGGAGTAATTCATGCAAGTCAATAAGATGGCAAGGGGACGTCTATAGCATATTCTCAAATTTGTTTCAGTCAGTTGTTTAACTTAGAAGAGAATCTCCAGATAAAGTAACTGAAAATAATCATCACTCTTTATCATAAAGTAAAACTAACACGATTTAATGCAGACCCTCAATACCTTGATAGTGTTTTACAACTATGCCTCTATCCAATAGCAGGAGATACTGATTGTACAGGAACTCCACATTGTTGCAGCTGATGGATCTTCTTTTTTCTCTGTGGTTTGAATCCCTGCACGATCTTGGCAACAGTACTGTTCCTTATTTATGGGTAATTTACCCAACCTTGCAACTATTTCATCTTCCTCTTTTCTTGTATCCCCTCATCCTCTTCTTGCTTGTGTCATTCTGCCAGAGTGGGCCGTGTGAGGATCCTGATGTTCACCAGCCTCTGTCAGTTTGGACTTGGGGTAGCTGTAGCATTTTCAGGAAACTACTACTTTTTCGTGGTGCTTCGCTTTCTGCTCGCCATGGTGAGTTCAGCATGTGCACGAGCATACACGCACATGCTGTCTTGTTTTTACGTGCACCTTTATTAAAATGTATTTGCTTTTAATATTTATGTGAATGAAAGTTGTTTAAATGTGAAAGAGATGCCGGGCAGCTGTGGATTTTTCCCAAAGGGATAAGGCGGAAAGAAAAAAAAAAAAAAAAAAAGATATAACTTGTTTGTCATGGACTGGGTTTGTCATGGACAATCTTACTATGTGGGGAAAAGCTCTCAAGCTAAATTTCTGTCATGTGACTTGTTCAGGATGGGGGCTTTTTCCTTGCATTTGAATCAAGCATGTTTTTATATATAAAGTATAAATATGAGTCACACATTTACTTTAGAGTTGATGTTTTAGCTTAAACATATTCTTACTGTTACAGTCTTGGACATATACCTGAGTCAACTGTCCAACAGGCAAAAACAAAACTTACTTACTAAAGGCAAGAAATCATTATGACAGACATATGAGAATGCATAACTCTGTACAGTACGTTCTAAAGGGCAGGCAATGGTGTCTTTACAGTCAGAGGCGCTCGTGGCTGCTAAGTTGTGCTGAAAAAGTCCCTTGAGTTAGTTTCATTCCTCCTCTGTCTTCTACCATCCCCCTCCCTTTCCTCCTAAGTTACAGCTGTTGTTTTTCACATGGAATCGGGCACTCAGCTAGTCCAAACCTTAACTGCACGGTGACATGTTAAAGGCATGCTGCAACTGTGCTGATTTTCAGCTTTACACCATGTCTGTGTCACTTTTAGCATATGAAAAGACACAGTTTCTTTTACAAATAAAGAGCTAAGTTTATAAGTTGATTGATTAACATACTCTGCCATGACCAGTAATTTATGTTGGGTTATACTAGGAAGCTAAGAAAAGTGATAGCAGAGTAACTGCTTTTACTGCGCTTGCATTACGCTAGAGCCTTCCTTTGAGGTGGATTCTTGTAGCAACATTGGCTGTTGGCCTGTAAAACTTTGAAGACCTAAGCTTGTAGTGTAAAAAAGAAGAGAAGCTCCATTTAAACTCTGAACATGCAGGCATGTTTTTGTTGGCATTTTGCGGTTGCAGTACTAGCACAAAGTACTCATAAACCCAAGTCGAGTCCATTCAAGTTAACATTTAATCACTAAAAATCCCTATTACAAGTAATTAGAACATTTTTGCTGGCCTTTTCTCGTAGAACGCTATCAACAATTGACAGGTCATACTGTACATCAGTATGCAGACCTTTGTAATTGTGTATCTTCCTTTTTCCTCCCATTTTGCATCTCCCAATCCTTTTCCCTTCCTTGTCATTTCTGTTGTCTCTTTCCTCCTTTCCCTCTTTGCTGCTTTCAGGTGTCCAGTGGCTATCTAGTGGTGGTGTTTGTATATGTGACAGAATTCACAGGCAGCAAGGTACGCACATGGACCTCCATGCATGTGCATGCTGCCTTTGCAGTTGGCATCATGGTGGTGGCTCTAACTGGTTACTTAGTTCGAGTATGGTGGATCTACCAGATTATCCTATCCACTTGCACTTCCCCCTTCCTGCTCTTTTGTTGGAAGTTCCCCGAGACACCCTTCTACTTAATGGCCAAGGGCCGTTACAATGACACTCAGAACTTGTTGGATACGATCGCCCGCATCAATGGAATTGAATGCAGGATAAAGGCAGAAGATTTAATGGAGCCAGTGAAGACTGAGAATGGTAGAGCTCTGTTGAAGCAGGAGGAGGACAAGCAGCCATCACAGCCTGAGAAGAAGCTATCAATCCTGGATCTGTTTGGCAGCTGGAGGATGGCAGGCCGCACATGCACGGTTTGGGCCATCTGGTTCATCGGCAGCTTAGGATACTACGTTTTCTCTTTAGGTTCCGTCAACCTTGGAGGAAACCAGTATATTAACCTCTTTCTTGTTGGTAAGTGATTTTCTAATAAGTTTAAATGTACATTAAACATTTCAGTATCCCAATCAAGGTTTCTTTAACAGTGAAAAGTTCAGTAAATACACAATTCATAGATTATATGTTTCCAACACTTCAGGCAAGAGTGTAATTTTTCGACCCAGTGAGGTTATTAAGTGACCGCTTCCTTGTCTAAGTTTTTAATGTTCTCATTGGTAGCTGTTTTTGATTCCACAAATGGTTACAGTTTTCTCCATTTTCTTTACAGTTTCCTGTAAAGGTTTGGATATTTTCATATATACATCTCCTCCTGTGCAGGCATGGGTTTTCTTGCCAAGAAGCTTCTCTGGGTATGCACAGTCAGAGTTTTTAAAGCAAGATATTTTTCTGCAAGGTGTTTTATGCACAGTATTGAGCTAAAACAAAATAAAATGGCTGACCTTACTCCAGATCCTTAGAGTAGGATTCTCCTCAAAATGAGACAGATATACTGTAGAGCAGGGGGAACTAAAAGAGTTCCATGCTACTTAGTGTTATTCATTATAGCGTTGTATGGTTTACAGTTTATGGGAAAACACAGTGTAGAACAGAAAAAAAACTGTGCATAGCCAAATTACTTCTCGATGGTGTCCAATGAAGAAAATTAGATTTACGCTGTAATAAATTCATTCATTCATTCATTATCCTAACCGCTTGATCCAATGAAGGGTTGCGGGGAAGCTGAAGCCTATCCCAGCAGTCTTTTGGCGAAAGGCAGGGTAGCTCGTCAATACATCGCAGGGCTGCTGTAATAAATATTTGGTTAAACAGATCACGGCTCATGCAATGCTACTTTATAGGGTTTTTCCCATGCCTAACTTTAATTTGCATACATCTAATACATTGTATGTTTTTACAAAGTACAGTGGCAGAAAATTGTATCTCAATCTATGCAGTGGATGAAATGCTCATTCTGTTTGGTCTGGTTTCAATTTATTCTAATGGCGTGCTTATTTAAATTTGCTGCTATTTATTTTAAGTAGGAGCTTGAATAATATCATCTCAGTTTATTTAAAAGGTTTATCGTTCAACTCATCTGTGAGGCTGTGCTTCACAAACATATCAGATGGTTAATTCAGGTCCCCCCGGATAGAATGTCACTGTGTAAGTGCTGCGACAGTCTGAGTGCAGGTTGCTGTGATTGGTTGTTTCCAGGTGCAGTGGAGATCCCTTCATATCTTGTTGGCTGTTTTGCAATGGACCGAATTGGAAGGAAGAAGACCTGTGCCCCTGCTCTGCTGCTGGCTGGGGTTGCTTGTATGCTCATCATTGTGGTACCAGCTGTACGTACCCTAATATACACTGTTACTTAATTTGAGTGTTATGCTTTAGGCAACTTCAGACCTTTTCCTGGTGTTCCCGTCAACATGATCAAATCCCATTTAAAGCTGAATTGCGTGGCACATGTGCGTTACAGTGTGCTGATGTCTGCAAGAATTTAAGCCATGTGGGTGGAGCTGCAAGCAAGCAATGAAAGAAAACAGGAAAAACAGGAAAAAGTGTAATAGGAGCTATTTTGGTCCGTTTCCTGCTCTTCCACAGTCTGTTTACACTCTCAGTTCCACATTTATTATCATTACACTGCTCTGGGTCACAGGACAGTTACTGTTGAGCTCTGATATATGACACCAGCAGTTCCCAACATGCGTATGAGCTCTATGCTCTGACCCATATTAGTATTGCTTATGGTTGGACAGGCTAAACAACTTGTGCTTAACATCTGAGTAAATATGACCTTTAGCTTGGGATCTAATCGAAGCAGAACACTGTGAAAAATAGAGATTGCAATGAGTTAAATTTTCTTTTTCCACACTCCACATTAATTTGTTCAGAAATGCATACTTTGATTTAATTCGGCATGCAGATCTGAACATACCAAAATGTATATATATATATCTCTTATCATGGGCACGCTTATTTTTAGCTTTGCAAACATGCCATTGTCTCTAACATATCTGTGCAACAGAGAGTGAAAGTGTGCAGATCACTTATAACCAAGCAGAGCCCATGAGCTTGTTTTTGTGACCATATCTTATAATCAGAACACTTATATTTTTGCTGTTCAGTAAGAAAGTCAGTGAAAAGATAGGCAACATCATCCTGGCTACTATCCTGCATACTTTTGCTTTTGATTAATGTTTATTTCCATAGCAACACTGGATAGTGTTTTTTGTTATGTTCAACATCTGTGTTTATCGCAGTGCCTTTACATACCCCTGTATTTTGTCAGAATCTGGCAAATACAGCCAAAGTCTGTGCTTCACACTGCTGGAACTGTTCTAGGGCTTTTTTTGGGAATCTGCACAGGATGGAGGGAAAGTCACTTTTTCCACAACTTGTGTTAGAAATAACATTACTAATCCACTGAGTCACGAGAAAGGCTGTTCTTGTTTGCACTAAGAAAAGGCAAGAAAAAATGTTTCCTTGTATTTTTAAACAAAAACAAGTGTGTTTTTAACTAACAGCTGAGACAGTAACAACAGGGAGATCATCTAGCAATGGTAACAAATCTAGCAACACATTTTTGTTCAAATTCATTGTGATCATTGAAAAAGTTGCTCTATCTATTACAGTGTTTCTTAATTCCGGTCCTCAGGACCCCCTGCCCTGTTTTTTTTTTTTATAGGCAACCCTACTTTAACACACCTGAATGAAATAAAGGACTTGTTAACAGGCTGCAAAGAACTTGATGAGGAAGTTCAATAATCTGACTCAGGTGCTTTGAAGGAGGAGCATGTCTAAAACATGCAGGGCAGGGGGGCCTGAGGACCGGAATTGAGAAACACTGATCTTATAGTAGATCAGCCTGTTTAAGGGTTAAATGTAGCTCTATGTGGACCTTAAACTCTCATTGTAGTGCCTACAGCTCAATACTGAAGACTGTAGTCAAGCTACATTTTTGTGCCCCCCCAGTTACAAGGCCCACATCTTTTGGTGTCTGTTGCATTTGTGCATTACTGTGTTATATCAGTAGTCTGAGTAATAATCCTACTGTTTTTACAGCCCCAGGTTGTATTAGGTAAATACACTCAACGGTGTATTTACCTGATACAACCGTTGGTGGACTTAAACACCAAGTCAATGTTCACAGAACTAAAACTACTAAAACTAAGTCAAAATGCGGAAAGAGTGGGAAAAAAAAAGAAGATAAAACAGTCTTCCTCCTTCCACAGCTGCCAGGTGTTGCTTATTAGATGCACCAAAATGAACTAACCAGCAGTAAGTTTTAACACCTCCATAAAAGCAGATATTTAGGCAGTTTTCTGGTCTGGGATTTTCAGGTGTGTGTTAATACAACACCAAGGACAAACTACATCAGTCTCCTCATCAGAAGTAATTGTTGTTGCCAATTAATCATTGGCAACAATCATTAACATTGTTCTTGTAGGCTACCATGTAACCAGCTTTGTTTCAGAAAGCTGGTTACATGGTAGCCTACAAGAACAGACATTGCTTGCTTTCTTAATCTTCCTCCCGTGCACAAAAAACACGAAAGCTGTTTTCTTCAGTGTCGGAATCAAACAGCCTCAGCCATCATCACACACTTAGTCTCCTTTGTTATCACTTTCCTCTCAATGCAAAGTGAGCTTGTGCTCTTCCCTTCACGCAGCCCCTTAAGATGTAACTGCATACAAATCAATATATCAGACAAATCATTGTTTAAGCCATGGGGTTCAAATTATGTGAAAAAAGTAGCAGCTTACAGTCATGATTTTATGGTACTTACTGATTTTTAAGTAACAGTGTACAAAAATGACCTTTTAACCTGTCATAATTAGCTCTTCTGTCAGTTAATGAGAGTCATAAAAGGAGATTCATGAAGTATTTATTAACACACATATGGACATGCTTAATAAAAATATCTTCCAAAAAGTGAAGTTAATGAGTGGTTCAGGGAACCGTGATTTAGGTAGTTTACCTCCTCACTTGTCTGAAGTAAATCTGACTACAAAGTGCTTATAATTCATCAATAATGAATCAGTGGTCGTGTTAAAGCAAGTAAATGTTACGTGCATCCTAAGTGAGGTGTTTGAACACTTTCTTTCTTCCATAAAAAGTAATAAATGATATGAAATGGAGCAAACTAAAGCTTTTGTGTATATGATAATGGTGTATTTAAATATGATATTTGTAACTGCGAACCTTTCTTCTTTTATTTTATTGCAATCACCATCTGTTGTCTACAGGACATAGAGGCCCTGGGTGTTGCTCTCAATATGATAGGAAAGTTTGCTGTTGCAATTGCCTTTGGTCTTATCTACCTGTACACATGCGAGCTTTACCCAACCATAATCAGGTAAGGACAAACACAATGTGACTTTGCTTCCTTGAGACACTTTTTTAAATTGTGTTGTTTTAAGTTATAATTTAGCTAAACTGATGCAGACTGTGTTCATTCCCCCTCCAGGTCTCTGGCAGTAGGTAGTGGCAGTATGATGTGTCGTGTTGGCAGTGTGGTGGCTCCTTTCTGTGTATACCTTGCTGACGTCTGGACATATCTACCTCAGGTTTATCTTCTCATATTTTTTATTGGCAAACCTTTCAGGCTATAACATCATGTTTAATGAGTAGATTGCCAGGGCTACTGTAAAAAAAAAAAAAAAAAAAGATTGACAGAAATATCGACGTGTACACGTTTCAACATGCATGGAAGCTAGCAGGTCTCAGCCAGTCCTGCATCTTCTGCAATGGAGTTACAGGGGTTTGACTTACATAAACTGGATCATAGCAGCATGTATTTGACTGTCTGTGAAAGATTAATGCATTTATCTTGTGGCCTGTGGAAAAAAATACAAAAATAAATTCAGAAAAGCCTCACATTAGCTCTGTCTCAGAGAATAACAGGCAACACAAGACTTGGAAATCTGTTTTGAGAAACCTTTTAGCTTTTTCCATCACTGAAGACAGATGTATTTCTCCCACAGAAACATCTGTGTGCTGTCTGTGAGACAGACTAGATAAGAAATTCTCACAGGACTCAGACATTTATCAGCCAAGATATTGAGAAAGCGTGTGTGTGTGTGTGTTCATTAGTTGGTGTTTAAGTGTCTGTATGTGTGTCTTTGATAAGAGCAGGTCATTGGGACACAGCCTTTGTCAGTACTGTAAAAAAACAAAGAAACAAAAAAATGCAAGTGTAATGTTTAAAGACAGGTGTGATCTGAGCTTTTAATATGGAGTACACACAGAATTTTGCTAATTTGATTTCATATCAGTCTTAAATGTGGCTTTACACAACTCGTACTTTGCTCCCATTTCTCATACTTTAACAACAAAGCTGTCCTCACGATGAAGCTAAATTGTGTTGTTTTATTTTTCCTTGCAATTTGTGCTTAGCTCATTGTGGGAATCCTGGCTTTCATTATTGGAGTGCTGACACTGATGTTGCCTGAGACTCTGGGCAAACCTCTAACAACCACCTTGGAAGAGGCGGAATCTCTCGGGCGTGATTCCAAAAAGAAGACATCAGCTTCGAGCAGTGAAGACGTTGAGGATGCGGTGGAGCTCAACCAACACGAAGTTAAGGCCTAAGCTATGTCCTGCAGGAAAACCATAGAGACATTTAGAAGAACAGAATGGACGGAGGATACAAGAGGAAATGACAAACCTTGATCTGTTGGATTGCTGGAGGAGGGGAGGACAACAAGTTTTAATCAAGACTCTTTAAATCACTGTTTTTTTTTGTTGACATTTTGTTCTGCAACGTGACCAACAGTTCAGTTCTTAAAGGGTCCTCAGAACTAGCGTGAACTCAGCTGCTTACATAAATCAGTTGCAGTGTGATCAAGAATTCAGCAAACACCACAAGCTGTGTTTGTGTGTACATTTGCAAAACCTGTTCATCCAAAAGCACAGAAGTGGGATTTGTAAGAGGAAGCCATAGTTTCAGTTACATTTAAGTGAAATTTTTGTCCAATTTCTGTATATTGCTGCAAGCAATGTCACTGAATGAAACAAGCCATATCTCCAGAAATAGAGAGAAAGTCGACGTTTATGAGGAAAATCAAGTTTGAAACACTTTCAAACACATCCTTATCAACCCTGATGAGCTGATGAGGATGTGCTCATTGAGTGATACAGAGCACAAAAATGTGTTTTTCACTTTAGATGAATTACTTTCTCAGCTGTTGCTGATTCTTGTTCAATGTGCAAAACAGATCAGTAAATTTACTCCCATCATAAACTCAGGTTCATATATTTCTCATTCAA
Organism: Telmatherina bonti; assembly: GCF_933228915.1. Lineage (NCBI taxonomy): Eukaryota > Metazoa > Chordata > Actinopteri > Atheriniformes > Telmatherinidae > Telmatherina > Telmatherina bonti. The sequence continues at coordinate 20,782,462 of NC_136614.1, read as the reverse complement.
TGTATGCCCTCATCATTAACCCCTTCCAATATATACACACACACACACACACATATATATATATATATATATATATATATATATATATATATATATATATATATATATATATATATATATATATATATATATATATACATACATACATATATGTATATGCTTAGACATTACTTTCCCTGTTAGTTACATCTTAATACATCTCTAACAAGATATTATGTGTCTTGACATATATACATCTTCCATATACATAGAAGTGCTTTTTTTTTTTTTTACTAAATGTAAAATCACACTTTAAACTTACTTCTTTAAATCTCAGGGCGTGCATATCACTGTGAATCAGTCAGGGGTGTCAGAATCCAGTCCTCGAGGGCCGGAATCCGGCAGGTTTTTGTTGTTACGCTCCACCAACACAGCTGATTCAAATCAATGGATCCAGCAGCTTCTTGTCAACCTGTTTGAGTGTCTGTCAGGTGTGTGTTGGAGCATGGGGACAGCAAAAACCTGCAGGACACTGGCCCTCCAGGACTGCAGTTTGACACTCCTGGTCTACAGTCTATAGATAGTAATAATTTAGAAGTCAGTTTTATACCTTTGATTTCATCTTGTCTGAGATGTCATCACTGAGTTTAACTTGAAGTTGCCAGTGAGCCTGTCTGTATATGTGTTTTTGTGTATGTATGTGTTTTTGCATACACCCATTAAGCAAGCTTGCCGCCTAGTTTTCTACATTTCTAGTGTGTTTGCCATTAAAATGCTGGACATTCTGAAGAAAAAAGCACATCATCATACTGCATAACTGCATGTGTGTAAGAGTCAAGATGTGATCTCCAGATGTTTGGACCAAATAAAGGCATAAGCGCAATAGTGGCAGTTTTGCCATAGACAGTTCATCATAAAATCATGAAACACAGCTGGTAAACAAGATGCAACTCAGGTTCAGCAATTGGTTCTGCAATCAACAGTATGGATGTTTTTATGACTTGTATTGTTAGTTTTTTTCTTTGCCATCATGGAACAATAAATGATTGCCAACATTGAGACTTCTGGATATTGCAACAGAAAAGTAAAATCTGCTTTGTGTGTATGTACCTGTTGAAGTAACCACAGTTTCAAAGATATTGAAAAGAGGTGAGAAACCTTTAAACCTTGTTTCATCAATTCTTAGATTTAAAACTTTCTCTTTCCTCTTCTCTTTGTCAAAATGGAGAAATGAAGGGTTGGGCCAGTTACCAGAAAATTCAGGGTCTTTTTTTCTTTTTTCTGGAACCAGCTCAGTCCTTGGAGTTTCCTGTTTTCTGGTAGAGAGGAGGTCCCACTGCTACAACACAAGCTCACTGTGTGCCACCCTTCACATAAAACCCCTTCTGTGTTCTGCCTCTGAGTGGAAAGCTGCAGATGCACAACCTGCTTGTGTGTACGTGTGTGTGTCTGAGTGTGTGTGTGAGTGAGTCTGTTCAAGTGTGCAGGCTCATGTAGAAAAATAAAAGTACTGTGCTGTATTGAACCTCCCTCTTCTGTCGCAACACTTCTGCTCGGAACATGGTTTTGCTTATTACAGGACACTCAAGAGTGAAAACTGAGTCAGTGTGTGTGTGTGTGTGTATTTTTGTAGCTTTATCTGTGCTGAGATAAGCTATTTTCTTTATGCTAAAGCAAATAAGCCTGTATTTGCTTTTAGGGTTTCGTTCTCAAGTAGAAATTATAAAAGGAAGGGTTATGGTGGAGGAGTGATTCAGAAAATTTGTTTGGGTCCTCAAGTATTTTTAGGGCAGAACTAGATTCTGATGTCAGAAGGATCTCCTAACCATCAAGCTAATTACAGTAAAGTTCCTAGGTCTGGTGGGTTTTATGTGTACCCCCTGTAAGAACTGTTGCTAAATGTTCCAGTCATTTTAGACTTTTGTACTGAATTTGGCTGTTTGGTCTAAAAATAATTATTTAGAGCAACAGCAGCAGCAAACAACAATTTAATACTCATCATTACTTGGCTGTTAATTACACTCTGAAGTTTAAATTGGACAGAAATAAAAATATCTCCAAGATAAAGATAGTTTCTGCATGCCAAAATTCTCCCAGTGATTTCTTGGGGAGGTTCTGGAAATAATCAGTGTTGATCAGGTCGAGGTTCAAACTAGAAGCCATTAAGGCTTGAGGATTGAAATGCAGTCTGAAAACAAAAAGCATGTTTAAATGGTCGAACACGCTCTCAAATTTACTTTTAATGAGACTTACTAAAGAAAAGTTAACTCATCATGGTTTAACAAGAAACTTGTTTTTTTTCCCCTTAAGTTGATATGAAACAGCAAAAAAAAAGCTTTTTATGTATCTTTTACATTTTTGAAGACAAATCAAAATGATCACTTCACTTGGGCCCTGCGATGGACTGGCGACTTGTCCAGGGTGTACCCTGCTTCTTCCTTGCTAAGAGCTGGGATAGATTAAAGCCCCTCGTGACCGGACTAAGCAGTACAACACAATGACTAAATAAATGACTTTTTTTTTTTTTTTTTTTTTTTTAAACTCCATTAAGATTCATTGAATTCAAGAATTTGTGGTTTATCACCATCAGTAGATTTCATCATCATTAAAATATTTATTGTTCAAACTTAACATTTGACTATTTTATGTGTTTTTATAATTCAAGTGAAATGGTTCAACCCAGACAGAGGACCCGGTCATGTTAACATCACTTTGGTTATTTGTTGTTGTGTTCATACAGATCAATCCACCTCACAAACCTTTTCCTGCCATAAATCCTAATACAATCACACTCACATTGTTGTGTCTGTGATTTTACCCTAACCTGTAAATTGGCCACATAAAAAATTTCTGCAATATGGTGCAGTTTCCAAAAACTGTGATCAAGTGCATGTGAAAAATGGTGAAGTGATTAAGCAATGGTTTATTTTCATGATTGAAAGTGTTCCTGTCTTGAAGCGAAGATGCAAATTCAACACTGCTAAATCCAAAGGACATCTTAATGAGGTGGAGTGATGGGTGGGCTGCTGCGGGCAGCAGAGCGCTGCAAATATGATAAAAACAGCGAATAGAAAGCGGCATCTGCTATTAAACTGAACACATGGAACAGCATATGACACTTTAGGAAGCATCAAAATTAAAGAGGTTGCAGCACTACAGACAAGCTGGTTGTAACAGACAGTTGTATTAATTCTAATATGTATATATGTGTGTATATATATATATATATATATATATATGTATGTATATATATATATATATATATATATATATATATATATATATATATATATATATATATATATATATATATATGTATATGTATATATATATAAGGAAAAAAAGTATTTTCATTATATATTCATAATAATAAATCATTAAAGTGGAGACATGAGCTGCAACAGTTAGAGCACATTTATTTCAAAAACCTTAAATGATGAATGCATCTGTTTTTAACCAGTTGTCATGTTGATATTAACCCATCCTGAACGCCTTATAAATGCCAAGAGCAGTTTAATAGCCACCAGACACCTAGGATACAAATGCTCAAGTTATTAAACACTGTTTTCCTTCCTGAGAATTTTTATCTGGAAAGCAAATGAATACAAAATAATAAATAAAACTGGCATAAAAGGAAACACTGAACACATGAATGTAACAATAACAAAAGTTAAAGGCAACAGAGGTTAGAGGAGGGTTAGGCAAAAAATATGAAGATCACAAATTAGCTTATGGTTACTATTCTTTGGATAATTCTTACATAAGTGATGAGAAAAAATGCACTCTTAGTAGCTGCTGGATAATAACAGGAATTAACCAGAAAAGTTCACACACTTTGCAGGGGAAAAATCCTTAAAGAGATACTAACCAAATATCTAGTTGTCTCCAAGTCTCTCATTTAGTTGAATTCAGAAAAATATTGCATTGCATCACAGTCAAAAACCTCAAATTACAAATGCTTCTAGCATTTGATTCTTAATGACTGCTAAGGACCTTCGCAAAAAAACAAAACTATGCTAAAATATACCACTGGTTTGGTCAAACTCAATCATTCATGCACACATAGGTGGAATTCTTTGAATTCATAATTGAGTGCATACAGTTTAACCCTTATTTATACCTAATATTTTACAATTTCAACCTTAATATCTTATAAATCAGTACTATAACAACTGAATTAACTATATCACAACTCCAGTCAACTGTGCACACAACTTCCTGTCTCCCAGTTACTGGAAGACTTACTGAGGTTTGGCACAAACGTTTGGGACAACTGATATACATATAAGACTTTTGGCACTTTTTCAATTTTCATGTCCCAATCCAGTTTTTAGGACATTAGCCCTTTTGTAAAGTGGGAACTTCTCTCCAGGGAATGTCTCTGAAGTCCTCTCCAACATTTAGATGTCCATGCGTTGCTCTAATCTCTCCTGGAAATTACAGCAATAACATTTTTTTTTCCTTTTTATTTAAATGAACCCTAAAACAAGCTCAAATTAAAATAAAAGCAGTTAAGCAAATACGGCTTAATATTTCCCTCTGTCCTTGGTCAGATTTTAAATAGAGCTTTTTGACCATTCCAGTACTTAAGTCTTGCACACTGGGGCTGTTATGCAGAAACAGAACTCGTAAAAAAAGAGTGTCAGGATCCAAAAGATGGGAAACAATCACAGGCCCCTGCTCTCAGGCTGCATCCAGCTTTCTGATGCAATTTTTATTTTTTTGGCTGCATCTATTGTTCATTAAACAATAATTTATGGGTGGATCAGCCAGCTGTTGGCATCCTCCAGGTCTGAATCAGGCTCCTCGTCCTTTTCAAGAGGTTCTGGGGTTCTTAGGGCAAGTTCATGTAGAAAAGCAGGTGAGTAGGCAGGGGGCTGGGAGACAGATTTGAGGCCAATTTTCTTCTTCATGAGGTGGAACTGGTCACGGATGAAGTTGTAGAACTCGTACTCATAGCGCATGCGCTGGTAAAGCACCTGTAAGGCCTCCAGGGTCGGTGTGTGTTTACGCACAGTGCCCGTCATGTTGCCCATTTTCCTATATTCTGCAGTGAGTAGACAGAAACAAAGCAATAAGGACCAAAAAGACAATTCCATGTTGAAATCTAATCTTCAGTTGGTGTGTGTCTGTTTGTATGTGTGAAACACAGCTGGTTACTCTAGATATTAAGATTAACATTTGGAATAGATCCTTACATCAACCACAGCACTTGAAAAGAAAATGATTTTATCCAATTCTTGTGGATGCTGAGGAGCTCTTACAAACTCCTTTTGTTGATTAAGTGGCAGGTCAAAAAATCTGTTCTATTTAAACGTGTACCAACCAGGACTCTTGTAGATGTTGAGCACTCCAGAGAAGTAATGTGGTAAGAGCCTCTCCAACATGAGCAGAACATCCTCCAGCTCCTCTAAGATACCCACAAGGAGGTAGTTCTCCAGCACATTCTGCTTGGCCCTCTCCAAAGCCCACACCCCTGGCTCTCTGCAACATGAGAGAAAACATAAATGTAAGCAGACTTACTTGGGAAGGAACAATAAAATTATTTCCACTGTCTAAAAGCAGAAAATGCTTTTGCAATGTAAATTGAAAAGCCTTGTACGCACCTGCACTGAGGATGTTGTCCACAGAAGTAGGGGATTATGTAGAAAACCCGAGGGTTTGAGCACTCTGGGTAATTCTCCAGAATGCACACATTGATATCCTAAAAAACAGACAAACAAATGCCAATTATTAAAATTTGTTACCACACTTCTGTGCGAGTCCTTGTGAGAGAAATTACATTGATTTATTTGTCCCACTAGAGGGCGCTCTCCACTTGCATTTCATGGTTTGCTTTTTATTATCATGAGGCCAAACTGCTTTGCCAAACAGCCTCCTGTTCATAGAGATAAACTCAGCCCTGCAGCTGTTTTCACTGCTAAGATGCCACATAATGAAACACACTTTACGTTTTGTATATTTTTATTTTTTAATTAGCCTTAAAGGTGGAGTATGTAAGATTTTCAATATTTTCAAAATAAATTAAAAAAAAAAAACTACAATCATAATTAGATAGTTTTTTTTTTTAAACATGTAGGTTCCAGTCTGTCCATATTTGATGTGTTATTAAATTACAAGTTTAATTAATGACAAAGACCCTTCTTAAATGTTTGCCTACCAGTAAAAAAAAAAAAAGTGCTTTTTGTCATTAGTCATTAATTAAACTTGTAATTTAATAACGCATCAAATATTGACAGACTGGAACCTACATGTTCAAAAAACTACCTAATTATTATTGTAGTTATTTTATTAGTTAATTTATTTAGAAAATATTGAAAATCTTACATACTCCACCTTTAAAGAATGAAAAACAAAAACACCCAAGGCATTTTACGATGAAGATGTTAGAACCAAAAGGTGAAAACAGAGTTGTGATTTCTCTGATCAAATGTGGGAACTTCTGAATAATGACTGTGGAGTAAAAATGAATGAGGATTGAAAACACACATGTAAGAGTGAAGCTCGCCAGCTAGTAAGTGCTGTGGAGCCAACAGTCAAATCCATGTCAGGTGACATAAGCGTTACCGGTGGAAACAAGTCCTGGGTTGCAAAACACTCTATGAAGCATTACTTGCATGCAATCTCAGGCACGTGCATCTTTATACTCAAAGACATACTTCCTACATTAGCATGCAACGTATGTGACAAAGGGTGAAGAGAAAGGATCTGGAATGGGGAGCACATTGCAAACGTAATGATGACGTCAATGCTGGCCATTTAGATTATTTCTCCCGATAAGGTAGTAATGTATAACTTGAACAGAGCCATTTGTCAAAGCCAATACTGAGGCTAACATTAGTTCATCACAGAAATTCAGTTATGTCAGACAGGACCAGAAGCATAGATTTTCCCAGCGGACACAAACTGCTGCCAAGGGTGGCTAGAAACCAGCTGGAAACATTTATGGAGGCATGTCTATACACCACCTTTGTGTTGGGAGTTTTTTGCTTGCCTTGCTAGTTGAAGATTTTATCTGTAGATCCTTTTATTCTTCCAATATTTTGGTTTCACACAAATGTAGGATGACATTAAAACCATTTTTATCCCAATTTAGCCTATTAAGAGAGTATATAGCAAAAGACATGCAGTTGGGTCAATTCAATTTAATTCCTATAGCTCATTCATATCGCCTAAAGCCACAAAAAAGCTTAAAACCCCAATAAAACAGCCTCTATCCTTTGACTGAGATAAGAAACACCCCTCAAAAAACCCATTAACGTTGAAAACAAAGAAATAAACATAAGCAGGACCCTTTTGTCAGGAGGGACAGAATTGCAGCAGATGTCATGCTGTAAGTGAAGGAAGGGGAATAGCTGCACAGAAGCCAAAACAACACCTTAGAATATATTATGTGTACATCATCCATCTAACAAGACACTGATAACAACATATATGAGATAGTAAACGTTTAATGTTATGCTATTTACTTGGAACTAATGTGTATTTCTTTTCTTGCATCAGACCAATGTGGTACTTTTTTCCTGATTCACCAAACATCTGCTTGGTTTGTTTTTACTTTACTACAGACTACAATCAACTGACTACACAGGAAGAAAAAGACTTAATAGTGATCATTGATGCAAATAAATGGAAAGGGCTTCAAAGAAACCACAACAAAAGTGAAAAGAAAGCCTCAGAAAAGGGTCCAACTTTGTGCTATTGTTCATGTACAGGTTATGTTTGGACTTAAAAAAAGAGCTTGTCCTTTTTTTTTTAACTTCTCATTTTAAAGTCTCTTATTTTCAATAATGTTTCATTGTCGACAAAATATCTAGTGTAAGTACACTATCATAAAACAAAAACAAAGAGTTAGTGTTCATCACTGTTACTCCCAAGCAGGGAATTTCAAGAAACCTCAAGTTAACCTAACTTGAAGTTTCCTAAAGTTTCACACAAACACACCCTTACTTGTAGCCACGGCTTAAACGTCAAAGAAAACCTAAAAGAAGAAAATCTCAAAGAGAAAAGTGACATATCTTATTATCTGAAAGTCTAGACTCCTCTGTGCTGCAGCATTTGGCCATCACAACTTTTTACATACTACTATGTTTATTTACAACTACACACACTAAACCCCGGACACACACACGCACAAACCAACAACATGGCTTCTCTTTGGAAAAGCCCCATTAGTATTTCAAAGACACCTCTTGTGTTCACACTCAGGGCTTATTGTTCCTATTCCCACTGTGGATTAGGCCAAGTGAGCAGTCAGAGAAACTGTAGCAAAACAGGCACTAATCTGTACATTAGCTGATGCTGTTCACCTTTCCCACGAGACCGTTAGCCTCACTTTTTATTGTGAAGCATGGGAATGATGCAACAGGGTAAGATCCTATTGAAGAAGCTACTTTCTGAAGTGTTTCTTTCCCTACAGCGTGGTGCATAGTCTGTAGACGTTATCGTAAGGGGTCTGCAGAATCACATCAAGGGTGTGCATTTTTCCCACATAAATTCATGCTCATTAATTGCCTTAAAACACGTTCTGATACGGTATCACTAACATAGGTGGAGCAGGTGCCTTTAATTATTTGTCTACTTTGCTGACCAATCTGTTGTGACAAAATCCTAATTGTACGGTTAAAACCTTTATCCAGTTCAGTTCCACACAAGACCTGAGTTGTATTTTGGCTGTATACACATGTGAAATGATCACTCACAGAGAAAGTTAGAAAGTTCAGAGCATCGCTTAGATTTTTTTCAGTCTCTTCTCCTTGAATAAAAATGGAATACCAGACACAACTCATGGAATCTAAGAGACAGAGACATTTCCTGTATTTGCAACCTAAACGTCTGACAATTTATTGCAACTACTTTTCAGAAAAATCCCAGAAGTAGCCTGAAAACTCTCTGCACATATCAATAAAGTCCCCACACTGGATGGTTGGCCTGAAAGCAGTCCGGCCATTTAGGAAGGGGGCATTTCAAACAAAAAGAAACTTTCAAGGCATGACTTACTCGGAGATTCTGCAGCAATGTATATTTAAACCTTTTTAAGCACAGCCCTAAAAAGAAATGATATGTAACATGGAATAACATGCAATTAAAATCCAGGTTCTTTAAATAACTGACAGATTTTGCCACCTGGTGGCAGTAAAAAGCATGTTTCAAACAAAAATCAACTTGAAAGTTGAACTGTTTAATGTGTCATCATTTACACAATCAGCTCATAAAAAGACAGCTGCTGTTGCATCTATTGCCAGGGTTATGCTTTCCATTATGCCTTGGCCAAACACAATATATTAACACCAACGTGATAAACTTACATATTAAAATATTTATTTTTCATATGGGAGTGTATAGGAATATTTTTCTGCAGCTCACCAAAACAAATAATTGCTCAAATACAACTTTGGATGTGACCAGTTGACTGTACATTAGGGAGACACATCTCCTTAGTGTGTCGAAATGTCAAAGCGTGCTGAGGCCTGATTTATGCCAGTAAATCCTCAGGTATTGTGGGTGTACCGTGGGAATTTCATCTGACCCAACCAGTATTTTACAATGAGAAGCAATTTGGGTTGCTGAATCACTGAATCGCTATACATATAATATATATATATATATATATATATATGTATATATATATATATATATATGCATGTATATACATATATATATATATATATGCATGTATATACATATATATATATATATATATGCATGTATATACATATATATATATATATATATTTACACACGCACACACACATATGTATACACATATGAATGTGTGTGTGTGCGCACTGTGTTCAAATGACTACTGCATGCCTGTCTAACGTATAGTGTATGTAAAAAGGGGTGTGGAGAGCCGCCCACAGGAATGTCTCAGTAACACGTGCATCAGGTTCCTTCGGCACCCGGCAAGTAAACTGACAGTGTTCTTTCATTGACACCTCCTCTATACAGTGGGCGAAGGGAAACAGGGCTAATAGGCACCAGGCAGGGCATATGTCTAAGATGTTTCTGAACCCTGGCTGTTGACGCAGCAGGGAGCACGTGCTGATAGACGCTCTGGAATTTCATACTAATGAGGATATTTGTTTTATTAACTCATTGGGTACTTTTATTTTGAATTAGTATTATATTTCAATATCTTGACAAAAATCACTACATGTCAATGTATTTGCTGGGGTTTGAGGGAGTTGCTGGGCTCTCTGTCTACTGAACTCACAGAAGCAAAGGGCTCAACTGATAACCAGCCCCTGGGCTTTGAAGCTTAATCTAACTTGAAACCCAAATTTCACTTCAGTTCTGTCTAAAAATCAAAACAAAAGACCTCTTTCTATAACTTTACTTCCCCCTGAAGCTACTTTTATAGTATGAATTCCATAAACTTATATTCTGGCTTTTAGTAGGTACAGTTTGGGGTGCATGAAAGTTATACACTCCACATGACTGTAAATGTAGTGTGTTTGGCAGCTACTGTTTACATATATGGTTCAGGACATAACTGCAAGCCATTTCTGCTAATTAGGTGAGCTAGGTCATGTTTCTATAAAGCAGATTTAGCTGAAGGAAGGAAAAATACAACGGGTAGCAACGTGGCAAGAAAATACCATCAAATAAAGAAAATACTATTAAAAAAAAACCAAAATACCATTCAAAGGTACTGTGCTATCTTTGATGGAAAAACATCACACACTGCATATTACATTGCACACATTCTAACCACTTGACCCTGCGGTGGCCTGCAACAAATTGTTTTCACTTTAAATAAATAATTAGCATGCACGCACACACACACACACACACACACACACACACACACACGTACACACACACACACACACACACACACATACAGGTAAGAAAGTCCACAACAGCACTGTCTCCCCCTCCCCTTTAACTGTAGCAAGGGGCCCCTGTGGTCTGCATACTTTAATAACTCAACTCACATGGTCCAAAACTCCAGGGAAAGCAGTGCAATACTTAATTACACCCAGTCAGACTCGAGCCAGACTGACATTCACTCCTCTTGTTAGCCCCCCCCCCCGAAAGGCCCTCTCAGCGTTTTTAAGAGCAGGGAGGACTATGGGAGGAATAGCTGGACTATTAACATTTGCACTCCGATATCAAGCCAACATTTAAATCAAAACAATTACTGATTTGATTTTTATTCCAAAAACTGTATGTAATCTTATATAGAACTTCTTAAAGGGGAACTCCAAACTTCTCTGTCAACAACTCTGCATGTAGTCAACTCAAACGGCTTTAGTTGCTCCTTCTCATCATAAAACAGAGTTTAAAAAAGATCTTCAAAATCAAAGAAAGCCTCAAGATTGTATGTATTATAAAACAGGAGCCTTTGATTTTAATATCATGCTGGAGGGATAAACATCTCTGTGACGCAGATGTAGGATACCATGTTTCTCATGTGGCAAATCGGGTCTGTAATTGAAATCAAAATCAGACTTAAATATTGGGTAAACATCAGGCTGCTATAGCCTTACAATTTGCCATCTCCCTTCTGGCGAAACGACATATGGAATATGTTTATATGTTTATTTATAGCTTAAAATGTTAATATTAACCTCGAGATAACAGCATGAAGTGATGGAAAGAAGAAAAAAATAAAAACAAAAAGACCAGCTGGCCAACAGGACAATTGTAGCAGGTTATATTATATATATTTTGTTAAGATCTTTTATAGAAGATTATACAATGTATTTGTGCAAAATAGAACAAGACTCGTAGTCGTCGTAATCTTACTTTAGTAACATCTAGAAGGACTCTTTAGTGTTACATCCTACGTGAATTCCTTACTTGAACAAGACATTAATACATATATTTAATTTCATATCTCAAAAGAGCTTTATGCAATGATACAACCTGGCATGAAACCAAAACAATAGTGACTTAAAGCACTGCTGCTTGCAAGCAAATGACTCACTCATAAAAGAAGTGGGCAGCTACAGTGTGTCGAACACCCCAAATGCATTAGTATTTCAAACCATAAGCATCTGTAGAATTGATTTAGCCAATGTCAATAACAGAGTAAATGGGCTTGTGGGCACTGGGACTGAGATGAAAGGAAGATGAAGGGGAGGAATGCTAAAAGATTCAGTATTTGTTTGGCTCATTAGACATAATTGTGATAATGCACATAACAGGCACTGCAGCAGTCAGGATCACAACAAAAATGGAAACCACATGTGCTACCTGCTGAAAAGCCACTGTTGACACCTTGGTTTCTAGGTTTTGCATGTTTGCTAACTCAATTATTGGCGTTAAAGTGCAGTTTTAAAGGATAAAAACCAAATTAGTTTCCTGAAACTGAATGCAAGAAAAATACATAAACAAGATCAACAGCAAAGATATAAGTGAATGGGAAAACCTTCAAAGCATACATCAAGGCTCACATAGACAAAAACATGACACATATACCAATGGCTCTCACCAGGTATCTTTCATCATCCTTCATCCCTGGTGTTCGAACGAGGTGGTTCTGCTCACCCCTCCAGTCGCCAAAGCGACGGAAGAAATAGTTAGAAAGAAAGCGGCTAATTGGGTCCCGGATTATGTTGATATAGACAGGCTGTTCTATCCTAAACCTGACAACAAAGAAATAGCAATGTTAGTACAAAGCTCGAACACAACTGCACATGTCAGGAAAACAGTTTAGTGTTAGAATCTGTTGCTGCACCCCTGTACCTGGTAAAATTGAGGAAGTGAACATGTCTTGTGTAGAGGAATGGCTGGGGGATTTTACTGATGTTTTTCATCAGATCCACCTATAAAGAGACAAAAATACAACGAGACAAACAGCTGATTAGTCATTACATTTGAGTGGCTTTTTAGGCTTGTAAAAAGTTTACAAAGCTGAAAAGCCCACAGTCAAAACATAAAGAGATCATTCTCTTGCAGTGAAGACCACAAACTCATTGTTCGAGATCAAAGTTTTTCTTCTACTAGTCATCAACATCAGGATGTAACTTATTTGCATAATGCCCATTGGGCCATTTGGCACGCCTTAAACAAAATCCCTTTTCACACATTGTACCATGTTTACATGCAGCTGCAATGTTTTGGAAAAAAGCTAATAGCTTTGGCAAACCAGCAACAGGTCAACATCAATCCCCATTTAGCCCCCATACACATGACCCCATTGTGTGTCAACGGATCGTGAATCCCTGCTTGAAGGTCCTAAAGAATGAGCAGATGGCTTGTGTGTTTTCATTTCTACCAACTAGTTTGCCAAAAAAGAGAAGACTTGGCTTTTGAGGAGTAAAAAACACAGTAGCTAAAACACAGTTTTAGTCAAATATGACAAACATGTTGCAGTAAAATGCTGCAAAAGGAAAACATGTTCAAAAATCTTATCTAGTAATGACCTTGCAATATATCTATGACAAAAAGAAACACAGACACTTAAAATGTTTTAGGTCTGTTTCCTGCTATTGTAATCTCGGCTAGTAAACATACGCATGAACTGACGAACATGGGAATGAGAACGATGAAATATCATTTAAAACATCATAAGCAAAAGCTGACAAAATGAAAACTTGTCACTTTAAAGAGGTTCAAACTGAAACTTTGCCAATCATTTTGAAAAAAAATCTTGCAATCATAAGACAGATTAGAAAAAAATCAGACTGAATCATTTGAACAAAAATAGAAGCAAAGATGTGAATTACGAGGTAAATCAAATAAAATCAAATCAAACTTTATTTCTATAGCACTTTTTGTGCTTTAAAAAAAACCAATACAAAGTGCTTCACATAATAAAACGATTTACATCAAATAGATAAAACACACACACACACATACATCCACAGTCCCCTTACACCCACCCACAACCACCCTCTCCCGTGTCCTATCGGCCCATATAACAGTTAAAACAGGATGAATGGCCAGGTACATGTGCACCAGATAAGGAAACGATATCCTCAGGGTGCATCTCCACCCACGACCTCCCAGGCCATCACCATTGGTAAATTAGATTACTAATTGTCACTGTTAATCATCTGTTAATCATCTGTGTTTGTTAATGTCTAACAAACACAAAAAGGTTACCATTTCCTTATATTTAAAATCAATCTGGTTTCTGCAGTTTTATTCACAGGAAAGCTTTCTTTGTCATCTTCAAGGAAATCTTCCTACATGTTTTCCATGTCTGACAGCACACGGGCAAATGGCAGCCAAAATAAACTCTAAATGACATCATAGCAAAACTATATAAAGTGCAGATCCTTTGGCTGAAATTTGACTGGGGGTTCTGCAAGTGAATCTAAATGCTAAAGTCATTCCACACTGAAATTCTTCCAAAGTGACATAAAGTAAAATGATATATGATCCAAGTTGTGACTCTTCCCTGGTTGGGGAATTGTCTGTATTTTATTTAAAATGAATAAAACAAGAAATAAAGAGGCATTAGCCAGACAGTTTTGACTTTGACTGATTATGGTTGGACTTAAATATGAGATTTTTTTTTACAATATTCAACTGTATAACTCTATTAGACATAAGCCCCACAACTTGCTTTAGCCTCACATCTTTAACAGTGCTCTTAAACTTTTCAGTTGATTCAAGATTTCAAAAAGAACTGATTCAGACCAAGAATAGATGCATATGGTCAAAACCACAAGGGAGAGCGTCCATGAACAAGCCTAGAAGTTAGTCAGTGCTATGATGAGGAAGGTAAACATAATAAGTCAGAAATGTCTTGTATGGCCAGTTTCTTGTCTCTCTTTGATTGCCTCCTGAATTTCTTTCCAATTTGCAATAAATCATTCTTTTGGACTACGGACATATCACTCGCTTTTTGTTTTTCCAGTGAAAAAATATATCAGGAGAAGGTATTACTAATACAGACTCACATTTAAAGATGGGTGCACACTTTTCCTAATCAGTTCTATGGAATATGCTGTGTAAACGTTCTGGCAAGAGGTAAAGGGTGGTGACAGGAAGGAAGTTCAAAGACAAGTCATGCTGGAAACAAAAGCAAGGACAGAGAAAAAGTGGAAATGAAGTGGATTGACATCTACCTCTGTGTTCCAGCATGATACATGTAAAACACTTAAGGGAATGAACAAAACTGGACACACAAGGACATGTGAGGAGACATTAAATTTGGAGGGTTTGAAGCTGTGAAAGGAAAACCTGTTGAAACAGCAACCTCAGGTCTCTCTAAGTCAAACTACTACATTGCTAAGAATGACAATTTTACCATCATTCTGTGTTCAAGTGATGTTATTGGATATGTAGCTGCAGACTCAGACATAGACTGAATACTTTTGAAGTGGTGCTTTAAATGGTACAAATAGGAAAACATGGAGGAAAATTCAACAAGAATCTAAGAAGTCCACCAATTTCATGACTGTTTGCAACAATCTAAAGTGATGAAAGATAAAATTAAACCAAGTGCAAATATTCTTCTGGACTAAATACACCTAAACCAAAACAAGATAGCATGGAGAGTAACTGTCCCAGCAGCAAAACCTTTTAGCAGGTTAGCATCGCAAGCAGGAGGTCTGTTGGCTGGAAGTGGAATCATAAAACTTTTCAGATCATAAGAATGGTTTCTGTGTAAGCATGCAAATGTCTGTAAAGCTCAAGCAAGGTTTGTATATATTTCACTATTTTATTTAACAATTAATTATCATATTATCACAATTAACTTTCAGTAGGTCAATTGTATCAGTTGGTGGAAGGAAATGTGGAACACAGGCATTTTCCAACATGGTATAATCTTAATAATCATGATGCATGAAGACTGGAACAATGCAGACTCATACTTATGCAACAATGCATTACCAGTTTTTGAACTTTTAACAATATTTGTCCTTTTAATAACAACTGCCTAATACTGGATCATTGCCTGCAAAAATAACTATAATACGATGTAAGACTTTGCGTCATTTGATTAAGTTATATTTTTCAACCTTTATAATTATAAATCTGACTAAGTGGGTGGTGTTTATAAGTGTGTGTGTGTGTGTGTGTGTGTGGGGGGGGGGGGGGGGGGTGGCAGGTTAATTAACTTGAAGTGGCTGGACGTGTTTCCTTGATAAATGAAAAATTCATCTTGGCATCTCAGCTTCCAGATGAAAAGCAGGAGAGCAGCAGGATGTGCAAAGTCAATGAGCCAGAGCACTACTAATGAAGCATTCCTCTGGAACAGAATCTACAAGCTCCAAGTCAGAACAAACACGGTTATTTCAGGGAAGACAGGCACCAGCAAGCTGTATGTGAGGATCATGCATCGACTAAATTAACCACTTAACATTTCTAGAAGTTAGTTTTCTTTGCACAAACTGACACGCATGTGATGGAGGTTTTTCTTTTTTCATTTTTCTGTCTTACGCTGTGAAATGGGTCTTTTGTCATAATTTTGTCCTTATTCTATCAATAATTCCAAAGCCAGTTTCCTCCACTTATTTAATTATATCCCACCCCATGTTTAATGTTTCAAACAACCTTTATATAAAAGCTGTCAGGCGGAGAGGCAATTAGAAACTCTTTTTATGTTCTGCTCTCACAAACTATATATGGGCACCTGTTAAATCCTAGAAACTGTATTTGGATTGCAACAGCAACATGTATACATATTTATGTACACAAACCAGTTAATCTGAGGCCCCAGTCAGATTTGGGCTTTGCACCCTCCCTCTTCTCTATAAACTCAGTACATTTCCACTCGTTCTGCTTCCAGCCTCTATGAGTCTCTTCTTCTGTAAAATGTACAATTTAAAGGTTTCACCAGGACTGCAGAATACACTTCACACTTGTGTGTCAAGTCCTTCTACTTATTGCTATATTTCAATCAATATCAGACGGAAAAAAAAAAAAAAAAAAGTTAAATGTTCTTCTGATGCGCCCTCCCCCACATTGGGGTTGATGTGCATAAGCAGAATGCTTTTGGCACATTTGGTGGGTTGATGTGTGTGTGTTTGCTTACCCACCCCCTCTGTCTGTCTGTCTGGCCAGACACCCTCTCATTTAGCAGGGAAAGCTACAGGGAGAAAGTGGAGGATTCCAGGCATACCTGCACCCCCCCCCCCCCCACCTCCTCCTTGAGCCTCAGTGGTGTCCTCGCAGGGCTCATCAGAGGAAACAGGAGGGGCCAGAACCATAGAAGGCTTTGACTACTGCCCTGAGCTCAACCTTACTCAGCTTCCCTAAACATCTTATAATGAAGGTTAAACATTAGCTGTAACAATCAGAGGGTCTGCAACAGGTGCCACGCCAGTTTTGTGTCTTCAAATACATGATGGGAGTTGGAGTCACAAACATAACAGCTGACCAGTAATGTGACATTCTGCCGTGTGATCTCCTGTTTAATGCAATTGTCTTTAAGTGACTGAAGGTTAAATGCTGCAGAAGATCTGCACCTGGTTGCAGCTGCTGAGCATAAATCCACAGTCAGAAGGAGCAAACAAGACTCTGTATTAATGCAAATACACAAGCTTTTCTTTTCTTTTTTTTTTTAATTAAACTTTTTCTCTTTTATCCCCCTTGCTTGAGAAAATATCTCTCGCTGCCACTGAGTGTGCTCTCCAAGCACAGATAAGGAAAGATGGGTCATTAAACTCTACGCTCTAAAGTTCCAGATAAACAAGCAACCCTTACATTTTGGTAAACCATACACAAGACACTGACCCTGGGAAAACCCATTAACACACTACTGGGAGAGCATCTAGGAAAACCGTCTAAGACTGGCAAGGCCAAGCCAGAACCACAACTTATGGGACCAGCATTTCTAAACTTAGACGATGTGCGTCTGCATTTGCATAAGTCAACATGCACTGAAGTACACAAGGAAACAGACACACAAAGAAGGAGGCACATTTTGCTGATTCAAACCTCCTGCCACCTAGCTAGGTCTCTGGTATGTGCACACTCTTTTTAGTTGGACTATTCACAGAGATGTTTTATGTTCAAGGCCTAATGTGGCTGATGGTGTTCAGCCACTGAGTGTGCAGCCAACATTTAGAGTTTGACACATGAATAGACAAGTAACTGTTTAAATATTGGCTTACCATTTACATCAAATCGGTCAGTAATGGCAACACACATTTAGCAACTGCTGACCATTCACAAGTGGTTAGCCTCTTCCTAAAAACACAGCCAGTAACATCATAAGAGGATGTGAGTCACTGCTGCAATAATCCCACACAAATACATAATTAAATTGCTTTCTCATACCCAGGACACATAATTTGCTGCGCTACTGGGAAATCTCTGAAATGACTGTGGGTGTGGAGGTAGCATCAGTTTAAAGAAGCCTAAAAATGTTGCTCCACCAGAGAAAACAAGATGTTTGAATTCTTTTTGCAAATGTTAAAAATGCATACAGCTTGTCTGTCCTGCCTCCTTTGGGAAAATCAAACCACAAAATGGTACTTCATATGTCCACCTACAAACCAATCATTCGCAGGCACCAGTCATCGCACAGAAATTAAAACTGGTCTAATGAAGCTGAACATGCTCTGAGAGGGTCCTTTGAGGCCAGACTTAAATGTCCTCTGTCAACCACATGGAGAAGACATTAATATTATGACTAAGTGTGTGACAAATTATATATGGGCAGCATTTGGGGCGGCTGTAGCTCAGGAGGAAGAGCAGTCATCGAGATCAATTCCAAGCTTTCCCTGACTACATCCCCTAGTGTCCTGGGGCAAGACACTGATCCCCTAGTCGGCCCCCCCCAATGTGCCTAAAGGGGTACCAGTATGAGTGTGCGTGTGAATGTGACAAGTAGCTTTGAGTGGTCAGCATGACTGAAAAAAGTGCTATATAAGTACAAGTCCATTTACCATTACCATTGTCCCAATAAAGATGAGACGTTTAACTCATAACCAATTCATCAGTTGCCTGTCTACCTTTGGGGAGGGACAGGCAGTTATTGAAGGCAACACAAAAAACAACTCAAAACAAAGATTAGGAAGTGCAAGGTAGACAACAGGATAAAGTTAGAAAGCCAGCTCCAGCAGAAAAACATAAGGGATATGTTGTTAGGAATGTGAATGGTCAATGGTTTCAAGTTTAACGGAGATCAGACTGACAAAAGCCTGAACATGTTCTTCAGTTGGTTCAGTTCACTCCCTGCCTCCAGACCAACATGCCACACATCCCCCATGAGTCCACAGATTTCCTGTCACGCCTCCACTGTGTCATCCTGCTGCTCAGTCATGGACTTCAACACAGCCTAACTTCCCTGTGAGGATTATCCTGAGCTGAAGAGCAATCATCTTCCAAAGTCAGTGGATAGATTCCAGGCTTCCCCTCACAACATCTTTGGTGTCCTTGGGCACTGAACCCTGCATTTCCTCTTGTCTATTGGGCTGTGAATGGGTCACTGTGACAAATGGTGTAAAGTGCTTTAGGTGGTCAAGTGGTCTGGAAAAGTGCTATATAATTACAAGTCCATTTATCACTTGAGAAAACACTGAGACATCGTCAACCTCCACCTGTAACTTGTCTGTCTCTTGCAGTCAGATGAAAAAAACAAATGGAGAAACTGATCTAAAACAAGGCTGCAGGTCCAGATGGAATCAGCCCAGGGTTCTGAAAGCTGATGCTGAACAATGAACAACTTTTCAATACCTGCCAGAAAATTAGAGTTCCTGTCCTGAGCATGGAAAACAAATCCTAACAAATCCAAACCATCTCAAACAAATGACCAAAACCTAGTCATCCATAACATCTCAGCTCGTGAGAGACTGTTATTGGCTTGGAGAGACGGTAATTGACTCACCGTAGTAAGGATATATTAGGATACATTGTTTTGCTTATCATAATGGGCTTGGTTTGAAGAGCGTCGTCTACCTGCTTCAGAGAGCCCACTCGCACCTGGACAAATCAGGCTTTTAAGACAATTCTGCTTGTTCTGATATGTTAGAAGCTCCATAAATTCCAGCTGGATACCTCCACAATTAAGTAAGGGATACTGCCCAAAGAGGTGTCCATTATCAGAACTTAATGGACGACGTAAAGTTCTTGCTTCTCCTGGAGTATGTAACAAACTTTAGAAGGCAAACAGAAGAATACTTGAAAATAATATAATGTCTGAAAAAATAAACAGGTGGGAGCGTAGGGTACAAGGGGTCATAAATTGACCCACTTACTAGCCAGCTGTTTAAAAACTTGCCAGCTCACAACTTGAAAAACGGAAAACTGCATTTAAAAAAACAAACAAACAAACAAAAAAACAAGAATCATGCACTGACAAAAGATATTTTACTGTAATGTTGATAATTATCATGGGTTCAGTATTCTGCCAAATTACTCTGAGATTGAGTTAATGTTAAAAAAAACCCAAAACAACAACAACAACAACAACAAAAACTTTATTTGGTCTCATTCAATGACTGTGGAGTGTAAGGAAACCTAATAACCGTGCCACACATGACAGTTAGGGCTTGGACAACACATCTGAAAACAGGCTCACATATCAGAAAAACAGGATCAGGAGATCCCATTTGTGACAGCTACTGCAAGCTGGAACGACACAGATGCAAAAAAGTGCAGACTTGTTAGTTGTTTTGTCATTGCAGGTATTACATGACTCCTCATCATGATTCCAAATTCATCCTCCAACAGCTCCAAAATGGCAATGCTGGATAAAAAATTATATGTCAGTCAACCTTTACTTGATCCGTGCCTGAGTGTGTTCAATGTGAAGCTTTGTCAAATCAATTGCAAGACAGAAAGGTACCATAAATCACTCTGGCAAGAATGGATTCCCTACACGACAAGGCAATATCTTGTTCTAATGAAATTATTTAAAAAACAAAACAAAAAGAACCCTCTGGGATAGATAAAATATTTAATTTAATTTAATTTAATTTAATTTAATTTAATTTAATTTAATTTAATTTAATTTAATTTAATTTAATTTAATTTGTGAGTTGTTTTAGTCACAGGATCAGAAAACCACACAGGAACATTATTATACCATTATATCAAACATTATATATCATATCAATAATCAAGAAACCAAAAAGAAAAACAGCAACTTATTGGAACTTCAGACGTAGCTGAGCTTCAGATAATATTTGCAGTTTGTTAGTAATTCCCAATTGACGACTTCAATTGATTGATTTTCCTATCAATGACTTTCAATGAAATTATTTTATGAGTTTATTCTGCTGCATTACACTGCATATTAGGTCATGAGCAAAAATGGTCTTCATACAATCTGTACAACATACTTGTTTTACCTGTTCATGTTTGGTGAGGCGTGTTTTATTGTGGATGTCCGAGGAGACTAAATTGAACTGATGTTTCTCAGCCAGTAACTTGAGTAAGATAACCACTGTCCGGCTTCCACACTTCCCAACACGGTTATAAACCACCTGGCTGGGGAACGGCAGGACCTGCAAACACACACAGACATGAAACAAAAGTCAAGCAGACTGATAAAGGTTCAGTTGAAAAACAAAATGCATTAAGTGCTACTTGGCTGTAGAAAAGGATGTTCCTCTGGTGCTCTATAGTTAAAGAATCCAATTAGAACTTATAGAAAGTGACTTGTGGCACTGAAGGACATGATGGTTAAAAAGGCATTGATGGGTAATTAATGTTAAAAAAAAATGTGATACTTTTGTAATTTAAAAAAAAAAGGAAAATGTAAAATATATGAAAAGTTATAGAAGGATTTTGATAACACCTCTGCAAAAAGCTGAGGCGAGTTGAATACTCCTGGGTGAAGCTGTAGCTAGCTTCGTGCTAGCATCACTTTACCCAGAAGTGGTGAAACAGGAATGGGACTCTGTTGTAACTACAAGCGCTATATGGCTTTTATTGCCAAAGCTTTCTTCTCTACCTTTGTTGACTTTTTCACTAAGATTGTTTGAACTATGTATCTTAACAAAGTTTGGAGATGACTGCTCTTCCTCCTGAGCTACATATCTTTCAAGTACCTCTAACTAATTTTACTCCGGAGACCACCTGACTGTCTTTACTCCATTCCTCTCTTTGTCTTTAAGAAGACACCAGCATCCAGCCATCCAGATGCATATAATCAATATCATCATTCACTACCTCGGCCGCAATCCAAACCAGTCACAAACCAATTTTATGTTGAAACAATATTTTCAAAGTCCAAAAACCTCAGCTGATATTCTTTGTCGTAGTCTTGTTGTTGAGTAACCGTCCATATTGCCTGTCACATACGCCACATAAAAAGATGAACTTTTTCTTGTTCTTGAGAGAATAAAATAATTTGATACTCGCGAACATGGTTGGACACATCTTGTGCCTTGTTCTCGATGCATCAAGCAGAACTTTCTTTTTGTGGCTCTGTGAGGTATTGTGCGATTGGTTGGACATTTGAGGTGAGCTTGGTTATTGCAGCCGCATGGAGCATAGAAGTTGCAGCTTCTGCGTTTTTGCTGATGCAAGGTTGAACAGATAGTTTGAATAAACAGCTGAGTGAAGTGATGGCAAAGTACCAAAATGTACACAACACAAGGTATTTAAAGACATGAACACCACTGGGAACACAATCCCGCTATTCCACGGAATAAGTTTCTTGTTAGATATGAAATAAGCAGATCAATTAATTATTTAATTGCACATAAAAGCAGACATCCCACAGCAGTAATCCATGGGATTAACAAACTTTCTTATTGTTCTTTTGGCCTCGAGAACAAGTGAAGAGTGCTTGCCTCTCACAGAGTATGTAACAAGCTTTGCACAAGCTAGCTCTCTTCACTCTCCCCGCGCTGATTTTGACCTGCCTGTCTGTCCGTCAAATCAGCTGACGTGCTGTGCCCCTTGCCCTCGCTTTCTCTCTTTCTTTCTCCTCCCCTTCTTTAGCTTGACCTTAAAGGGGCCACACTGTTCTTTTAACAAAGCACTGTAAACACCTCCATGTGTCTGCACAGACATATCGGTTGTCCGAACGAAAAACAGACGACTTCAGAAAAGCTATTGGCTTTGTGTGTCGTGTCAGCAAATTGCTTAGCTGATTAGTTGTGCACATTCCTAGGACTTTTGTACAGAAGTACAGAAGAAGAAAAAGAAATAAGCTGCAGAATTGTTTTTTATATGCCACAAAATGATGAAAAAAAACAAGATTAAAAAAACCCAGGAAATTTAGTGAAACCTGTATATATTCTCGTCTTCTCTGATCTTTGACGACTGTTTTTCACATCTTTTCTTCCCAGAGGGAGACTCAAATGTCCTCGCACACATATTTCCTTTTAGCTAGAAAACCCCCATAGCCTGAGCAGGGGTACACATGCTTTCATCTTTATCCTTCATTGACTCATTCCTCCACAGAACTTAGTGAGTCAGAGATTGTCCTGGAAAGCAATACTGACACATCTCTTAGCATTTTACCATACACACAAGCTACAGCGAGCACTTACACACATCATGACTCACCAATTAAAAAGCAACGCATCCATTATTCAGAAACTCAAAAATGATAAAATAAAAAAAAAAAACAGACTACTGGGAAGAGGGAGGACATTGAGGCTTTCATGTATACTGAACATGTGGGCCATTTTAGTTCATGGTGACATAAATGCACTCATTCATTATTATTCCCTCAGGCTCAAAATGTTTACACAAATGACCTAGGCTAGGAAAAGGCAACTCAAGGAGAACAAAAGTGATAGAAAAAAAAGATCAGATTTAGTATTTATAGGGACAGCACAAGAGAGAGGAAAACAGATAAGTTAGTACAATAATGGCAAAAGGTTTACAGAATTAAGTCAAAGTCTTTTAGGTTTCCGCAAAAACCGTTCTCCAAAACAGAAATGAAGCTTTCCAGTAAATCACTGTGATGCATTCAAGTTGACACCAGTCAATCAGGTTACTAGTAGTAGTAGTAGTAGTAGTAGTAGTAGTAGTAGTAGTAGTAGTAGTAGTGTGGTTATGCTGAATGGATTGCCTCTCATCAGTTTGTTTGTTACACCACAATCAAAAAACTGATTGAACTATTCTTAATACCAATCCTCTTCAGATCTGGTGAAACACCATACAGAGTTCAGAGTGGCCACACACACTGTCTTATTTTTTTGTGTCTGCCAAAAGCAGCAGGCCCACCCAAGCAAAGACTCCGTCACAACAGCCTCTGTGAATGTGTGCCAGAGCCGAGTGGAATTTCAGAGAAAAGTCATAAAAGTATGGATAGTAACTTAGTCAAAGGGGGAAAAAGACATTGAATGAAGCCACAGATCATGACGACATGAAATTACTGTAATAGTCCATCTTTTTAAAAAAACTTGAAAATAAAGAAATATCGAACCAATTTGTCACAAAGATAATAAAATGTTTAGATTTAGTTATAGTCATTCCTAATTACAGGAGAATGTGCATGGAAAAAAAAAAACCACAAAAAAATAATACAATAAAATTTGCAAACACTATATGTCCCTTTAGACCAGAAACTACATTGGCTTGCTTCTGTCTCTCAAATCTGAAATGAAATGGAATTGGTTATCGAAATTATTTTTCCACGTTATTATAACAGTAATTCATCTAATGAAAAAAAAAACCCATCGAATATCAGGGAAAAAACATAGTCAAAAAGAGTCATCATAACAGAGGGCAGGGCTTAAGTCCCCAATTGGTTTCAAATCAGCCTTAGAGGCAAAGATAAAATAAATAAATAAATAGATAAATAAAAATAACTGGTTCTACTGAACACTGACAACTTTATAAGGTTTTGACAAAGTTTTTACAAAGTTTTGTCTACAGGCAAGCCTCAGTTTGTGTTTTGTACTAGAAGTCAAAGCAACATACCAGGTCATACTCAGGTCATGTTTCTAACAGATCAAAGTATTATCAATAGCAGCAGCTACATTGGTTTTTGGGAAAAAATTTCCAGCAGATAGGAAATGGCTTCCTTGGACGGGAGTCCAACATTCCTCAGTGTTTGCCAAATAACCCCAGACATCTCAGCTTGTCACAATAAAGAGGCGGGTGAAATATATGCAGTGTTTGCTGGACATCATTCCCTGCTGATATCATGACAAATGGCTGTGTCAAACATCTAACAGATTGCTGCTGAATAACACTGGAAGAACACCAGAGATGCTATCAAAAGACCAAATCTCCCGCCGGCACTGACGGCATAAAAAGGGCGATCTTTCAGTTTGTGCTATTATTCTCCTCATTCTGTTGTGCTTAGTTTTCTGGTACATGCTGTGAGAAATGTCTAAAAGTTCGAAAGTAAAGCGATTCCTTTAACAACAGATTCATGTGTAAATAAATGTGTCATAATGTGTCATAAAGTGTAAATATGTCCTGTTGAATGGCTATTTTCAATTTTCCATGTAATGTGGATGCTTAATCTGACTTGTGTTGCTGCATTTGCAGCCGTGATGCTGGTGAACCAACTTTAAGCAGACTTTGAGGAGAGGATTTTCTCACTTGCTTTCCAGAACCCTGCCCACACATTTACACCCAAACCTCCAAAGGCGTCATGGTGTTTTGATACATCCTCTGATGTAACATTAGTTCAGGATGAGAACATGTGTTGGTGACCCACATATCACAGCCACGGTGCACACATTCATTCATCATTCTAAAACTGTTTCTGGTGACAACACCAGCTGCTTTCTGCTGCTTACCTATTTGACAAATAACACTTTGCAGATTTTTGTCCACCCTGATCTGAGTGCAGTGTTCTCTACGGTAAACCACTCCTCTTGTGTCGAAGGAAGAACAACTTGTTTATGTTTCAGTTGAGGGAGAAAGCAGATTACAAGCATTTCCTGTCATTAATGAGAGGAGGATGAGCAGTGAGCCTCTCTGTAGCTGTGCAGAATTTTCTTCTAACTATACTTAAGTGAATCAAGATAAACTGGTCTCATTGCTTAAAACAGAAAATTAGACAAAAACTCATCAGATGGATTTGTTTTTCCAACATTAATGTCTGCAGAAAGTAACTTTTTTTTTTTTTTTTTTTTATCAAAACAGCAGTTTAAATGTTATGCAATAAAAAATACAAACTGTATGACATTTTTAAAAAAAGGTTGGAAAATCTGCACTGCATTTGAGAGCAGCATGAAAATGCAAAGAGGACATTCCAGTCATGCTGCTATGCACATAAAATCTCATGACACTATTTTGGAAGCAGGATGGTTTTTCTTTGGGCTCTCATTTCTGTTGAGTTTTCAGCTCGATTTCTAATCTTTCCTTTCATTTCCCAGAACAGTAGCCTTCTGAACACACATGCTGTAGGATGTCAGACCACTGCTGGGACTGTAGATCAGTTTCAACAGGGGCATGTCAACAAAAGATAATGAGAGATTTGGTTGACATGCTGCTTGCCATCAACATGGCATTAGCAGAGTCTGTGTGGGAGATGAGTTGACAGATGGTATGGAATCAATCAAAGTTTGCAACTAATTTACAACAGCTGTCAACCTAGTCTGTGCATCTGCAAGCTAGATGTACAGCTTTAAAGTTAAAGTACCTCACTATATGTTCAAATCATCAAGGGGGCAATATGTAGGACAGATACTGTCTGATTTTAAAATAAAGACTTGATTGATAATAATAATCCCATGACTCATAATGATGATAAAATAATATTCATGGTTTCACAAAAGATGAAAACATATTCACAATAATTTGAAATGGTTGTATACATTGCTGAGGTTGAAACTGCTGTATAAATAAGTCACACGTATCACATCTGAAGGGGGCTTTTTATGTGCTCTGATTCTTCTTCTTATCCATTTTTCTTTGTCTTTGTTTAGCAAAATGCCAAAGACTTTTAAACAAGAAAGTTATTAAAGATATTCTCAAATACTCAACAAATTTTTACACTTTACACACATAAATCTTTTAACATTTTTCTCCTAAAAATCATTTATCTTAATATTTCAAACTGGACTTGCCTTCAGATACAGATCTGTCATTATCCATTATATGTCAAATTATGACATTACAAACCAATCAAGCGTTAAGTAAATGGAAGTTTACATCCTACTTTCAACTTTAAGAGGGGAATACAAACACTAATAGTCTTGATTCTGTCTGTTGATCCAGAAAATAACCTTCTAAAAAACAAAAAACACTGGGAAAGGCTGCGTTTTATCAGCCCACTGCGCAACTGGTGTCTTAAGTCTGCTTCCCTGTAATCTCAGATCAAATCAGAGGTTTATCATTTCATATTTTAACAATATACAAAAGAAGTTAATTAGAATTCTTTTAACGCTTTTGTATATTCGCAAATTGGATTGAACGTAACCAAAATACTCAACATCACACGTGAGACCAACAGGTTAATGCCTGATTTATTTATCACATCAAAATTTTTAACATTAAAATCTTGTTCTCATTTGAATCCTTTTGAGTTGAACTAGACAAAATCAGACCAGTTCTGCACATGTGATCTTGTTCAATCAGTTCGAAAAAGGCATCTGTAGAAGTTTCATTATCTTTGAACCAAGTAGCAGTTTGTGTAACTGAGAACACAAACACTGAAATTCCCAATTTAACAATATCATCATAAAGTGGGTCATTCATGTAGACAATAAACACTATACAAAATCAGAATAAATTTATTTATTTATCTATCTATTCATTTATTTATCAGTGCTACTTGTTTTTGTCTAATGTCTATAACCCAAACAGAGATCGCACATTGCAGCACATATAAAATATTACTGGCTGGCTGCTGAGAAAAAAAAAATCCTGATCAGTAGATTAAGATGAACATTTGAATCTGCTCAGAGTGATGATTAGCACATATATTTGTAATGTCTGCTTCATACATACAGTAACATACAAGGCTTTATTTACTAAATAACAGAGCAAGAAGGAACTCAGCCGTCATCAGTCCTTTTTTCAAAGACCTTTTTTCTACTAAAATCCCACTTTTCCAGTGTGACAAATGAGCCTCTGTGTTTGCGTGATAATATAAATATGCATAATATCAGACGCCTCGGGACATTGCAGACTCAACTCAAACTCCAAGAGAAAGATATGAAAACAGTCTGATTAATAAGGCATGATTTCCAATCATTAAATGTAATTGAATATGAAAGCCAGCATTAAACCCGCATATGCAGTTTATAGACCTAGAAAAATAATACAAACCGGCAGGAGCCTTTCCTGATTTTGAAAAAAAAAAAAAAGGCTTAATTTGAGATAATATAGAGCTTTGAAAAATAAAAAGAAACAACATCTCTTCTGGCATCGAGCAACAGCTCATTTCATATAAATAACATGTCACTGATTAATGTCGTTACATGAAATGAGCATCGTGGCAGCCTGGTTTGTCCGAGCGGTCACAACAAACTTCCCAGAGCAATAAACAAAACCCAGATGGAGCATCAAAAGTACAGCTGCTCTCATAAGGGACAGACAAACCCTACTACCTAAAATATTAAGTGTCAGCTTAGCAATATTATACAAGCTAAACTTACTCTAATAAAAACATATCACTTCATCAATCCTGAGAAAAGGACTTAAAGAGATTAAACAGAGGAGGAATGAGGTGAAAATGAAGTGACTGAATAAAGAGGGTGACAATGAACAAAGGGGCAGACGGAGGAAGAAAGCAGTTGGCAAGCAGAGAAAGAGGCAGCACAGAGGAGAGACAGTCCTGCTGACATGCAGCTGGATGGATACAAGGCCGCTGTGTCAGTCCTGTATGTGTGTGAGAAATCGCGTTCAAAGCATTACTGTAGCAATGAAGCCAGGTTTTGCTGGTATTTCGAGTGGGTTTGCACGCATGCTCCCTCATACAGACCTAAGCCTTATCCTGACTGGACTTAACCAACTTGGATTGCAGACTAACACACGAGAGACAGGCAGTTTGGGAAAGAAATTAAGGGACAAGCATGGAAGAATGGAAAGAGTGACTTACTCTAGGAACAGGGGGTCCACGGTCATCCAGATATGTGGATTCACCTGCAAAACCAAGCACACATTTAAGTATGATCACAAAGCACAAAGAAAAAGATTGGGGGTTATATATGTGTGCAATCGTGTCACCATGCCTTGTTATAGACTCTTAGACTGTATATATATGATTTATTTTTAGTGCACAATACTCATTTATTAACATCTTCATATATTTTGTCATGTATTTTCATATACTTTTATATACTTTTTATGTACCATTTATTTTTCTGCTTGATTGACCACTGCGGACATCATTTCATTGTACCGTCGCATTGAAGCAATGAAAATCTTTACTTGGTTCTTTTAAATGTGGCCGTTTGGTAACTTGATCATGTAAAGACAGAATAGGAAAGTGTTTCCGTGTGTCATAAGCCAACAGCTAAATCAATTTACAATCACTCGACATTAAACTAATAAGTCTGGTTAATATGTGTGAAGGTCTCTTTGATAATGCAACTCAAACAGCTTTAAGCAACAAGACTCCTAAGTCTTTAGATGGATGCTTGGTCAGAGAAAATCACAAAGGATCATTTTATGTGCGAAGGATTGCTCAAATGGTAATCTGGGGAAGAAACCAGGCCACCATGACAAGGAAGGGAAACATTTCATCAGTTAAATATATGTCATTGTGTATTTTAATGCCTAACCACAATGTTTTTCCAAGCCTAACTCACAGCTTTTATGGCCTAACATTAAAGAAAGTACTTTTAATGTGTGACAAAGTAGCAAAGTAGAGGAGCAAATGAAGTCAAAATAAAGAAAAAGGAAGCAGAAAACAAAGAAGTTCAAAGGTTGGATTAAAACACAAGTCTTGGTTTGGATCCCCTTTTCCCCCACTTCAACCTTGCGTGGGATGGGATCATTGCCGATTAGCAAAAACTGGAGAGAGACATTTTCCTGTCAAAATGTACTTTTCGCACAGTGGAAAGAAAGCTGCTAATACAGCAGTTTCCTATTTATCGGAAATGACAGCAGTGGGTTGCCCAGTGTGTTTAACAATGACGTAAAAAGCTCTTGGCCAAGAGTTCAACGTCAAGCTGGAAATGTGGAAGATTCTTGGCCTAAAGTCAGTTTACAGAAGCGTACCGGTAATTAAGAAACAGGAAGCTGACACCAAGTTCACAGTTACAGACTCTCTCTCTCTCTCTCTCTCTCTCTCTCTCTCTCTCTCTCTCTCTCTCTCTCTCTCTCTCTATATATATATATATATATATATATATATATATATATATATATATATATATATATATATATATATATGTATATATGTGTGTGTGTGTGTGTGTGTGTGTGTGTGTATATATATGTATGTGGGATTATTCTGTATTGTTTAATTTACCACGTAAATCAGCAACTCAGCTAAATCCTTCAAGTAGCTAGTTAACATCTAACTCATGATGACTGCATACGTGTCCATGTGTTTGTGTGTGTGTGTGAAAGAGAGAGAGAGAGAGTGAAAGAGTTTGTGCCCTTTAAATATAATTTTCTCTAACCTTCAGAGTTATTCTTTTTCCCTAACTGGACCCACTCCTGATTCCACTTAACCACTGTTGATTTATTTAGCTGGAAGCAATTTTCCAACACACTCTCATTTACTTTTTCCAACAAACCTGCTTTGATTATTCGGAATATTTATAGATGATTTCATAATATTTCATCCTGTTAAGGGAACATATCTCATCTGTCAGTAGTTTAGGTTTAAATGTGCACCTGCCTATCACTGGTGTAACATTAAAATTTGTCAGACTGATGTAAGAAAGCCACTCAAGCACAATGCTTCTTCACAGACTGAATAGGGTTTTTTGCATGCAATATATGACCAAGTTTATTAATATTTTAGCTTTGAGTAGGATGTATTTTCTTTCCAGTCTTACATCCAATCCAAGAAGCAGCAGATAAGTTTTGATTAAGCGCAGATTTCTTTTTTAAATCCATAGCTTGAAGTGGAACTATTATGTGCATTTCAGGCTAATTTATTTTTATTTCTGAGCCCAGAAGGGCTGGGATTGATGGAGTTATTGTCACAAATCGCTTTATTTACTTCAGACCGACCCTCTCCATAGGCTGCCAGATCACCCTGTGGGCAAAACGAGTGGATTGAGATTCTTCCGCATTAAGCCCCGCCTCCCGCCACTGCACTACATCGGGAGCACGCACCGCACCTGCTTTCGCCGTCATTGTAACAGAAGGATGAGGCTAATATGAACTCAATAAGAAAAACAAAATACAATGTCAACACATAGCATACAGCCCTACATGTTGGAACCTGAATCAGACCCTGAAAACAAAGTGGAAAACAGCAACCCACAGCAACGAATGCAGCAGGATGTCTCTCTTTGGTAAACTCACCAGCCATCGTTGGAAATAACTTTATCCCACGTTTTCCACCCGCCTGATGTATTTGTACATGCCCTTGTTAACCAGTAGAAGGTAACCAATCACCGAGCCTTATCCCCCGGGACGTCACAAGGATTTCTAGGTAGAAAAAACTCTTTAAAACGACGCGTTTTTCATCGCCATGGAAACCGAACGGAGAGAATGCTGGAACTCAAAATTAAACATGCGTTTAGATGATAAAAAGCGGTGCCGTTCACATGTCTGATGAGGATTCAACACTGTAACACTGTAGAAAGCTCAGAAAACTCAAAATACCATAATAGGACCCCTTTAATGCAGCAGTTGCCCCGTGTGCTGCCCACCGCCTCTATCAGCATATCTCTTCAGTTTCGAGAGTGAAGATGCTTTTAAGAGACTTGTAGCTTATTTATACAGTATAAGGAGCACTGTTAAACAGCTAACAATGGAGCTCATTCAAAGTTGTCCTCACACTGACTGTTTGTGCTCGCCTTTGAGCCCACTCTCCTAATCCAGGCCTGGGCTTCAGACAGCGACCTTTTCTATGGCTGCGCGTTACAATAGAGACACATCAATCCCCATCACACACACAACATTCGGGATGGAAAAGAGGGGAGAAAAAAAAGATTTAAAAAAAAAAAGTGTGCTAATAGGTGGGGGGGGGGATGAAACAAACTCAATAAATTTAAAGAAGAGGAAATATTACATGGGAGTACAACCTCTTTGCTTAACTGTGATTCAGAACACAGATGAGAGTAAGTGCAAATGATGCATTTAAACACAACAATTTAATTCCAGCCAGTTTCCTGCTTGGCATGCACTTAGAGACGTTATTATGTGTTTGGCTCTAAGTTCATGACTTTGTAAGAGCTGTTTATACTTCAGATTGTGGCGGTGGTGTTGTGTAAGCTTTGAATAATTAGTCTAACATGGAGATCAAATCTGTTTCCGTCTGGCCCGGTTACAATATCTCGCTTTCCCACACACACACACACACAAACCAGTTTCTATATAGAACTGGTGTGGCTTCTTCAGTGTGTCATGGTTTATTAATTCATCAGACGCTGGATCTATAACCACAGACACAGCTGCAATATGTGCAGCCTCAGGTGGTTTTCTTAGAGTCCATGATTTTATCTTTTCATCTACCTCTTTTTTGTGGCTTCATGGAGTTTTCCAGAGGAATGCTGAGGGGAGGCATGTGCTTGCAGTTCTTCTCAGAGGCATTTCAGGTCATGGTGGGGTGACGATGCAGAGAGGCAGACATTTCTGTTCCTTCCTCTGTCATCCATCATGAACCCACCCGCCACCATGTCCACCGCTGGCTGACACCAACACGATCCCCATCAAGCCCGCCTTTTGCTCCTGTGTGTGCTTCTCATTAATGTTTTGGATAGAGCATTGGAACTCATTTTTTCCAGGGCACAAGGCTTGTAAAAACCGACAGCTGTCCTTTGCCCCCACCACCCAGGGAGAGAGGAAAATAACCTTAAAGAGCCACTGTACAGTGTGCTGTACTCATTGACCTCACTGCACTTTGATGCGAGATGACAGAGAGGAGGACGCACTTGATTAACAAATATATGAATTCAGAAACCTATTGCTGCCCTGCAAATGATTCATAACTAATATAAGAAGTGAGAGGTACAGCCATAATCAGCAGAGCACGGCAGCACATTTTCTCATTTAACCAATCGCCAGGAATAACAAAAAATAACATGTTTTGGTTCACTGATAAATGAGCTGCCAAAGCTCAATTTCATGCAAAATCTCCAATATTACAAAATAGGTTTGGAATAAGATAATGTAACATCAACGCACACACAAAAAATCTAGCAGTCAGAAAATCTAACCTTAGAAGCCCTGAAGCTGGAGGCATATGATGATATGTTTCCTATTTTGTCTATGTGAGCACGGCTGAATGATCAGCAGATGATGCATAACTGAAGTGGAGAAACTGTTTCTGTCGACGCTCACTTAAGAGTGGAAAAGGATATCACAACTTCGTTAAAAAAAAGCACATATTCTCAAATTTATTATTGCATTTTTGTGTCTTTGTGCGAGTGTGTGTGTGTGTGTGTGTGTGTGTGTGTGTGCGTCAGCAGGTTACTGGAAGAGTGTGCGTTGGTATGCACTGGTGTGTAGCTAAACGGTAAATTGGATTAGTGTGTCACAAGATTTTTGGCCTCGTCTCTTGTAATCAAGAGCTGCAAAACGGCTTCCTGGGACAATAATCTAATCAATACTGCAATGTGGTCAAAGTTAATCTGTAATGCTTTTAACTGTCAGTTATTGATAATCTGAAGCACACAGTATGTTATTCAGGAGATTTTCAAGATAAAAGCAAAGCTGATAGAAAAGCCACACTTGAGTAACACAGCCCACATGATGCAAACTGCTGTTGCTTTAGATAATCTATGCTGTGGAGGAATGCCAACATTTTGTTGAGGATTCTACTTCATCCCCAACAGATTTTTTCTTTTAAAAAAGATTACTTATTAAAATAACAAATCAACTAATTTCAATACGTTTTGCAAACAGCATGTGCAAGTTATACAAACGTAAAGCTAACAGAAAACATCTTCAACTGGAGACATACAACACAATTTATATAGCAGACAAATGCCAAATTCTCTGAAGATGTCATTTTCCAACAGAAATGAATTATTACAATATGAACCTGGTGAGGAAACTGCTGAAGCGTCTCACGAACAGCTAACTGTAAATTTATACCAGCAAACCCATTACTTTCAGGTTTTATAACAAGTATATCCTTGAGTATTAATAAAAGAAAACAAAACAGTTTAATGACTTTTTGTAAACTGTCACGAGACTTTAAAATGACATATTAGAAAAATTATATACTGATATTTAACAAAAAGGCAGGATATGCGTTAAAGCCAAAGATATAGAAAGATCTCGCTTGTAGTGTAATGACACCTGCTGTTTTACGAAAACAACCCAGGATATTTCCTGCAGGCTCTGGAATTTTTCTTTTGGAATTTGTCTGCTCGAGGAATGCTCCAGCAAGTTTGGGAATTTCATGAGCATATATTTAAAGCTTACACTATTTCATTTGCTTTGTAGAACTGGTTAAGTAGAGTTTAGGAAAGAGCACATCCAAGAATAGGCTGAGGTGGGAGCAGAAAACCACGCAGGAATGGTGTTTCAGTTGGAAGCTAAAAGGATAGGCGCGGGGTTGAAGTTAAGGGGAATTTGCTTTTCTGCGGACTAGGATCTAAAGCAAAGATGGAAGGTTACAGAACTGCTGTTATGGAATGTTCTACAAGCATGTTAAACCAGATAACAGGTTCCTTTTCTTGTGAAGGCTAAACTCTCTGATCTACAACAACATCCTGCTCTAGCTTCTGCTAAACATCACAAACACAAAGGAAAATGTGATTAAAAAAGAGGATATGTTCCCACATTAAGTCTCTGCTGTCCTTATTATAGAAATGAAGAAGCACTTCATTGGCATGAAACACAAACCATTAGGAAGAGATGACGGCTCACACTGCAGTCTAGAATCACATACCACCTTACTGATCCTTCTGTGGAAAACACACCCAGTTAAACTAAGTCACACACTGTGGTTCAAGTTATTTCGCAACATTGTCAGTGTACATGTTGTGTATGAGTTACATGTACAACATGCTTTTCTGTGTGTGTCTATGCCCACCAAGCCCTTTGATTTGATGTATGGGTGTGTCCCTCTATTAAGACCCAAAGTTCAACCCATCTCCCTAATTACAGAAGGGAGTTAAGCAGTGGGTCAGGGGCTCCACCCACTATACCCTGCTCCACACCACCCTTCAGCTGCTCAAAAATCAACAATGGTCAGGCAGCTTGATGATATAAATACAAAAGTAGTGGCACTGCTGTGTTCTTGCAGGTGCCCAAACACCAAAACCTAGTTATGAGACTAATCTGGAGACCTGACATGCCTCTAAAATTTTGGTTAGTGAAATGTTGTTCAGAGATGTGGAGTTTGGGAGTCTGTCAGCATATCATTTGTGGACACCAGTGGTTGCCAATGTGAACATTGTACGACACCAATGTGCCACTACAAAGATGACCCAGCTAAAAAAACATACAGTGTTGACTTTAGTGGCTTTGCAGCTTCCAAGAAAGTTAAAAATAAAAGAGGTGCATATTTTGTACATCGTGACAATGACAAGTTTGAGTATTACCAGCGCTGAATTAAGTAAAAATTATCAATGTGAGAATCACTATGACTTGAAGTGGTAAAAGACTACTAGAACTACTGGATTGACTGCTAAACCAAAGAAGATGTGGAGTGTGCTTAAAATATGTTAAAAATGATGCATATTGAACGGACAAGTTGGTATCTAAAAGCTTGCTGAGGCAAAGAACCAGTTAATGAAAATGAATGAAGACAAGCAAATTAGATTTAATCAAATTAGGCAATTTGAGCATGAATGTGAGTGTGCACGCTACACTGCTGCAGGACTCATCAGTGTAAAAATATCTGATGGAATATGACTGACCACTGGAAAAGCTCAACGTTAGACCCAAAACAAAGAGTGCTCATTGTGTTCAGTTGTGTTTTACAGCAAATTATTACATAATTTATATGAGGAAACTATTTTTTAGTATCGATGCTATTATGACACTAACTAGCTGCTATTTTACCTTCAAAAATCCATCAAACATCAAGTCAAGTATTACCTCATCAGCTATTCCTAAATGATGCCTTGAGCTGTTTTTCCTTATATATGACTTCCATGCTTATGTTAGCATTGCCACAAAATGAAAAAATACATCATTTGCTCGAACGCAGGACGTGATGTAGCGATGGATTTCTGGTAAATGACATATTTCAGCCACTAAATTCTGAAGAAGTCACTTGTCTAGAAGGCACCAGTGCTTGTGCAGTTTGTACGTACCTTTTCTTGCCTTGTGGGCATGTGGACACGACACCAGATGTCTTTCTACCCTGTCCTTATGGATAAAGAGCCTGCCGGTGGTCATTTTGACTGACCAGTGATTTTTCCAACACACCCCTACAAAAGAAGTCAAATGGAGGGGACCTTTTAAGTCTGTCTTCTACAATGTAGATTTGTAGCAAGTTAAATAAACAATACAGGGAAGGGAGAGCTGCATTACAAATTTTGAGGTTGGTGTACTTAAAAACAGCTAAATATACATGTAAAAGTCTACACATATTTCACATTTTTCTGTGTGCATATAATATCCATAAAATAATATGGTGAATGGCATATCTGATTACACCACTCATTATGTTGTCAGGAAGATGTGTAAATGCTCAATTTGAGTTCAAATTTATGCAACTTCTCAGTATTTCGAAATATAAATAATGGCACATCCATTTACTGCTGCAACAACAACAGCCAGCCCCTTATAAACCAACCACAACCGGGCAACTACTTGGCCTGCATTGCTGTACACCAGTTCAAAACTCATAAAACACACACCAGATGTGGAAAGCATCGTGCAAAAAAAATGACTGGGCCCCACAGCTACACAAAAACACCACTGGTGACATCTGTGTCACATACAACTGAAAACAGAACCAAGAATTATGGTAGAAAGTGTCGTTAACTAAGCTCTTTTTTCCTATGAGACGCCACAAACACATATAAAAATTGCACTGGAGAATACCAGCACTTTTCAGATACCAGAGATACCAGCATTTTAGTGGTATTTTAGAATTAGCTGATTTAAAGGATATGGCAGTTAAAAAATAATTGTTTTATGTGCTTTTACAGCATCTACCAACATGTTACAGGAAGGGCAGGGGATCCTGGACAAACGGTTTGAGCATGCTACATTGTAGCAGTTGAGTTTGATAGACATATCACCATTCAGTTGTTTGAAACAGGCCAGTTTAAATGATTGGAGGATTTCTTCATTTCTTTTTGTTTAGGTTTTGTGTTTGAGCGTTTAATTCATGGGCTGCAATCAGAGCAGGAAGGGCGATTGCAATTAACAAATTGTCCTGGAAAAAAATCTCCTACCCTTCCATTTAGGTTAAAAAAAAGGTAAAAAAAAAAAAAAAAAAAGAAAAGAAAAAAAAGGAAGTAAACTCCAAACCTTTGCATTTAATTTGCATAACTACACTGAAAACCAAAAGTAGACTGAACACATGATTGTCAACCTTACAAAGTAGTCTGTGAATCTTTTGACTCTTTGGTTGATGCTTTGGTTTACATACATTTCTGCTTTATCATTTTTCATTTAACTGTTACAGCTTTGGACTTAGTTAAAATGTACATTTAGCTCTACAGTTTTTCTACCTTCATTTTGTCATGCACCTTTGACCTATGAATAAATCTTTATAAATGATTGATTTTTTTAATGTGATTACAGCATTCCCTTTTACTTGATGGGCCGAGGGTTTCTAATATCACTTTAGTGTTGCATAAAAGAGTTAAAATAAATACAATGGCATCATCTTCCCTGTAAAAGCAAGTCACTTTCTGCCCTTCAAATGTGAACTTCTCTGGTAGTAAATCTCTTTGTAATCATTCATCTGTGGTAAAGTGTTGATCATAAGAGATTTTGCAAAGCTACCAAGACATTAAATGTTTGAAAGAGGAAAAACTGTGACACACTGATAAATTGCAGTTACTCTTACGGTTCCAATAAAGTTACTTTGGTTTTGGAAACAGAATTTTTATTTGAGCATCAGTGAAAAGTACAAAGCTCTTGTTGTTTTAACAGTGATAAAACTTATTACGAGCACCATTCTGCAGTTTAGTTGCACATTATATATGTGATTCAGAAAGCTCAGCTTCAAGCTAGATACCCAAAAAGAAAGAGAAAGAGAAAACACCCTGATTTAATTGTTTGTTTACAACACAGTTTCCTTGGCCACGAGCCTAGAAGAATCTTAATTATTTTTTTAAAGGAAAAAAAAACAACAACTCTTTTTTTTCAAACATGCAATAGCTTGTTTATGACTGCGAAGCCTGTTGCTGTGTTTTTTCTTGTGTAATTGTCCTGATGAATTTCTGGAGGCCAAAAAGTGACTTGTTGACATGATATGAATACCAATATTGCTGTCTGCGATGACATATAGCTGGCAACAAAAAGCAATCAAATTGATTTAATTCGCAATTTCCTCTTCTTTCATCATGACAGCAAGCTGTTAAAACTATATATTAAACACACATATTTCAGAGTTCATTAGTGATCCTGCTGAGTCATGACTAAAGCATTCTATATGGGCAAAGATCAAAATTTGGTTTTGCTGTGCAATCATCATAAAGGTTTGATATTAACCCTTTATTAGGCAAGTGACTATTTTTGATCACTTTGTTTTCTTTCATTTTCAGCATAAAACAAATTGTTTTTAAAAAAATGTAACAACAGAATGGAGGTCTTGGTACATACCAGAAGGATTTAGGTTAAAATGTCTAATTTCAATTATTTAGTTTAGTGCCCTATGAAGGGTTAAGGGCTGTGATGAACCACATCTTAAGATCTCTTTAGTATGTTTGCTGCCTTGTCATGATGTTAGCCAAAGAAAGTTCTGTTCAACGCAGCCATATGAACAACTTGAGTGTGAGAAATTCTTGTTAAATAACAAGTAACTTTGCTTCATGTTGAAGCATGTGATATGAATATCTCCTACTGTGTGTGTGTGTGTGTGTGTGTGTGTATTTTCACCATAAAGTTATCAGTTTGCTTTATGTTTTATGCTTGGATATGCATGTAGTCACAGAGAAATAGATTCTGCACGGAGGAAAAAACTTTAATCCTACAGCTGAAGACATATCTGAGATTTAAATACAACCACATTACTCTGTTAATCATTTAAGCAAACATGCTAAATTAATTTGACTAGGTTTTTATTCAAACATTTTTTGAGTTAGAGGAAAACAATCCCATAAAATGTTCGGCCTGTTTTCTGCTGAACTGTTACAAGAGAAAATGTGAGGTTACTGAAAGATGACCTGTTTTTCAGAGGAAGAAGTTTAAAAGAAGAAAGGTAAATATAGCCAATTTCTTAAATATTAAATTTAAACTGTATTTTGCATTTCTGTCTTTAATCATTTCATATCATAAAAAGGAAATAAGACAGCTATAAATGAAAGTTTAAGTCAGCTTTTCAGGCATGATCAGCTATTATGAATGATATTGGTTTGCTATGTTTATCTAAAAAAAAGATCATATCTGATGGATTATAATCTGTTTCCCTGCAACAGACAATCTAAAAATAACTGAGAACAGCATGTTATTTGGCTGAGAAATTAAAAATTTTAGGGGACAGTTTTAAACTGTTCAGAAAACTCAGGTCTTTTGGAGGTTTTTAATAAATACACACTAAGGCTGAGGTAGGTAAATTGAAATCATTTTTACCTGCAGTAATAAAACTGTGTAATATGAACAAACCAACTTTCCAGGAAAATCCTGAATTGTGTTTCAAGTAAACTTGATTTTACTGGGGTTTTTTTTTTCAACAATCTTACTAACTTTAAAGCCTACTGTTGGTTACTTTTCATAAAGATGGGGAGTATTTTGATAATTAAACTAAATCCACTGGCCTTTGCCAAGATTTATGGTCTTAAATAAAGCATGGTATTCTAAGAATAGTGCTCACTTCACTTTTCACATTTAAATTTTAATACTTTGTAGAGAGCCGTTTATGTTGTAATCACTAATTTGTTCTTGGAAACACACATTTTAAGCCAAACCTTTGCTAACTACAGTATGGTAAAACCAGTTTGGTTATTCTGATGTAATGTAAACAGTCATGGGAAAAACAGCCAGACTTGCTCAATTCAGATGTAAAAAACGAAAGAGAAAAAACGAATCCACTTTGCAGCACTGCTAAAGGTTATGTATTATACTGTTGGAAGGTGGCTTTTGTTATTTTTGGAAAGCTAGCTGCTTCCTCAAATCCCGTTTCACATTAGTGCTATGCTAAGCTATTAGCTCCTTGCCAGAGCTGCACATTTAGCACTAAAAATGACAGAAGATCTTCACCACTGTTCTCAGGGAAGAATACAAATCACTTCCAAATGTCTGAAAGTATTTCCTCAAGCTTTCATCTCCTCTGTCTTCTTATGGTTTCCTATTTAAATTATAAGGAGAAAAACAACAAACATGGTTGGAGGCTAACATTATTGTACACATGTAAATCACTGCAGCTCCCCCACCCTGAGGGAGTCTGTAGGGGCGTGTAAAGTTCTGGAAGAGGAAAGGAGCAGAATTGGGGCAAATGGAAGAAAGACAAAAAAGCACGTCCATATGAGGGAGGGATAAGAAAGTAGCGAGTTACCACAGCAAACTATGAATTCCTTAGAGCTCGTCATGCGACACAAGAAACAGATTGTGGAAAAGCAGCTGCCATACAGAACACAGCGGAAATGAAAAGAAAGTAAGTTGGGAGGGTGGGGGGGGTAGTCTGTGAGAATGAAATGGGAACAAATTGTTATCTAATCAGATTTTGAGCCCTCTGTGGAGGTCAGTGGATGAAAATGAAGTGCAATATCTGGCAGCTTTTGCAACAGAGAGAGAAGTCTTATGGATCCACCATGAAGCCCATGTACTCTCAGACACAAAGTTATACACAGCATACACACACACACACACACACACACACATCAAAAGCACAAGAGTATTTTTCCTAAAAGCCCGAAGTGGAATTTCTTCTGTTTGTTCCTTATATCACTTTTGCATGTGACACCAGTTTAATGAAAATCCTGAATTACATTCTGATATCAAATTATTGTTACTGACTGTAGTGATTCAGAAATATTCCAAGTTGTGGAGTGGGATGGAATTTTATTGCTTCCTCACAAGAAATGTTGGCTCAGAGACTCATCCAGCTGTGTGAGAAAGATCCTTGTTTTTTGGTTGATGGCAGGACATGCATGCATTCCAGCGTATACTATTTTAGGCCATGACAGAACTTTAACTGTAACAACGTGTGTATCCACGTGTCAACTTGTATATGGCTAACATTCACATAGACAGATGATATCCTCTTTCACATGTCAGCAGCCGTAGTCTGAGTAAGAGTTTACTGACCAGTACACACGGCAGAGATGGTGCTGTGACTTGGCCCTGCAGAACAAACAGACTGCATAAAGAGGGCCTGTGTGGTGCTAAGTCTCACACTAACGTGAGGGGCAGAAGTGAGAGAGAAGGAAGAGGGAAAGAAGGACCAAAGTAGAGGGTAGGAAGAGAGGCAGGAAGAGAAAGATAGCACAAGGAAGAAAGAAAGAAGACAGGAGTAATACAGATTGAAAACTTTTGTCCATTTCTCCAGTTAAGACTTATAGTCAGAGAAGAGGAGAAAGAAAAAAATAGGTTCTTATAATAGTTTTCGCTTAGTCCTGTCAAATGTCAGACTGTGTTATAAAATATTTTCAAAGATGGTAAAAGTGGACGCTTCATATAGTACGTAGCCCACTATAGCATGCTACTATTCTTATGGGCCCCAACGACAGACCTTTATGTGACTTTTACAGTTCTGTTTGAAAGAGAATGGTGTGGTTTCATGCAGAAATCACCCATTCAGGCCGACAGAATGCTGTATGAAGGCCATGTTGGGTCATTGTCTGTTGATTAAAAGGCTTCATGGTTAACATAAAATGATTATGGTGTTATGATATTTATAGACGTGAGAATACTAAGTGCTTGAAGTGCTGGAATACATAAAAAAAAAGCTTCAGGAAGTTTCTTTCTAAGTCAAATATGAAGTCAGTAAAACATTTTTTTTTCAGGAATATACATTTTTTCTCTTTTTGCCTTTTAACAAATAAAGAAAACTGTTCCCAGACTTGCTGGTGCATTACAGAGAAGCTAAATGCATGAAATCAGAAATAGATTATTTTCAAGAACTGAGTGTCTAGACAAATTTTTAGAATCCTGCACTGTCAATACTTTGCTTATTGTGTTTTTCTGATTTAATTACACAAATGACTTGAAGTCAAGTTACCAAAGTGTTGTGCCCAGTGAGTGAGAATTTACAGACATAATACCCTCATATAGTTGCTAGGAACTGCTTAGTCAGCTAAGACCTTTTCATCCCTGCTCCTTTGTGAGGTGTATGTCTGGTACTAATGCAGGGAATGTCAAAACTTGCCACTTATGGCTCATCATCTGTAGATTTTTATCTGTTTACATGTATTTACTTGTATTTTAAGTATGCTGTTCTTTCTGCTTAGGATCAGCTGAAGAGTCTGCTAAATCTGGGGGAAATGGATTCATTTATATATATATACATATATATATATATACATATATATGTATATATATACATACATATATATATATATATATATATATATATATATATATATATATATATATATATATATATATATATATATATATATATATATGTATATATATAAATTTATATATATATATATATATACATATATATATATACATATATACGTATATATATATACATATATATATATATATATACATATATATATATATACATATATACGTATATATATATACATATATATATATATATATACATATATATATATATATATATACATATATATGTATATATATACATTTATATATATGTATATATATACATTTATATATATTATATATATATATACATATATACGTATATATATATATATATATATATATATATATATATATATATATATATATATATATATATATATACATATATACGTATATGTATATACAGCTTTTGGGTGAAATTTCACATCAAGCCTAAAATGCATTCAAACCTGTACAGGTGAACTTAATGTGATCTTCTCTAAGCTTTTAAATGCACATGTCCAACTGTTAAATGTTTCAATAAATTTTGCACAAGTTGCTGTTCTCTAACAAGGAGCTTAATGGCAAAAATCACGGCAGGTGTGTGATCCTTGAATTGACCAATAAATGTCCTGGTTCAATTAGAGCTGGTGTTTAAACAGTTGTCCTCATCATGCTGTTCACATTTTGACATCATGAGACCAAGACGACACCTAACAATGGAACAACAGTCCCTTGCCATTGCGATGCTTCAAACAGGACGTTCTCAGACAGAAGTGGCCACTGAGCTTGGAGTGTCACAGAGTGTCATCAGCAGGTTGCAACAGAGATATCGAGAGACTGGAAGAGTCACAGAAAGGCCTAGAAGTGGACGTCCTTTTGGCCACATCCCGTGCTGATGACCGCTACATTGTGAACACTGCCCTGAGAAACCGGATGATGAAGGCCACTCAACTCCAGGCACGTTTAAGAGAGGTGAGAGGCACCCAAGTGTCACGTCAGACCATTCGAAACCGTTTCCATCAGCGTGGTCTGCGTGCTAGACGACCTGCACGGGTACCTGACCACACCACCAGGCACAGGCATCATCGTCTTGCATGGGCCAGGGAGCATTTACGCTGGACGAGGAACCAGTGGGCCTCAGTGCTGTTCTCTGATGAAAGTCGATTCACACTGAGCAGAAATGATGGCCGGCAACGATGTTGGAGACGTCAGGGAGAGCGCTATGCATCAGCCACTGTTGTCACCAGGCGAGCTTTTGGTGGTGGCGGTGTTAGTGTGGGCAGGGGTGTCCACTTGGTACAGAACTGCCCTACACTTTGTGAATGGTACAGTGACAAGCCCATACTACCTGAATAAGGTCATTAATCCAGTGATTGTGCCCCTACATGAACAGCACAGGCCTAATTTCATCTTCATGGACGACAATGCTCCTGCTCATCGAGGCCGCATCATCAGGGAACGGCTGTTGGAGACTGGTGTACCTCAAATGGAATGGCCTGCACTCTCTCCAGACCTGAATCCCATTGAAAACCTGTAGGATCAGCTGAGCCGTCGTGTAGAGGCTCGAAACCCTGCACCCCAGAACCTCAATGACCTGAGGGCTGCCCTTCAAGAAGAGTGGGATGCCATGCCTCAGCAGGCAATAAGTTGCCTTGTGAACAGCATGAGACGTCGTTGTCAAACTGTAATTGATGCTCAA
Source organism: Telmatherina bonti (assembly GCF_933228915.1). Taxonomy (NCBI): domain Eukaryota; kingdom Metazoa; phylum Chordata; class Actinopteri; order Atheriniformes; family Telmatherinidae; genus Telmatherina; species Telmatherina bonti. The sequence continues at coordinate 20,738,313 of NC_136614.1, read as the reverse complement.
GGGCACATGACGAGATATTGAGACGTTCAAATTTTTTGTTGTGGTGTAACTACCATTGTTGTTACCTTTTGTGTTGAATGAATTTTGTGAGATGAGGAAATCAGTAGTGCGTCCTTCTACATAAATGTCTTACTTTTATGATATTATATCACTGTAGCATGAACATATTGCATTTTCCATAAATTTCACCTGAAAGCCAAATATCCATAACTTTTTGTGAGTAGTGTATATACATAAATATATATATATATATATATATATATATATATATATATATATATATATATATATATATATATACATATATATATATATATATACATATATATATATATATATATGTATATACATATATATATACATATATATATATATATATATATATATATATATATACATATATATATATATACATATATATATATATATATATATATATATATATACATATATATATATATATATACATATATATATATATATATATGTATATACATATATATATACATATATATATATATATATATATATATATATATATACATATATATATATACATATATATATATATACATATATATATATATATATATATATATATATATATATATATATACATATATATATATACATATATATATATATACATATATATATATATATATGTATATACATATATATATACATATATATATATATATATATATATATATATATATATATATATATATATATATATATATATATATATATATATAAATATATATATATATATATATATATAAATATATATATATATGTATATATATATATATATATATATATATATATATATATATATATATATATATATATATATACCTTTAGATACATACCTTCTCCAAGACACCTGAATCAGATTGCTGAATTCCCATCATCAGCATGTCATCCAGCTCTGCAAAGGCTTGGTAACAGGACTGTAGATACTAAGAACCGAACTTAGGCACCCCTGGTCTATCCTATTAGAATTTCACATGTAAGTCATGACTGCTTTTGTGATGTTGTCTGCTTTCACTCAAGAGTCGACAGTAACCTCAAGCCTCTCACTAATTACACGATGGACCATGGCACAGCCCTGGCATTCATGATGCATCATCTATTACATAAAACCCATTTGACAGAAACAGCAGTCAGGCTCCATCTTGGTCAGCAGTGATGGTCCGTGCCAGGTTAAACCGCTGTTGAACCAAAACTAGGACACTCCCTTGTTCTGTTCTCAGTTACCTCCAGATATGTGAGCGTGCATGAGTGTGAATTTGTATTATAAGGAAAAAGCATCAAAATAAACATAATATTGTTTGTATTCAGTGTTTGTGCTTAAGTATCTCTAAGGGGGACCACATAAGAGGAAAATGTGTGCAAACATGGGAAAGAGTATAAGAACATTTTACAGTGTCCAATACCAAAAGCTGAGGGATTTACTTCTGTAACAGACCACCTTGTACCCCATGACATCATCCAAGTGCCTCCTGAAACTTAATGCATAAGGGACAGACAGTAAAAACACACATTTTTCATCACACACTTTTTTCCTTCCCACAAGGTGCCAAATAAAGCGCATATGTCATGTGTTGAGCATATGTTGGTGATACTGATGTGTCCCCCTACAGTAGAGAAGTTAAACAAACATGTTGAAGTATCACGTATCATGACTGCATAATCAAAAACATTCTCACTCTCCACACTTCCAAGAATCCTGACTAAACCAATTTTTATAAAAGATGTTAAGGTATTTATGTATGAGAAGTAAAAAACAGTGACAGTGTTTAAACAGTTTGGTGATAATGTAGTGACAGGCGTTTGGCAGTAGACTGGACCACAGCATCCTGAAACAGCCAAAGATCTACAGCTGAGATGATATTTCACTCTTATTAGAACAGCAAGGCAGCATGTAGATAGTCAGTTTCAAAAGAGGATGTGCACTTCATTATCTATCAGTGAAGATACTTAATCAGATATAATGATGCTACCGGAGTGGAAAAACTGTGAGATAAGTTTATCACAAGACCAGATGACTCCAATTATATAACGTGTCCATATGCAGATATTCTGCATGAACAACGGGACAAGCACAATTTAAGGCTAGATGTTCACACGCTGCATTAATATTAGACATCCTGTTAGTTACTCTATTTTAGAGACGCACTAACAGGAGAAATAGAGCTAGTTTAAAGAAATAATAGCCTAAGGTGTTTTGGGGCCAAAGATACGCTAAAGTGTGTTGGATGGTTTTGAGAACGTAGGTAAACTTCAAATTGGTAGTTACCACTATCATTCCCATATCTTTATTATTTTAATTACTAACAGTATCTAAATGATTATGACTTTTTATTTTTCTTTTCTATTTATTTATCATTATTATTATTGATTATTTCATTTATTTATTGCAAACCAAAGGGCTGTATATGTGTATGTTGTTTATTATTTGCATAATTTCTTTGTCTCAATCATTTGTTTCCATGCTCACCTTTATGTTGCGTTTTGTTTTCCCTTCTCTCCCCTGTTAGTATGTCCCATCATCCTTTGTTTTGTTAATTTGTAAATGTACATCTGATCACCAAAAAATATAGAAAAGTAAACATGTCTAATAAAAGAGGTGGACACAATAATCTATAACTGACACAAACAGCACTCCAACATTTTTCAAGTATATCAATGAAATAGTAAGGAAGCACGTATGAAAGATCAGTGCTCTCTAACTTTTTCACCCCATTGCTAGTTAGTCTGGAAAGGCAAATATCAGTGAAGACTTGAACAATAAGCCTTTAAGCTACCAACACTCATTAAATCTAAACAGTTATGATAAAGAGGCTGTTCATTATGCTAATAAAGGAACAGATGAAGAAATGCTTCCAACCCTGTCATACTTGCTCTGACACAGTTCATGCACAGTTGCTGCAAAGCCCTCTTCAGTCATTTCCTCTTTACCAACCCCTGTACTTTTTTGTTAAACACTTGTAATGAAACCCAAACCACAACCCCTAAAGAGAGGCAATGAAGAAATATACACCTATTACGGGTCATTAGGTACCAAATTTTCTTCATAAAGTGGGTTTCCTTATATTAACAGCAAGTAGTCCTCCTGTTTCTGTCATCATGGGCCAGAGGGAAGGCATCTGGAAAGGCTGGAGGTGCTAAATCTGCCCCTACTACTGTGTTGATGTAGAGTTTCATGGTGTGCTGCATCTCGGTTAGAAGCAACACAATGAAACCCTGCACTGTATCCGCCCTGCTAAAAGGCCCTCTGCTGGGTCTGACACATCCTGTTCAATAAACATAGGAAGGCAAAAGCAAACAAATACAGCATCCACGTGGCTCTGACATTGATTCATTCACATTGGTTCAACGTCAGCAACATTACAATGGTTTCTCCCTCAAGATTGTCCTCTTAAAAAGATGGACATCTCTTGAAATTCAGTTTAAAAACACTCACCTCAAACAGAACAAGCCATGGGAGAAAGTAACCAGCTTTCATTTACAAGCACCTTCTGATGGTCAACTTTGTCATTTGAGGGCAGCTATGACGACAGTCTTAATTGTGGTCAGGCAGAGTGGCCTCTAATGGCAAACTATCAAGCATACTCTGCCACTAGCATCCATAAATGTAGCCTTTGCACTTGTCTTTTAGAACGCCTGACAAATAAGGGCCACGTTGAAATTTGAGATCTATATAACTAAAGCGGATGGAGAAAAAAATATTAATAACATCTCCATAACATACGCCCAATTTTAAACCATTAGGTTTTGGCTGGATCCTACATACATGTTCATCTCAGCTCATCCCTCATACTTAACTGACGTCAGCACTAAGCCACACACTGGCTCTGCTCATGCTCATGCAGTATTTGGGGTCAGTTATGGTCATTTTTGCCCACATGCTGCTGGTCACAGTTCACAGAACCAGACAGTCTACCCTGACCTGTAATCAATGTGTCAGATGTGAGAGTTTGTGTGGGCAAGTGCATTTAGCGCTGCCTATAAATAAGCAGGAAATCTGTCCTCATTAAGACTTTGATCCAGGAGGCGACAGTGTCAGAGCAGGATTAAAGAAAAAGCAGATAAAGGAAAAATAAGGAGAGAAGAGATAAAGGAGCTAGCAAAGTACAGTACATCTGGTTAATGAGGAAATGAAACCTAGCAGGACTCCGCACTTCCTTCCAAGAAAAGCATTTAATGATATTCCACAGAACAGAAGACAACCACACACATACAACCTCCTCAACAGTCTGGGGCTCAGTGGAATGGGCTATCTCTGGAGCTGCATGGTCAGCAAAGACAGGACCTGTTCTGTGGAAAAAAAAAAAGACCTGCACAGGCCTGATTTCTAGTGCTCCCTAAATTGCTAGGCATCAATTGTGCACCAAATTATATATGACTGAACAATGTGCATCTGCATTAATTAATGCATTCACATGAGTTTGGAGCAGACTGGATGTTTACCAGTCAAAGCACCAGTACTGGAATTATTTTATTCTAATTACTTTGGAATTATTATACTGGAATTAGGAAACTCTAATTTAGAATAACACAGGATTTTGCTTTTATTTATTCACCTAATAAAATATGCATTGAATCTAATTTAGAAAATAAATGGATATTCTAGATAGCTCTGTGTAAATACTGGATGGTCACTTTAATATGGGAATCTTTGTCTGATATGTTCGTCAAGTTACTCCTTTTTTCCAATGTGGAAATTGCTTTGAGCATATTGAAACATTTGCGGCTGATCATCAAAGAGGCCACACTGTGTATGCCAAGTAGATGGGAAGGGAGTTAGCTAACATGCATGTTAGCTAGATGCTAACATGCTATTTGTTAGCTGTGTTACTTACAGTTTGCATTTTATTTCACATGTGACTAAATGTTTTAAATATGGGCTTCATGCCTTTGAAAGCTGCTCAGCTTTTTCTCACCATGCCGCATAAATATGTTTACATATCAGCAGAGAATAGGTGTGTTCATGTTGGTTGCATTCCAGTTGTTGTTCTGCATGTTGGTTCATGGTCACGATTTACTGGGACAATAAAAGGAACTTAGCCATCAACAATAACATTCATCAGACCTGTGTGAGGTGTTAAAAGTCAAAATGTATGCTGTAAAAAGAAAAGGTCCTGTTTTTTGCTAATGTTCCATGCTTTAATTGTGAGAAGCTGTTCAAAGTAATGTCTCTTTCCCAATTGTGGTGAAAGGTTTTATCAAAGCTATCATATTGTTATGACATATTTTTCTGGATAAGTTTATAGATCTATAAACTAAATGTCTTGTATCATTGGGTGTTGTTGTTGTTTGTCTGAATGTATTGTATTTTGACTTCTCTGTATCCCACAGCAGACTGGCTTATGAAGTGCTGGATTCTGAGAAGCCAGACCTTAAAGATTGAGCCTCTCTGTAATTTAGCAACGTGGGCTAAGCTCTGCTAGCTGGCGGTCAATGCTTTATTTTAGCCTTTCAGAACCACCTCATTAGAAATGAACAGCTAATTATAGACACAGCAACACTTAGCTACACATTTAGTGAACAATTTTTATTACAAACTGCGTGAGGCAGATATTGAAAAGTTGTCACGTAATCTTTAACAATCAATTAGAGAAGCTCTAAGATGTTTGAACACAAACATGTATGGAAAATATAGAGCTATGTAACCATTTTCACTCAACTTCAACTTCACTCTTCATTTGACATCCCGTTCTCAGGCACCTCACACGTTCTGTTTATTATCTTCTCTCAGACAGACAACTGTATATCTGTCAAATTTATCTTACTTGAACCATCAATTATAGAAAGTTGGCAGTCTAAGTACATAATTTTCATACCGTAAGTGTTTCTACAGACTGCGCAGCACCTAGACAGAAACACGAGAATCTGCACTCATGAAATCATAGATTTGGTAGCAAATGATTACAGTCTGCAAACTGAGACACACATAAAACAAGCATAAACTGTAACACTTGCAACCCACCAGGTTTATGATTCAAGAATGATACAGAAAAGCTCAAGGAGACAGAGGCTTTGAAATCCTGTGGTTGGGTATGTAATGGAACTGTGTGTTGTGATTAGAGACAAATGTTCCCGCTGGCACCACACAGCCAAAGCACCCAGCGGTACTGTGTGTTTGACATACGTTTGCTACAGTGCGCAGGGAAGCACAGAGGGGACATCTGTTCACTCATACTTTGCTATCCAGGAAAGAATTTTTACATGGAAGGAACAGAGGGAAGTGGAGTGGGGGGGTGACGGTATGGCATGAAGAGGAAGTGGCCAGAATCTGATGGAAATGGAAAGAGTAAAATGAGGCAGGATAAATGAGAGGAAACTGTGGCAGAACTTGGGGTGACAATTTGTGGAGAAAAAGGCCGGAGCTACTTTTTTGGGGGAGTGATAGTCCAGCTGGCACAATTTCAGTCAGGTCCAAAACAGACTGGTGTAGCAGAGCGGTGTGGCTGGGCCAAGAGGCGTGGAAGACGTTCTGGGCAGGCCAGTGGAAACACTACACAACCAGAATAAGAGGCAATGGACCAAGCCAGACATGAGATGCAGTTTGTAGGAATAAGCAGCAACCACGAGAGCTGCCCATTTAACCTCGAGCTGGGTTTATCCGAGGTCCTCACATGACCTTTAACCTCTTAAAAGTTTGAAGTGATACTAGCTTATTGTGGCAGTCCGCATTCTTTAACATGCCAGGCGGGCTGCAAAATAACTACAGTAAAACATTTCAATTTCAGTCCATAATTCTCTCAAGCATGCAGAAATGCAAGGCAGAAACAACCCATTACTTTCCAACCATGCAATTAAGACCACTAACGATGCCGGCTGACTGCTCCGCAGAACCAATCCCATGCTAAGAATAAGGACTCGGCCTCAGACTGGAACGGACAGGAAAAAGAACAACTTCTTGGAAGTTGGGTGTTGGTGTGTTTTCTTTTTTTTTTTTAAAAAAAGTCTTTGTTAACTTTGGACTGGGCTACTTTCACTCATGATGTGTCCTAAAAACATCTGGAAAATGTGGTTTCTGCAAGAGACCAGATCATTTGTACAAGATTACAACTTCATCTCAGAACTGAAGCGAAGCAGTGAGCCTCAGCTGGGATTTTAGTCCATAAAGCAGATGCTGTCCGGAGGGTAACATGACAAAAAACCTACAGATACTGAAGACTTGGTAAATAAGGTAGGTGATGGCAAGATGTTGATTTTAGGGCTGACTGTAGTATTTTGCACTCCTCTCTTTACATTAGATGGAGCTGCTGAGAGAAAACTGTAAGAGCATTAAGTGGAGGAAAGCTACAAAGACAAGCAGTTCCAGACAAAGGTGGGTTTCAGAGGAGGAAAGCACATTTTGAGACAGATGTGAGACATTTGGCAAAGGCAAGTGTCACGAGAGCAGTGGAGATGTGGTGTGGACCCAATTGCAGAGATGAGGGAGGCCGGTATGCAGAACTCAGAACGATTTATTTTTAACCCAGGAAACTAAGAACAGACAAACTAACTGAGGTACAAAATGATCCAGCAAACAATGAGTGAACATGAGTGGTATAAATACACAGGAAAAACCGAACGAGAAACAGGTGAAACAAATGAACTAAATGAACCCAGGTGAACCAAATCAATGAACAGGAAATCTAAGAAGCTAACCAAGACAGGAAAAACTACAAAATAAAACAGGAAGCCCAAAAACAAAGCACAGAAAAACCCAAATCATGACAGGCAAGGTTTGCTTTTCAGATGGGACAACCACAGTCAAGCTGGATATTTGACAGAAAAATAAAATAAAGGCTGATAATGTAAAGTCTTCGGTCAGCATGTTTAAAAAAATTAATAAAACAAAAGAAAAACAAAGGGGAAAAAAAAGAATATTGGAAAGGATTTACTGCACAAACTGCCCAGGCAGATGTTTTATAAGTTTCCATTCATTTTAATTCATGTCTGTCAAGAAGGAATAGAAAGGAAATAATATTTTTAAATCAAAACCTGTCAAACGTCAGTGTTTGTGGTGATCTTTTTTTAAGCTGTACTGTATCTCAGTTGCCTCAATTGGGGCTTACAGAAACATTGACCTGTTGCAAAAGACACTGATTAGACAAAGCTGTTATTTGATCTCTAAGTTCTTCTCTATTTAGTCTGGCCATCAGATTTAAAGAGCAAAGAAAAATAAATAAATTCCATCCAGTATGTGAATTTCTTGTATGATATCAAAAGCAGTAAATGCAGAGATTCATTGAGGGGAAGTTAAAGACCCCATAGTTGTTATGTTGTTGTTGTAAAAGATACCAAAAGAAAACCTTTTGATATCCTTTTTTACAGGAAAATAACTTCTAATTTCAACATCTAATCTAAGAGCTCAGTATGAAGATTTTACAGCTGTAAATGTTTGCAAGTAATCTCAGTTTGCATTTGTAAATCAAGTTTATTTGATCACATAACATGGCAACTGTGTGTGGGTTTCATGGTACTCCACATATTACATTATGCCTTGTTCAAAGTTGATTTATCTGAAGTTGATTTAAAAGGAAAACCTTAAACATTCAACAGACTCACACAGTGGGACATAGCTGGAATAACACCAACAAATTACTATACAAGATATAACAAGATCTTATGTTTAGACAGAGAGGAAAAACGTATTAATAGATATGTATTAAATATCTTGTAGCAACAATTTCATAGCATGTCAAAGCATGAAGCATCCCATGCAGAATCCTTAGATCAGACAACAAAAACATCCTGAGCTGTACAGAACTTGCTTACAACACTTTTTTATTTTCCACTACTCAGATTATGTAAATAAGGTTTCATTTAGAGTCATGTTTGAGGACAATGGGCAATATTCTCTCTCTTTTGGGTCTGTTTGTTGCCACTAGGCAGCAACCTCCATGGTGTAAAAACTAAGATAATACAGCCCCAAAAGCACTGAATAGCGGTTTGAGGTCAGCTGCAAGTCAATCCCTAGAGAAGACTCCATTAAACTGCCTGACTTTACAGCAGAAAGAAATGCGTACAATTTGTCACAAACAGCTTTGGTCTCCACAGTTAATCATCAAGTTATAACAACTGTATGTGGGCTGGATTTTCTTACAAACTATTGTTTTAATTACTTCAGTATAAAGGTCTTAATGCATGCATCGTTAAAGGCATGGCTGTTTTAAGTGATGAGTGAGTTCATCTAGAGGTACAGTTCTCAGACAGGTTCATCCATAGTGTGCAACACAAATCATGGCAGTCAAAAGATATGTAAATCTGTCATGTACAGTCTGTGGTCCCCACCACCTCTTATGGGAAATATGGATCTCTAAAGCTGTTACATGCCTCACTTACCTGGCGGGCCAGCTATAGTGAGCTGGTCTGAGTATTTTAGCTGAAAAGAGCTACCTACTGCACCTGGAAATGGGACGAATGAAAGGGGTGCCAGAAACCTAAAAACTGAGCTGCACGGTTAGGTGACACCATAATAGTTTGTAGACTCACCGCTACAAGCAACTCTATTGCACAAGATGTTTCTAGAAAACATCTGAAAACTGTTGTTCAACTCAGCTGAACCCAAAAAGGGTAAACTTTAGACCACATAAAACCCAAAAGTCAATTCCAGCACAGTTCCCCAAAAGAGCACACAGCAATTTTACAACATGGGCTGGGCATTGCAGCTCTATCTGCCCTGCTATATACTTATGGCTGCTATTTTAAAACACTATATTTTTTCCACTGCCATGAAATGAGGGGAGCAGACAGAGTTGTGGTAAACTCATCCGAAAGTAAAGGCAAGCTGAGTTCCTCGAACAAGGTATGTCACTGACCACCAGGCAACATGTTTCTGTTTAATGTAACAAGCAATTTATTGGGCTGATGTACTTGCCACCCCAAGTTCTGCTCAGAAAAAGCCTACGTCTACTTGTCGGACAAAATTGGAAACTAATCGCTTGACCACACAGACCTGCTGTTAGACGACAAGTGTATGCTGTAAATTGCCAGATTATCGGGAAAAAAGAGCTGTGGCAATAAATTGAGGAATGCGGAGTGATTTAACACTTGTCAAAGTGACGAAAGAAACTTTCCAGATATGTTACCAGCACCAGGGCACAGAGATAAGAGGAAGGGCAAGGCTGATTTAAAAATGCTCATGAGGCAGGGTGCAATTATTGTGTTTCTAATCCTGTCATGAAAGAACTTGGATTCAGATTAAAGGTTTTGTCCTTCATGAGCAGGGCAGAGGTAATTAAAATGGCCCATTCAGTTTACATGGACTAAACACTTCATTTTCTCATAAAACATCTGTTCATTCTGGCTTTGATATTTCCTAAATGACGGTATATATAGTATAATCAACTTTTTTTCAGCAAAATCAGCTGAGGTAACACCCAATGGTTTTCAGCTACCCTACTATTTACACACCACCACAGGTGCTGACAGGAGTCCTTTAAGTTACACAAAGATCTTAGAAAAAACATCCCACTTGCAGGCTGATTGCTCTTGACTAAAACAGGCACACACACTTAATCAAACCTTACAAGTTTGTTTACATTCCAAACATGACTGATGATGGGTTTTTAAACATTTTTAAGTATTGTATTATCAATTACACTGTTTATTCAGTGCCTGCATTATGAAAATGAATGTTCTCTTTTGGAAAATAGCAAAAAACAACAAACTGATGCGCAACTTGTTCATAACAATGCATTGAGTTGAAATGTTATTTGGTGTGTGTACAACATAAACCAGCTAGCTTCTAATATGTAATCTTTGACATGTAACTTGGGATTCAAACAATATCAACTAAAGTTTCAGGTATTTTCATATTTGGGCTTAAAACTAATCACATGAAAAGCTCCAAGCTTCTTAATAAACCATTTATAGTTAAATTATAACACAAAGTTTAACATGTTAAACAAAAACAGCTGTTTTATTGGAATTTATGTCACCTTTGCAGATATAACTGACACTACTTCTGCTAAGGTAAAACATTGTAATGCATAAATTAAGCTCTGTAATTAACACAGCACGACATATTTGTAATCACCAATAAGTTTTGAGAAAATTATGGTAATTTAGAGTAGCAACACATTAATTTTGCCTTTGCTTTGTAAAGCTCTTAAAAAGTGCTGCATGAAATTGGAACATGTTTGTTCGAGGTATTGTGCAAGCAAATCGTAATCAAGAAATATTAAAGAAATGAGAATTATTGTGCATGTGAATGTGTACATTCCAGCTTTATATGTTGGCTGTTTCAATATCATCTAAAGACATTCCTCAAAAGCAGAGGCCGTGCATGGTCAGTATCGTAGCACACAGTCACAAACCATTGCCCACAAATTAGTCTGGCATTTCACTTGGGTTATTGTCACCATTACTCAGCGAGCCCAAAACAACAGTTACAGTTTAACAGCAGTGATGCATTGGTAATTTTCTTTCCCTCTGCTCCCTTTTCAAGTGGTGAAAACAAATACACTAATGAAAGATAATTACTCTGTGTTGTTTTGGTGTTTGCTCGTCTCTCTGGAGATGGTAGTAGTAACCTCTCAGGCATGCAGAAGCTAATTACTAATGCTCATCACTGTTGTTTTATATAATGACAGGGACGACAAATAATTTCATATTGTAATAACAAAGTTATTAAATAATATAAAGACAATCATTTATCATCACATGTTCAAACAAATACTACCCCCCTTCTGATATGATTAATGTTTTCCATTATTTGGAAGCAAAGTCAAAGCTCTGGAAGTCTGTCGTATTCCATTGAATAAAAACTATTATCCGTTTATTGACCCTTAAAGACCCTTAAAGTCAATTAGAAGCTGGCATGTATGAGAGAAAGCAGTTCAATAAACAGAGCATGGCTCACCACTACTCAGCGGGGAGGACGGTTTGTTTTACCAACCTTGAGGAAATTACAAGCAACCTGATTGTTTTGGCATTTAGGTTGGTTGGGATGCAGGTCCAAAGTTGGTTTTTTTTAGGGGTCTGTTAGAGGTTACACTGAGTTTTCCTCAACACAAATACATCGTAAGTTGTGGTGGAGGTTGGCCAAACTGTCCTACTTCCTAATGAGCTCTGTCAGCTAAGGGTGCTGGCTGGATGCAAAATATTATTTTATAGTCACTTCCAACATATGAGATTATAGTTGATTAGCAGCTTTCTGGATGACATGTAAAACGCTTTGATGTGAAGCTTTAACTCAGTTACAATGTGAACTAATGAAAGAAACTAAAGAATAGCAGCTATGTTTGTTTTTATCCACATGACTAACTTCATGTAGGCTCAGACTGGTGAAAATGCTGACTGACAGTCCTGACTGGCACTGATGTTTCAGCTTTATTTGACACTTGTTTAAGTGGCACAAAAAAAGGGATTTAGTCATTTCTGGCTAGGAGTCCATGCCACTAAATCTGTCGATAAAAAGTACAAAATATGGAGATGTAAAAATAAACTTTCTTTTTAATATCCTTAAAGAGGAAGTAGACATGTTGGTGTGACCAGAGCAACAAGTTTGTTCCAAAACTCACACTTCCACGGCTGCTTAGAAAGAGACTTTAGAATTGTGTAGCTTGCCTGCCACTTTCCTCACTGCTGTATGACTGTACACATGAATGAAATACACATGTGTCCAAGCGTTATGTGTTTTAATCATGTTTCTGTAAAGAAATACAGCATGTCAGACTTTGGGTTAGTGAAGGTTTGTAAAGGTCTCCAGTTTAAGAGGCTGAGTAAATACAGGGGTAGTAAGTAAGCACTGTTCTCCACCCAAGATTCCAAATTATGGACCTTTAACTCAAAGACAAGAGGCACTTTGGGTGTTCTGGGCAGCTTTCAGAACGCTCACTTGGGTTCAGTAATATGAACATTTCTTTATATTTCGTATAAAGTAGTTCCAGGATGATTGTGTTCATTTACATGTCAGCAATTTTTCCTTGAAATCAATACATTTTACAATGTTTTCACCATTAAAAATGTCAGTTTTTTATTGATACCTCACAATGATACATACTTGTCATTATTTACTTAGAAAAGAAATGACTATCTTTGCTAAACAATAAGGCTTAACAGGGTGGAATCTGGATCTTCAGGTCACCGTTTTGTCAAAAAGCAAAACTTCAAAAGGTTTTCACTCATGACTGCTCTAGATTTTACCCAAACATGCATCATTTACTAACAGCTTCCATCACAATATTTAAGTAGAACATTTCTAAAAAGTTGTGTGTAATTAAACAAGGCTTGTCTTCAAAGCCTGCTTATTGGTCATAACAGACATACTGGTGGGTTTATGTTTAGATAATTTAAATGTGAACATTCATTTATTTAATGCCTTTAATTAGCTCTGTAAAACTGTGTTTATCGCAACAATTATCTGACTTTTGTGTATGTCTGAGTCTGTCTACCAGAGGTGAGAACAGTATACAAAACATCATTTTCTCTCTATGCACCCACCTCTCTTTCTGTATTTTTTTCCCTTGTATATATTTTACAAATGAAGCTTATTCAAAGCCATAGCTAAGTTCAGCTAAGTTTTCACCGCAGGGTGTGATCGAGATCCCAAAGCTTCCTCTGTGTCCACACATACCTGTCTAATCCCTAAGACTAACATTTTTTTCCTGCCAGCTTCTAAGAAGTTACATTTATGAATTTGAGGCTGCAGAGTTCTTTTGAGAAGCAGTCCAGCATTCGGTGAGAAACTGACAGCCACATATAACGCACATGGTAAGAGGACTGCAGACTGTTAAAACACACCGGCACACTTCAAAAATTGTCTACGTAAGTCTTCTCAAAAGTCTTTTAAACCCATCCACATGTCCAAGTGTCACATGTACGCTGTCTATCATGCTAAAGGAACCATTGCAGAAGGTAAATCCTTCTCTTTGTTTTGCTCTCACCACACACCACTGAGTCGGCTGGCATTTGACATGCTGCTGCAGAACTATAGGGTGTGTGGTGCATGTGTAAAAGAAGAGAACCAGTCAAACACAGTCTTTATGGCTTCAAAAATCTGGCCAGGCTTTCATATTTCTCTTATATGCAACATTCTCAGACAGGAATGGAGACAGTTTCCTCAGTAAAAGATTCATAAATTGGTTCCAAATCACACCTAATCTGTCACTCAGCCCAGTTTTTTGCTTTAAACTACTGATTCCCTGACTTGTAAACAGTCAATGTGCACCATAAAAAAGTGGAATACGCTGTCAATCTTTCCAAAACACATAAATTCAATCATGTTTAATTCAGCTCAGCCAATTCAAACATCTGGGGGAATCATTGGGACATGTTCAGGTGTGATTTCGTATTCAAGCACAGATGCCCCTCTGCCACACATAGGGGCCAATCAATGAGACATTTCTTTAGTGAAGCAGCTAGATCAATATTCATAGCTCAGGGAGAGAAAGAGAGACTTGAGAAGGTGCTAGACAAGGTCAGTGACTGGAAACACACAGCGGTGTGCAGTAGGCTGTAAATCCAGGTCTAAAGGTCTACACGCCAGTTTAGTTACTGCAACTACATGTTGAGTGACAGCCTCAAACACCAACCTCCCTACTGAGCTGAACAAAACGCAGTCTGTTCCCTTCGCTCTGCGTCTAACTGTGAGAAACTCGCACATCGTGTACACGCAGTTGCAATGTAGCAACCTGGTATTCTCTTCTACATGCATATTCACTTTTTTTTTTTTACAACCAACAATCCTCAGTTTTAACATGGCACAGTGTAGCCAACAGTGCCACAGATCAGGAAGCGAGGGTTGACATCTTGAGCACACTGTGACAGTAAGAGCTTTTAATAAGGAACAGCAGCTGTACTAGCTTGACACAGGGGTATTAAAGGATTTATTACAATCATGTTGCTTAATTCAGTTGGTGGGATCAAGGTTTTTTTTTTTTTTTTTTTAAAGCAACTTGTTGGAATTTGCATTCAGCTTTGTACTGATGGAGTCAGAGACCGACACGTCAAATTTCCTTTAAGGCACAAGAAGTCACTACAGTATCATGGGTATATTTCATAAGGAAAGCTCCTTTTACTTATTTATGAAACATTTCTCTCCCTCAAGACCCCAGGTTCCTTCAGCATGGGGGCAAACAAATCTAAAGTTTGTGTTTCTAGTTTTTTTTTCCCCATCTTTTCTTTTCTTTTCCAGTACTACATCCCACTCTTGCAGAGTCCAATATGACAGTGACAGTTTTGATAGAGTGTAAAAGTGAACCCAGTTCAGCACTGGTTTAGTCTTATAATCCTCACAGTATCCTGTGTGTTTAGAGCAGTGGTGGGGAAACCTGCAGGTTTTCAATGTTTCCCTGCTCCAGCACACCTGATTCAAATCAAATGAATCTGACGGCCAATCAAGTTCTGCATAGGGACTCATTCATTTATATCAGGTTTGTTGGAGCAGGGAAATATTGAAAAACTCGCAAGACAAGGGTGAAAGTTCTCCACCACTGGTTTACAGTAACATATACAGTTTGTAGATTATGATAATATGTTTAACATATTCACAATATGGTGATATAACTCTAAACAAAATCAGATTCTGGAGCAGGTAGCAAGTTTGACATAGACTTCAGCTGATCAAAAAAAATGAAAGAGAATGTGGATTACAAGGCAGTACCTGATAACTGAAATTGCTACCTGTCCAAAAATAAACTCCATACTTCATTTTTACCAATTTCCTCCATGTCATTTACCCCTTGCCTCAGCAACAAAATAAGTGGATGAAATTACTCATCCGGATCCCAGTGGATGTGCTGCACTCTGGTCATGTCACTATTACAAAAGAATTCTGCCTTCCTAAATCGATAGAGTACAGAAAAATGAGTGTCTGACAAGTCACAGGTCCTTAGGGTTTCTGCACAAAACTGCAGAGAAGATAGCACCATTGAGGTGGGGACCAGACACCCATAGGTTATGTGGAGCAAATTCACACCCAGCGGAACACTAATGGGTTATAATGGTGCACAAAACAGTTGTCTCTAGTTGTACTCCAAAAGACAGTTATTCTCTGTGCTAACAGGCATCTGCTCGGGCAACATTTAAAGCTTACATTACTGCATGTTTGTAATACACAATATCAGAGACAGTGTAAGATACTATTTTACATAATCTTTACTTAGTTTCTCTAAGATAAAATAAATTTCTTTTAACTGTGATTAATCAGTGACATTATGCAAAAAAGCTTAAATCCAGTTTTTATTTTCTCACATTAAGTTTTGAGTAAAATCAGTCTTTCTTGACAATGTTACATAGCTGTATGCGCAGACACATCTGCGCCGACATACATGTGTGAGTGTGTGAGATTGTGTGTGCAGGCGTGTGTGTCCAAAGGAAACCAATCTGGCCCATGGGATTAGTGGCTGACTTGGTGAGTGACTCTCATTCTGTTCCAGATGTTTATCACGTCATAAAGACCTTAAAGCTGTCTGTGAGAAATAGGTAGGAACACAACCGCCTTTCAACAAACACACACACACACACACACACACACACACACACACACACACACACACACACACACACACACACACACCAGGTGTAGCCTGCCCAGTGTGGAACACGCTGATAGAAAATCACCTTTGCATCTAAGTCTGTGTACAGTATCAAAAGAAGGAGTTGATTCAAAAGCTTAGACAAAGTCACACACACACACACACACACACACACACACACACACACACACACACACACACACACACACACAAGCACACAGTGTTGGACTCTGTATAACCTAAATACACTCACAAGCTTCTGTCTGCACAATAAAAAAATAAAATAAATGCTTGTCAGGTCTAAATTATTGCTATTTGTAAAGAATAAAAAAAACCACAAACAAAGCTTTTTCTCTTTCAATCTTCTGCTATCAGTAGTTTTGAGGTCTCGCGTCTTGTTCCAGCTGTGCGTAATGAGCGCTGCGTGGCTGGAGCGCGACAGTTGACTGTGTGCTCTAGGTTGTGTCAGTCACCATCAGCATACACTATCAATCTCACCAGTTGCTAAGCTCTTGTTTCCCTAACAGTCATGCTCTGGCAAGTCATGACTCAGATCCCAACAGCGCAAAGTTCAGAGTAAAGTGGCCTTTTTTTTTTTTTTTTTTTTTAAAGCGGGCTAAAACTTATAGAATTAACCTATAAAAATTTAGCCCACATGAATGTATGCATTGTGCAAACAGCAAAATCAGCATCCTCATTCTTTCAAGTAACACAGCCTGTGCGCAGCTTGATTGTCTCACTATTTGGAATGAACTGGTCCATCAATGGTCCATCAGAGGTGACCGGGGTCAAGAGGAGACGCTGAAGCCTCCGGCTTCTTTCATACAATATATTTCGTTTCATTTAAAAAATGAGAGCTATGACATTAAAGAAAGGGCTTTAGACATGAAATCTAACTTTCAAAGACAGCAATCTCTTTGGCGACCTTCAGGCAAGGCGCAGAGGAAAAGTTCTTACCGAGGTACCGCCTGATGTCCAGAAGGATTTTAGGGGGTCCTCCGTTTAGTTGGTAGAAAAGGGAGCCGAAACAGAAGAGAAACAGCGTAGCCATACAGAAGCCATAACCTCGCAGGGAGAATCGCCACGGCAGAGCAGAGATTAAGCTGTACTTTCTGTTGTGTCGCTCTCGAATGTGGTTGGGAGTCTGGTTGTTGGTGTGAAGGGGACTGCTGCTGAAATTCTTCATCATCTCCTCCTCACAAAGCACCGTGGAAAGTCACCCATCCGCCTGTGGAATGGGAAAGTTGCCGCTTTAAGATCATTTGAAGAGGGCTGCCGGTTAGTTTGGAGACGCGCAGGCACCCAGGATGTCCTCCGCTGCCCGGAGCCACTGGGTTCTTTCTGGCGCACGGTGTCTTGCCTCTGCTCGTTTGCGCCCGTTGGGTGACTGTTCCTTCTTTCCCTCCTTCCAGCCGAGTTTAAGGGTCCATCCTTCTCCTTTGAGTCTTTTGGGTGTCAGATTACTTCACGTTGAAAGAAGGAATAGGTCCACCTCATACAGGAATTGGGTCGGCTTGTGATGCGTAAAGCAGCGCCTCCCAGTGTTCAGGAAAAGAGCTTTAGAAGCTCTGGGCTTCTGCTGAGTTGTGTGACAGCATGGACAAAGACAGACAGCATGCTTGTGATAACAGAGTTGCCACATAGACATTTCTTTCATGAGAAAAAGTCTGCTTTAGCCTAGTATTCTAAAAATAATGAGAATTTAATTAGAAATAGAGTTAAATAAATCTCTTCTACGGTTTTGTGCTTTTTGTCTAAAATAGACTTAGATGTAATCTTATTACTACATAACAGTATTTTAGATGTCTGAGGAGAAGCTGCCGACAGCTTCCTTCCTGCCAAGTAAAAGAAATATGCCTGAAACTTTCTGTTTTTCTAGCTTGTTCCAAACATACGCTGAACTATACGTTTCCCAACAACAGTTCCAGATCCCACCATTAGACTACACTGGCACTGAAAAACTTATTCATAAGAAAAACTAAGAGCCTTTCAGTGTGGCAGCTGCCAGGGGACTAAAAATAGGTATAAACTAAAACAATCTACCTTCAAAGAGCAAATGTAATAAAAAAGAATGGAATGATTCTGTTAAGGGGTCCATTGGTGTGGACTTCATCCTGGTAAATGAATTAAATGGTGTAGTGCTATAGTTTGCAGCAAGACACACAAGTTGTAGATGAATTAAAGGTTTACAGATCAGCCAGATATTTATTGCACACTTCTATAGTGAGGAAATCTAGCAAGGTCAAAGTTCTAAATCAGACGGTTTAATCAGAACCACTTGACACAGATCCAGAATTATTGTGGCGCCATCATACTGTTTTAATGAATGACATCCATTTATCAAGTTTGCAGACAGCTGGTGGGAACACACTCCTCACACACACACAACATCAAACGGAGATGTGTGATGGCTCTCTTCGGCTTCACTGCAGGATGTTCTCTGCTGTGTGTGTTTGTGAGTGATGAACTGGATCAGGAATTCAGCTCAAGTTTATCTGAGTTTGCTCCTTTTCACAGATGAAGGAATTTGTCTGCCCACCTGCGGTTTCTTGGAGGATTGTGAGGTCTAATCAAAAAGAGTAAATCTTGGAAAAATGACAGGAGGCAGAAAGAAATTAACCTGAATCTTGAGTGAGTGTTTCATTTTAAAAAGGGACCAATATACTTGGATTAAGGAAGCATGCTTCAGAATTAAGCAGCCCTTTAATCAAGTCTAGCCGTCTATAATAAGAACCAATAAGCACTGCAGAGGGAATAACACAAGGATCTTTGAAAGTGAAATAGTTGGATTTGCCTTGTAAAAGTGACCTTTAAGGTCAGACCTGAAACTAATGGTCTCTTCTGTGATAGATATCCTCTGTAAAAGTATGATATGTGTTGAACCCTAGTCTAGTCACGGAATAATACACACTTCCTTAAAGTTTGTTAGAGATTATCCCCACGTGCTGCATATGAACAGCGAACACCATACGCATACACTAGATATGCAGGAGAAAGTTGGCAATACCAATGACACATAATCGGAAGTAGGCAAGGTCTGTACGAGCTCTAATTAGATTTTACTCTGATTCTTTCTAAGAGAAAGGCTTGTTCAGTTGTCAAACATAGTAGAAACCCAGACATATGCTAAGATAAAAGATGAAGAAGTAAAATAATCTGACACAGTCCTTTGAGACAAAAAAAAAAATATGTGAGCAGTGTTCACAATGTGGTCTGCATTTGGTCCTTTTCCTGAGAAGTGAGTAAGAGCAGAAAGCTTCAATGCACTTTCAGCAACAGCTGCCTTACAACACAAGCCAAACAGGCAGAATGAATCTGTTGTGGGACTTGTTTTGGTTCTGAACTTTTATTTTTGACCTCCGCCCCCACAAAAGAAAAAAAAAATCCATTGCTTCTTAACTCTAAGAATAAAATAGTAATATATTTGTCAGTGGTTTTAATCAAATCATTTCCTTGAAAGTCCACAGGTTCTTTATTTCTGACATATAATTTAGAGAGATCTGAACTAAAGGCTGCAACAATCACCAACTCAATGAAAAAAAAAAACAACATTTTCTTTTCACTGCGAGTTCATGGGTTGCTGTGTGTTAACAATCACTGGGGGATGCGTATGGCAAGAAACAGTTTTTATTATATTTCAGAATGACAATGTTATGGACATTGTTTCAATACACAAGCAAATCTGTATGGACAATCATTAGGTAGATGAAAAACAAATAAAATAATTTGTACAGATATTTTACAATACATCCTGTAAATCCTTACTGGCTAGAGCAATATGCGTTATGCAGAAAGGTATTGCTATTCATATAGTACAGCTAATTATAGTTCATATGAAAAACAAAAAAAGCACAAAATAAGTTATTTAAATATTAATTACATATACAGAATGTGCAACTTCTGCTAAGCATTTCATATATGTAATTAAGAATTTAGTTTTGTAAGACTGCAAAAACAAACTGGCAGAGACTAAACTAAAGATTAACTTATGACCGGTTATTAAACTTGGCATTGGGAACTCAATACTAAAAGGAATACCAGCATAACCAATCGAAAAGCCTTTTACTATACCTGACAAATGTCCGCTTGAGGACTTGTGAAAAGATGAAGCCAATTCTGCCTAGAAAACTGCTTGTTTTACCATCTAAAGTGCATGTACAGTGTCAGTATTTTCATTCTTTACAGAACACTTCCTGGGATTTTTTTTTTTTTACCAGTTTAATTGTGACCCCCCCCCCCCCCCCCTTCCTCACCTACAAAGAGCACCGCTTTGATTGAAGACAGAGAAAAGGCATCCAATATCTTATCTGGAAAGTTCCCACTGCAAGACACGGCTTCTAAATTTAGAAACAACAGCTGGTCAAATGTTGACATATGAAATACAAGGAATGGGTCTTCAGCTCAGCTCAGCTCAGGCTATGAAAGATAAAACTGTTGCAAGTTGAATGAAAAAGAAAAAAAAAAAAACTACACACACAAGAAATATTTGTCTGCTCTGTTTCATGCAGAGTGCACAACTGAAAAAGTAACAAGCTTCTGGCTATCCATCGGACCCCATCCAGAGTTTCCCTGAATATCAAGTTGTCTTCTCAATGTGGAGCTCAGCTTCACATGCGATGAGTCGCTTTGCTTTTACCATTTCTTGATTTAAAACACACTCCGACGGAGCATTTTACACAGCGATAATTCACACTCCTCAAGATGCTAACCAAAGTGTAGACGGTTTCAGCTATGTCTCCGTGTTCTCCTCCTTCCTTATCCCATAACGCCCCTCTGTAACAAGCACAGTGGATGTGCTCCGACGTGATTCAGAGATGTTCAGCATGGGACACAATGTCTGCGAGCTTCACTAGAATAAAACATGCAGTCACTCTGAAGCAAGTTCTGTGGTCCACACACCCATACATCAACAAAATGATCCTGCTGAGTGTGTTCATTAAGAAAAACTATCTCAGTCTCATTATTCCTCAGACACATTCAGGACAGAAAAAAAAAAAGGCTTGCACCTTTGGCACATTTCGATCTCAGTCTTGGTGTAGTGAAAAATTACAGTTGGTCTATTTCTTGTAGCTATTTGTTTATAATGGTAAGGCAACTTAAAATGTCTTTTCATACCATGGGGAATGTATTGTTTCAGTGAAAGCTGGTTGACATTACTACAGCAAAACAAAGCTTCCTTTAAGACTCTTAATAATAGAGCAAGATGTGCATCCAAGGTATGTTGTGAAACAAGTACATACAGTCAAATATAAAGGTGTGACATCAGCCGTTTCAGCTTAGACATGACCAAGAGCTGGCCTCAAAACAAGGCTGTAACATTCAAAAGGCAAACACAAACTCCAACATATAGATCATTTCAAAATTAAGATGTGCTATAATACAGATAAAATTATACAAAAAAAAAAGAGCCATCTGTTATCCACTGTTTTGGTGTCTTTATTTAGTCGACTAAAAGTCCAGATGTTATTCTCAAGTTACTCGGCCTTGTCACAAAAGATGGAAATGGTGCATTCGTGATATATGCTGGAAGTTATCCATCTTTTTGGATATAAAAACCCAAAACAAGACCAAAAAAAAAGTCACACATCCATCCTAAAAATAAAAAGTGTGCAATCTTCCGTAAAGGCAGATTTAAGTCTTTATTTTAAGACTTCCAAATGGAGGCCATCCCACAGAGTGAGTCAGTCTTTTTCTCTTTATTCAAAGGCATCTGATATCTTTATCTTGGCTGTTGGGAGAAACTCCTTCACGCCGTAAACATTTAAGAAATGTCAAAGTGAAAAGGAGAGGAAAAAAGCCACCAAGCAGGATAGCTCATGTGTGGTCCTAAACATGTGAAGGACAGGTAGTATTATACTGCTGTGGTCACATATGTTGCCTGCCCCCCCCACCACCACCACCACTTCCATTCATGTGTCAACCTGGTCTTGTTTTAATGAGATGATACTGACCAACCAGTTGATTCCACCGACATGATTATGTCTGCACCTCTTTCTGAGCGCTGACCAGTTGGGCTTCACTGAGCAGACGACGGGCATGTCGTTCGTCCCGCACCCCAGCTTCCCACACGTTGCTCTCTGTTAACAAAGCCACGCGGCCCAGTGTGTCGATGCCTGATGCTGCCAGAGACTGGGCGTACATGGGCAGGCCAATGGAGATGAGCCAATCAGAGACGGTGCTGATGTTACCCAGTGATGCAGGCTTCCGACACATTTCTGTTAAACCTCCAGAGGGGATCTGAGTGACAGAAAATAAACTCCACTGTAGTTTTATTGATGATTGTGCAGCATAAAATGTATATATATATATATAAACATAAAATATTTGTAAAGACATAGTTTATTACATCTTTCGCCATTATCAAACATCTAAACACTTCAAGCTCTTCAAGAAAAGCCTCCCAGAATCTATCCATCTGGGAGAGATGGATGTTTTCCAGTAACTTTCCCACATAAATAGCGACTGCCTTACAGCCATGCGGTGTTGTTTACGGAGCTCTTTCACTCTGAGCTGGTCCATAGTGGAGGCCACATCTTTGACTGGCTGCTCCAAGTCCTCAGAGTAACGCTGTACGAGCGGCTGGGGGATCCCACATCGCCCGTGCTGGATGGAGACGGTGGAGAAAAACTTTAGTTTTGGTTATTTGGAAAGACAATCACATTAAACTAAATGAATAAAAATGAACATCGAAGGTTCATCTGTGTGGGCAGATACGAAGGAGAAGTCTTGAGTTTTCATCATCCAGCCCTTCGCTGACAGTAGAAAAAGTGACAAAGCAGCAAGATCTGATTAGTGACTTTATTACAAGCCCTGACTGTGTTCAGGATATACTAGTGTATTCAAACATGTGCTCTTTTCCTCTTTTCTTTGTGTTGGCATCTGGAGTTATGGCAAGTTTTCAGCAAGGCCTGCCATTGGTTAGCTAAACAACCAACAGAAGTGTTTTGAGTATGACAAAATGTGAGGATGGAGAGAAAAGATCTCACTTGTTCACTTACATTTTTAACACCTTGTTTACATTTGGACCAACTACATTCACAGTGCAACTAACAGCATAACTTTTTTCATTCAAAACCATGATCTCAGTAAAATAAACAAGTCAAACTGCTGATTGAATGAGACAAATGTGTTGAAAACCTAACTGCACAGGGCCCTCTCTCCGATGCTGCTACCTCAACCACTACAGCAAACAGAAGTCCAGCAGAGCTGGGCTCTGAAGCAATATTTCCCACCTCATCCCTCAGCACTTCTGTCTGTTTGAATATGTGTTGTTTCTCTGCCAGTGTTAGGGGCTCCGTCATGTTTTAGGGGCAGAGCCTGGGGTCTGGCGAGTGCCAGAAGGTTTTATAACCCCGTCTGCTTTTATTAAGATTCAGCCCATAAACTTAACAGTCTGAACCGCATCATAGTCAGACTGAAGCCACAGTCTTTCCTCTTCAGCTCCAGGCTGCATATTTATTGTTGCTCATACACATACACACACACACACACCCTCACTAACAAATAAATGCCCCGAAATATAAAACAGCATCTGAACACCACAAGAAACTCACAAACTTTCGACTTTATTTGTGTATATTTATAGACTAAATGAATTCTAAAGCAAACTGTTGATGTTATTGGCCTTAAGACAAAACAATCTGGAACCAGGCTTCAGTCAAATTATGACTGAGTTAAGTTAGGCATGGTACAGTTCTACACCAGCAGAGCCTGACGCCGGACAAGTATAGCTCGGAGGTGTTTTGAAGCCTCATTTTTCACATTAACTGTGGAAAAAAATTGTTAAAAATATTACAGCTATTCGCTAACCATAATATGATTCTATTAAAGCTGGGCTTCACAGCTTTTTACCCATTTTGAAAATGTGAGTATTTCTGTCCTCGCTGCCTCTTAAAAGTTAATTGCTGACCATAATTAAGGGTGATTGTATTTAAGGTTTCGCACGGAGCATTGCTAACCTTGTCAGAGTAAGGTTCCTCGGTGAGATCAATGCCCTCGGCCTGCAGCCGCTCTTCCAGGAGGGTGAGCAGGTTAGGACTCATCTTGGAATGGGAAGTCTTCCTCGTAACAGACATTTTACCTCCAAGATCTGAGAGCCAAGGAGGCGGCACTGCTGGGGAAGAGCCTGATTCTTCACCCATGGATGACACTGATGAGGTGGCACGTGGGCTAGCTGGCGTGCTCCCGGTCTTGGCAGGAAGAGCGGGGGCGCTGAGGACGGGGCTGGGGCTGGGGCTGCTGCTGCGAATTATGGGGCTGCTGGGTTGAGAACGGTTGAAGGAATGAGAAGGTGAAGCAACGGGGGATGGTGTGGAAGGCAGGGAGAGGGGTGGGTGACGTAGACCGTTGGCTAGCCTCTCCTTAGATTTCTTGGCAGGAACTGGAGGTGGGATGGGAGGCTTTTTGGGATGAGTCCGGATGACCCTCTCCCCGCTTCCACTCGAATCTGGAGGACTTGGAGTGGGGCTTAAGACAGCCTCTGGATGGTTGGAGGACTGGCTTGTTGGGCATGGGGAGCGCAGAGGCAGCTGAGAAGGTATGGGGGGTCTCTCAGCTCTTCCCTTAGGACTCACTGTTGGACTCCCATTTTGAGCTGGAGAACTGTCCTGTCTGCAGACCTTGACAGAACTACTGCTGCCAGATCTGGGTACTTCCTTGGTAGGCTTAAGCACCACACTTGGATCATCTTTCTGCTTAAAGTTTTCCTCCCAGTGCAGGTCTCCCAGAGAGTGGGAGCGTTTCCAGGGCCCAGAGGACTGTGGGGGACCATCAAGGTCCTCACAGCTGCGGCTGGCTGGGATGGGAGACTTTCTTTGGGCTTTGCGAAGCCCCAACAAGTTGAAGCCCTTTAGGGAAGGCTTGATGAAGATGTTCTTAGGAAACTTTGTGCGCTGGTTTTTGCCATTCTGCTGTAGGGTCTCTGCAGAAAGGGTCATGGGCAGTGTCGGGTAGTCCGGAGACTGGAGGCCAGCTGAAGAACGACTGGATCTGGAAGCTTTCCTGCTCTTACCTGCAAAAGAAAAGTCCTCTTTTAGAACAGAGATGTTGCCTTTTATCACAATGCAGCCATGTTAGGTGAGGCACTAACTGGGAATAGGCTTCTCAACTTGCTACGGCAAAGCTTCCACTACTGTAAAAATGCCATTTCAAATAACACTTTGCATGATCTGAAATTACTGTTTCTCTTTACTGGCCTGGCTGCCTTTGTTTTCCATTTTTCTGCTTCTCATCATGTCTGCTGAAAATAAATGAATAAAGCATGTGATGAAAAATAACATCCATGCATGGCAAACTACAATATACTTTGTATTACTGGAAAATAAACTGACAGCATCAGTTATTGTAGCCTTTCTACAAGTGCCAAGCTTTATAAGGGGGGAAAAAAAAGAGAATAAACTCCGATAAGCACTGCATTCTTGCTCTGAGCTTTTCTGTAAGCCACACAGCAGCAGACACATATTTATGAAGGCAAGTGCCACTGGGACAAGATAAGCTCTGTGAGTCGTGGCCTGACTGATGGATTTTGTTGAAAAAAAAGAAAAGAAAAAAAAAGGTATCTGGATGGAATAGCTGGGGAAGAAGGAAACAGAAAGGATGAAGCAACTTACCATCTATCCTTTGGCTTACAAATGGATGGATGAAATGGAGGAAAGCCACAGATCATGGCTTGCAAAAGATATTAAACAGTGGAGTATCTGAGATAAGTTTAACAGATGGATTGCCAAGAAATGTTGCAGAGGTTTCCAGATGTGTTGGAAATGTTAGTTATGATCATTTAGGTACATATGATAAAGAGAGTTGATCATTTAAAACCCACAAAAGATGCTTTATTCATCTATTGCAATATTATTTTGCAATCAGGAGAGCCAAAATCAGGTCTGAACTATCAAATAAAACAACCCTATGACTGATCTTTTTTTAAATACTAACTTTTATATGAGCATATTTTGTAGAATTAGACAAACTTGAGCGTAAATACAATTTCCAAGAATAATCCTTCTGAGTAACATTAAACTGGTTAAAATCATATAAATAATAACAGGCAAATAATAGAGCCAAATTTAGCTGTTATGACGGATCAACCACCTTATATCAACAATTACCTTTTACTGAATTAATTAATGTTGTCACATAAATCATAAACACATATAAAAGTCACAAGTGACCTCAGAAGACATGTGATGTGAGGAATCGCTACATCTTACCAGGAATGAGACATCTATGTTAAAGGAAAAGTTTATTGATCTAAAGAGCAGATGTTCAGAGCTCCACAGAAACACACCTTGTGTGATTTGAATTTATATAAAATCTTTCCCCCGGACAATCTTCTTAGCCTTCAAACAGGCAGAAATATTTATTACCATGAGCAACAAAGCTATAGATCTGTACGGATTGAGCTGTGGAGCCCTAAACCTGCAAGAAATAAAAAGTAAAATATTTACGGCATGTTATGCAGCTAGTTTCTGAACAGTTTAGTGGGATGAGAGAAAGAAAAGACAGGAAAAAGGTGTAATAAAAAAAAAAAATCAAACAAGCAGCAGAGTCCCTTCTTTATTGAGTAGTTTTATTGCACAACTCTATCTACTTTGGCAGACTGCACGCTGTACTGATGCACCTGAATGACACACATTGCACAGAAAAAGGGTCAACCAGCAGTTACACTGGAACCATACAGACAGAGGAACAGGACAGAGCAGTGATTCATGAGTTATGGAGCTGTTAAAAGAACGCTCTGAGTGAAAGAAAACAGCAAATGCAGAAAGACAGAGCAGTCTGACGAAGTACACATACACAGGAAAAAAAAACTGACACATGAGACTTCGATAAACTTTTAGGATCAGAAGTTTTGCAATCTGCCCACTACAACTTCAAAGTATTTCCATCCACATCATTTTAGGCACATACTGTAAGATTGTGCAACACTGTCACCATGAACACAAGAAAGTGACGAATGGTGAAGATGAGAGAAGAAATATCAGCTGATCTATTATCCAACTCGTACATTTGCAGAAGTTTTGCCTGCCGTTAGAAAAGAATCGCCACTGCAAGAAAACACAAGCATTTATCAAAACTGCTCATCTGCAAGTTTTTTTCTTTTATTTTTTTCCTAATCGCCACATTCTAAAAACACTCAACAGAAATACTCTCTGAGCTCACATTCATCTTCCTGGCGTCCATCTATGGACTGGGAACCCACAGACGGACCAGCTGGGAAGCCATGTCCACAACTGGGTAGCGAGTTTGTTCTCATCAGAACAGTTCTGCGCATTGGGGAAAGTCTCTCCCTCTGTGCTCCCAACATTGTGGGGTGGACTAGGCTTAGCGGTCTGGAGCCTGGCTCCCTCTCAGTTACAACTGGATTTTGGCACTGACGGCACAGAACGCCTAAAGGATGAAAAGAGTGGTGAAGAAAGTGGAATGAAAGCATAGTATAAATGTTCTCTACAGTTTAGAAGGGTAAAGACAGGTAAGCGGGACTAGGACGGGGGTGGTAGGGAGTTAGATTTAACGGGGAGAGATTTACACATTGTGATCCAGAGGAGTAAGATGAGCAGAGGGTTAGAATGGAGAAGTGATGGAGGTGGAAGCCCAGGAAGGAATATGCTGAGGGTCATGTGATGACAATGAGCTAAACTAATTCCTGCTGGGTTTTACGGAAGAGTCGTCTTGACGAAGCAAAGGAATCATTACCATTCTCCAGGTTTTCATTGCTCTCGTAGCAGCCGGAGTCCCGTGGGGAGTCTCCTACCAGACCCCGACCCTCTGACAGCAGCTTCTCCTGGGAGCCCGACAATCCGCCACGCTCTGGATCACTGCTGCCTGCACAGCAAAAAAAGCAGAGTTGAAGTCATCAGTTGCCATGGGGATAAAGCTGACTAATGCGGGGGTCACTCTTTTTTTTTTTTTTTTTAATTTCACCATGCCTTGATGTAGAAATGAATTTCAATTCTGGCTGGTTTTCCAGTTGAACTGCACGGCTTTCAGTCAAAAGATGCACAACGACATCACTGCTGTTGTGTTTCAGCTAATAAAACCTTTCAAATCAGAAACAGGCCCACTGGGTGATTTTTCAGATCCTGCCTTTGACTTTTTTTTTTTTTTTTTTTTTTTTTTTACACTCTTCTCACCTGCAACACCACATTTTCAGGTGAGGCCTGACCGCCGAGTGTTTCCTCATGAGTTTGACAACATGTAGATCACATGTGCTACTTACTGTCGTACTCCTGCAGCAGCTCCACAGCAGTCAGCAGCACAGCTCTGTGCTGAGGATCTCTGATGTTCAGCTCATCCAAGTCCTCCTCTTCCAGCAGCTTGAACGTGTCCAGGTCCTCGTAGCCATTGAACAAGAAGGTGGGCATGTGCTCCTGTGGAACAGATAGCAGGAAGTTTAAAGGTCTGAAAATTGATAAAGTAATCAATGCAATGAGGAGAGGTATCCGTTGGACAACAAGGGTGGAGCATGAAGAGAAACTATGCAATATGCCAGGGAGGTAAAAAAAAAAAAAAAAAGAAAAAAAAGAAACTGTAGAACAGACTTGTCATCTCCACATAATTTCTGGTCCACTGTGTATTTTTATACGACTAGTGAGGCCAAATCTAAACTGCTACTTTGATTTTTAGATCAAACATCATCACTTTGAGCCAATGCAAGTAAAGTTATGGCTGTTATAAATGTCAACACGCTTTAATATGGCACACACTCTCTCGGGCATGTAAAAGTTAGACATAAGTAAAAGCAGAGTGTGCATCGTGTTCTAGGAGTGACCGAAATGTCCAAAGAGAAGCTGAAAAGTAAACCCAGCAAACTAAATGTGAGAACAAACGAGGAGGTTACAGAGTCACATCAAAGTAAACTTTTAACCACAGAGGAAAGTATCACACACAAACAAACACACACCCAAAGCCACTGTGCTATCTGAGATTGCATAAAAATAACTTTATGGGATGAACAATGTGTGTGAGTGGGAAAAATCCTCTGACACCATCAGTCAAAGCATTCACAACCGCTTCCACTTTTGCTCTACACTGGTGTGACCCACACATTTTGCTGGACCAGTACACAGACTGTGTGTCACCAGCGAGACCGTCAATTATGACGGTGGAGTCCACAGCAGCGGGCTGTGTGTATCTGTACCGTTTCTGCTGGATGATGCGGGACTAAACAATGGACCACCAAGGAACACAAGCACAGGCAGCTGCTTCCGCTCACTTAGAATATCTTCTTTTATGGCCGGTTAAAAGCGGTTTACACACATTTCCAAGTCCGAAGCTTATTTGGCAGAAGGTCCGGCAGTCTGAAGTCACAGGGATGAAGACATTTACACTTCACAGAGAGGTATTGTTTAAAATTTTGGCTTGCCGGTTTAAACAAATGTTTGCTTAGTATTTTAGTCTTCGATGATTCAGTTGTAGCCTATATTCTATTAATGAAGCCTGTAGAGACAAATGTTTGCGTGTGGAAAGCACATTAAGCAGAAACTTACAAAAAGATGAATGTAAACTTTCAGAAAGACATGAAACTTATTTCATGAAATGACTATATTACAAGACTGCATAACCAGCAAATGCAGGAACCAGAAACCTCCTGTTTATGGCGTCTACTTGGTTTATGTGCCGTTGTTAAGGGTCACAGAAATAAGGAGATTTAGACAAACTGATATTTTTACCTTGCAAATATAAATAAAAAAAATCTAATAAAAAGGAAAAAGATTTAATAGCAAAAGGCAAAAAGATACACACTCGCTGGAAAGTGGAGGCTCTGAAATGTTTTGTGTGTGTTTTCCAGGGATCTGATTGGGACTGGGAGGACTTGAATGCTTTGATGCAATTGGAACATCGCAGCTTAAAAACAGCAACCTCTGGCTGTGATCTGGGACTCGGCCACTGAGTTAGAGATAAAAACAGGCAGCCCACAGAAAGTCTCCATCTCTATTCGGGGAAGTGGGGGAGGGGATGACGTCGAGTTCAGAGCCATGTGTAGGTTTTGATGAAAGCTCTGAGCCTTTCGCCAGGGCGGGGCTGTCACATCGGGGGCGTTTGTGTTTACCTGTCAGTGTGAAATCAAGCATCCGGAGCCATCCAGCCTGTAATTGGGTCCGCTATATTTGTATCTGCTTGTCTGCAGATGTGTATGAGAGTTTTTTTGTTTGGCTTTAAAAACATTTTTGTTCACTTCAAAGGGACTTTTTACTCTCTGGGTTAGATGGGTGGGCTTCTTCAAAGTCACGAGAACAAACTGATTTGCAAGTTGGTATGATAATGTGGGCTGAAGATGCTCAAAACAATTCAGTAATGTGTGAAACTTGGTATGCCTGCTCTTCTACCTTGAGATTGATGCGTTCCAGCAGCTCCTCCACAGATGTGGGCTTGGGCGGTCTGCCCTTCCGCCTCCTCCTCACGGGTCTTTTGGGCTTCTCTTCTTCTTCAATCAGCACGTCCACATAAATGAACTTAAAGGTGCCGACTTTGTTGTTGAGCAGGCCCATCCATGTTCCCATGGGTGGCTTACTGATGATGTCAATCACATCCCCCCGCTGGAGATTCGCATGGAAAACAAGAGTGGAACAAGTTAAGGTAAAATGAAAACAGTTGAGGTAAAATGCTTTAATACAGAAAGCAGTGACGGTAAACGGAATTTAGATCTGGTGCCAAGCTCTATTCTCTTTGCAACAATGAAAATCCATCTTCAGTTGTTAAATTACATGCCTGTCGATTTCAACAACGCTTCGATAAGGTTATTTTAACTGGTTGCAGTGAAAGTAAATAATAATGTTCCTGATTTTAAATAACTTTCATGGCAATGAGTGTATGGATTTGCTACTTACTGAGGTGCACATGAAATAAATTCGATGTTTAAACAGATTTAAAGTGAGTCTCCGCTCATAAATGAGTCTATGCAATGAAAAGGTTGCCCCCCTTTTCGTTCTGTGGTCTCTTATCTACATTAAAGGCTTAGTTACGTAAGTTACATGGTTTAGTTTAACTATACACAATGTCAACCTTCAGTTTGAGGGAGTCGGTGTCGTAGGGGCTGGGAGTGAAGTCTGTATGGACTCGGGCACGGCCACAAAATGGCCCTCTATACGGCGGCTCTTCGTCGTCTCCATCTTCTGACTTAACACTCTCTCTGTTGCTGGCCGATGAGTCAGTGGTGCTCACAGTCTGACCACCTGGGCAGAGAAACAGATATGTAAACATTTATGCATAAGCTATAAAACAACCATTACTGACCACTTTTCATTAAAAAAAAAAAAAAAAAAAAAAAAGGCAGTAAACGACAGCTTAGTGAAGGTTTCCTTATACTTTACATCAACACAGCCAACCCTGACTGACTGTCCTCAAAACATCCCTTTGTGGTCGCTGCAATAAAATGCATGCCTCAGGAAGCTTTACAAAGACCATTTAGAGGTCATAATCACTGCGGTTTTATTTGGAAAACTCATAGTTTCTCTGCATTTCTGTGTCTGTACTGAGCAAAGAACATAAACAGGGTCACTTGTTGTCATTAAAGGATAGAGAGTGTGTGTGTGTCTGCATGTTTATGGATTACTGAGAGGTGCCTAGTTCATCTTCAGATTTAAAGGATGAACAGTTTTTTACTCAGAAGGATATTATGATAGAAACAGCAAACAGATGACAGTGAATTCCATCGGCGAGCTGGTCGCTGCACCAAAATCACTGTTGTTATTCAAATTATTTTTTAAAAAAACAAAAAAACATTGAAACAGCGCCATCTAGTGGTACAAGTGAACCAAAACTGGTTGATTTTAAATTGATGTAAAGCTTCATATTGTTCTGTCTTTAAACCTGAATTTCAAAAGAGAATTATGATAAAATAGTAATCTCTTACAACTGTTTGACTTTGTAATAATCATTTAAGAATTCCACAAATCAAGGATCTGGAGCAAATAAAAGCTTTTCTTACTCATTGAACTCTGTCCACTGAGTGAACTGCGCAGACTTTCCACTGAGCCACCAGCCTTCAGTTTGGGTTTCTCCAGAGAGTCCGTGTCTGGCAGAGGGGATTGTGGGGAACCAGGGGCTACATCCGGACTGGACTAAAGGATAGAAATGAAGAAGGAGAAAAGAGAAAAATGGAGACATGAAGAAATTTCAAGTGAGATAAAAAAAGAGGGAAATATGAGGATAAAAGAAATAATTTTCTTCTGTGTTGTTGTTGCATTTTTATCCATTTTTCTAAACTGAGTTATGACCTAAAACAAGTGCTGTACATGCTCCAGGAATCCACTAGGTGGCACTGTGATCAAATAAATGCTGTACTCCACAGAGGTTTAGCAATTTTCCAATATTTATGAAAACACGATGACTCAGAAATAAATATTGTCTTTAAATGGGTTTGGAGATAATACTCTAATTCTAGATTGTCTCCTAAAAGCCCAATCTCACTCCCCATCACACATCAGCTCATCAAGCTTGTTTCAATCAAAGCTGATGGAAAATGGAGCTTTTGGTCCATGACTTAACTTCTGGAAAACAAACAAATATTCTTTTTAAGATCGTTAAATGTATTATTTTTACAACGTGAATGAGTAATATTACTAATTAATCATTATCCCAGATTATAAATTCAACTTCAAACAATCAAACTGTCCAAGTTGCAGGTTAGTTATTTGAAAATGTCTCCACACACATCTTAGTTGACTAATTAATTTGTTATTGTACAGGTAATTGACAACTAATTAGATAATGAACATAACTGCATTTCTTATTATTCAAAGATTTCAAACCAAGCAGGACATTTCTTAATAGGGCTAATAATATGATAATATGATTATTACATAACACTCCAGTTGGGCAGCAAAGTCTTGCTTTCACATGAAAGCATATTTAATTACTACCACTACTACTACAACTGCGACTACGACTACAACTACTACTACTAATAATAATTTAAAACTAAACTAAGATTATTAAAGCAGTACTTTTACAGTTGTTTTCTGCAGCACGGTATTTGCACTTTTACTTCAGCACATAAGAGGACTACATCCACCCTTACTCAACATTGTATTTAACTAGTCTTTAATCATTCTCTACTGATGACTCCATGACTCAAGTCAGCATATCTGGGTCACATGACTGAGAGTGTCATAATGTTTAAAGACTGCATGCTACAAGATGCCGTCAAAATGTGGAGTTGGACAAGTGGTAAAGCCACTGAACGCCCAGAAAAATTAGGCCACTGCGGGTCAGACGACCCTTTACGCTTTCTACTTCTCACAATCAGAGCAAACCCAGGGGACACTTGCATCACTACATGAGCTCACATAAGCACACACTCCACCCAACACACTGAGCCCAAAGGAGGGAAAAGCAGAGGCAGAAATCTAAGTGGGAAAGTGTTTTACTGATTTCTGTTTGCTCTGTAACTAACACAGATGCTCCCACCCCTTTTACAGCTGGTGGACATGTGGTTTGCACTGAAAAACATAAAGTAAATATTTGCACATCGTGTGGAGCCTTTCTTTCTTTGTGTGAGGTGGACTGTTTTAAGGATTACATGCATGATTAAATAAAGCTACAAAGGCATGCATGCATCCATGTGTGTGTTCAGGTGTGCCTATGCCTAACCTGCTCAGACAGGGAGCTGCTGTATTTCTTTGACATGCGTTTCCTCATAGTCTCCTTCACCGATTTGACTTTCTTGCCCAGCGAGATCCGAGATGTGGTGGGAGATTTGACCACTTCTCTGTATATAGCCTCCTGTTCTTTATTCTGTGGCCAGAAGAAGGAAAAGCGCATGAGATCAGGGTGAACAGAGATGAAGGAAGGTAATAGAAGCAACAGAAGAGAGATGAGAACAGAGGGAAGCAGATCAGGGTAAAGGAACAGGAGTCAAAGGGCAGAGAAACCACAAAAGCAGAAAATAAAAGGTGATTCGGTGTGACGGTAGAGTTCGGCTTGGCTTCCTCAAAGCCTCTTGCCATTTTGGAAGCTGCCAGCACTTACATTTGCCTCGGAGCCTGTGTTGACCACATGGAGAGAGCGGTTGGACAGGTCAAAGCCCCCAAAGCTGCATGTTCTCTGTGGGGGAGCCAAAACACAATCAAATGAGTCACACTCCGAAGGTCAGGTTAGAGAACCTCCCCGACCCCACGCCCACTCAAGTCTACTCACAATGACTCATGCTTTGCACGACACGGGCAGTTTGATTAATGTACATGGGAGTATGGTTTTGTACATAAGTGACGGCATGATGTCATACAGGACTGTGGACAGCCAACAGACATGATGTAACAGACTATTAAAAACTGTGTGCTATAGTATGACCGTAAGCAAACAAACTGTTATTATGTCAGAGCTTTAAAGTTTAATCCCTACAGAAAATACTGGACTCAAACTTGCCTTGATGTGGCAAAGCTAAAATAATAACATTTTACAAGCCAACATATATTCTTTTGCATTTTCAGCCTGGTGCTGTTTTGTGTTTTGGTGATTAAAT
Organism: Telmatherina bonti; assembly: GCF_933228915.1. Lineage (NCBI taxonomy): Eukaryota > Metazoa > Chordata > Actinopteri > Atheriniformes > Telmatherinidae > Telmatherina > Telmatherina bonti. Next base: position 20,703,366 of record NC_136614.1, on the reverse strand, counting down.
GTGAGAAATGCAAAACATACACAACATACAGGCTGGTTGCTAAGCGGCAGCAACACGCTATTCTCATCAGAAACAGTTTCATTTAGAGAAATGTTTCATCTGAGAGGACAAAGTGAAGTCTTTCATGATTTTTAAGGCTACCCACAACACAGAGGGGGAGCTATGACATGAGAAGAAACCGAGTCTGACTTCCTAACTCCTCTCCGTACACACAAAAATGTAGACAAGGACATTCACATATAAAGCCTCTTGGGGAGAGGAAAAACAAACAACTCGATGGCATTTCCCTCCCGCTTCACGAGATGTTCCTAAACTATTTCGCTGGAGGTTTGGTCAACCCTGCAAGAAGAATCTCCATGTGGGCAAGCAGCGCACACTGAAAACAGCCTGTCGTTTCACTGCATGTCCACAGCTGCGGTCCACATCACAGCTTCCCAGCAAAAGCAGTTTGCAGAACAAGCATGTTGGAATAGATGTCCAAAAAGAATATGATGGCGATGCTTGATGGAATGGACATGCACCCAGAGAAAAATGTCTTTCGGAGCAAATTACAAGGAAAAAAAGGAACAAACGAACATATAAAAAAAAAAAAAAAGGTACATCTGAAATAGAGGCACGGGCCTTAAAAGAGGACAAAAAGCGACAACATAAAAAAAGTGGATTCAGAGAGCTTTTGGATGAGAGCGACCTCCAGTGATTTGACCAGAACACATTAGGATTCAGGTACCCTCAAAGCTGCAGAATAGCTCTGCTACATCACTAAGCACTAACTATTCCTCCTCCTCCTCTACAAGCCATTTTCTTCTGCTGGAGAGCACAAGCAATGCACAAGGAACTTAGCATGCTACGTGCTAAGCAGCCAGATTATTGTTGTGCTGTTTAAAACTGAATCACTCTAGTTGACAATTACTGTGTGACGAGAAAACTTCTGTCCTTTCCATCTTTTTGATGCTATTTTCAGCCTTATATTATCAATGTGAAAACTGATAGATAGGAAGACTGTTCAGTCAGTGAAGCTGACTTAATGAGGCCACTCAGCGAGTGTGTCTTTGAGGCGGTGTGCGTTGGTCCGAGCATGTACATTTCCTTCACCCCAGGGTGATCAGTGCGACTGCACACATTCCACAGAGATCTGACATTTATTAAAGGCATTTGTGAAACTTAACCTCCCGAGTGGAGGACTGCATATTCTATAATCATTTCATATTCAGCTGAAATAAAGTCTGAAGCCAGAAGCAATCGCGTAAAAGGTCGTAATGATGCATCCGTCTGAGGGCAGCTGGGTCTGAAGCAGGTAAGCCGGCTCATGATGTTTTCACTACATATACAGCAAAACAGTTTAGTTTTTCTCATTTCTCCACCTACTTTTATATCTTATGCACACTGCACGAAATACTTTATAATATTTCTACGCTTTCTGCATCACCTTCTGAGCTATTCTGTAACTTTGAAGTACTGAGTCCTGCTCACACGCGGCGGCCGATTTGAACCTCGTGGTCTAAACTCACAGACTTCTGCTGGATGCGTAAGAGCACGCGCTTGGTGCAGCGGTCCACGCTGGCCGCCCACTTCCTGTCCACCTCGCGGTCCTCCTCCAATAGACAGCGCCGCTCAGTGCGGCTGAGGGTGACTGGGCGGACCAGCTGGGCCCAGTTGAGGTGACCGTACAGGCTCCGTTCTACCACATAGGTGATGTTCAGCTCACTGACCGCTGTTCGGCCTCGCAGCCTGCGAGAGGGGAACACCCACCCACCTCCCCCACTTCCAAAACCCTTTGTTTTGGCTACATCACAGCGGATGGGTGAGGAGGGAGTGACAGACAGGGGGGAGATGGGGGACTTGGCATTGCGCGAGCGCTGGTAGAGCAGGTGCTTGGTGGAGTATGCGTAGTTGGGGTCAGGTTTCCGGTGTGTCCAGCTGCCATGGTGCCGGTTGGCAGGTTGATGTTTGGGGCTGCCTTGTGGACCATCATCCAGGGATATCAGAAGGCGGGACTGGGAATGGGGTTTGGGGCGAGGTTTGGTGAGGCCATAGAAGGCATAGAGGGCCTCGTTGTTACTTACCCCATGGGAGATGGAGCTCAGGGCCTTCTTCATCTCGCCATCTGTTGTGGAGCGGGACAGCTTTCCCTCATCGTCCAATCCACAGCCATCTAGCTCTGAGAAGGAGGAGCCACTGCCGGCCACGCCAGAGATGGAGCCTCCCAGGGCGCTGGAGCCAGCCGGGGTTCTCCTGGGGGGCCGGATCAGACCGTGGGTACTGGAAGACTTACTGAAGGTTTTCACCAGCTTGTGTCCAGACCAGGTATCCAGGCTGCTGGATGAAGGGGAGGTGGTCAGACTGTCCGTATCCCCATCAAGAGAGAGCTGATCATGAGTGAGAGAAGGCAGAGAAGCCTCCTGGTGCAAAGGGGGCTTCTTTAGGACCCCTGTGTACAGAGCTGTGTTGTCCTCACAGCAGGAAGGCGTCTCCAGATTCAGAAAATCTAAAGAAGAAGAAGTAGAAACAAGTCAGTCAGACAGTTTAATGGTTAAATGGATTTAGACATGAGTGAGCTTTGGGATAGAAAGCCAGCATGAAAAAGTCCATGAAAATGAGAAAACTACATTGCAAATTCGATGAAAATATACACAGATGCAGCGAAACTGAGGGAATGAATGAATCATTTCCAGAACCACAGACCTTCAGGGGCATGTTTCTTGCCCTCCTCCACTTTGATCAGTTTCTTCCTCACTCGGCGTGTTGAATTGACCAATTTGTGAAGCCGTTTGAACTTCACAGAGTCCTCAGATTGCTCGTCGTCTGACTGCTCACGAGACTATTGGGAAGGAGAACAAGACAGGGGTAAAATAAAGGTAAAGGGTGAAATAGAGTCACTTTAAAAAAAAAAAAAAAAAAAGTTAAAGCATCGGGAAAAAAGACCAGCATAACATTTCATAGTTGTTAACACTGATTGTTTTAAATTAATAAAGAAAAAAAAAGAAAACATTTTTACACTTTAAACGTTTCTCTAGAGGATGGCAACAAAGTTAGTGAGGTGAGAGATGGAGGATTAGAGGGATGGCGACCCACTGCATTGTATCAGGTCCATTTTCTTAATGAACGCAAAAGGAAATGCACTCAAATAAAGACAAACCAAATCTAAAAGACTGTGTGACGTGATGCTCCATTTAGCATATTGTTGCACTAAGACTCATTTCTCTGGAGGATACTGAGACACATTCATTCACAAAACATCACTAACACACTGACACACACACACACAAGTGCTTCTCTTGAGCTGCACACATTTCCTCCAACCTCTATAGGCGGTAAAAAGTTACATTTGGCAGACAACATCACCATTATTGAGACAAATTAAACAAATAAATTTGTTTAATTTTTCTCTGGTTTCAAAATAAATGTATATTATTTCACATTGCAAGCATCACTTGCAAAGAGAAGCAGCACGATAAAACACATCTGGTCTGCAGGGCGTAGCGCATTGTCTGATAAAAAGCAGTTTCATCTTTTAGCAGTGAACCCTGAAAAAAGGAAGACACCGCAGGTCTGCTGAATAAGCCACAGGCTTGACTCAGACGGCTATTGACGGTGTAGTGGGAGGATACAAGGGATGATGGGAACAGCTGCGGTTTGTTTGGAGCAAACATCTGACAGTGTTTGCAAGAACAGCATCACACCAGCACATCAGCAACACGACAGGGTGGCGTGTCATTTCCTGCAGGCAGAATTCTGTTTCCAAACTTTCCTGATCTTCCCCAACTGGAAAAAAAAAAACCACACACATCAACCCTTTCTTCTCATATCAGTTTTTGATTTCAAACCTTTCCCCCCCCTTCAGCAGTATTGCTTTTCTTTCAGACATGTACAATCAAGCATCAGGTTTTCTGACATGCCGGCCCAGCAGACCAGAGCAAAAGTTATCATCATTCATTTGACAACTGGCAAACCTGCAGATACAAGCTCCTGAAAGCCATAAATCCTCTGCGCCCTCTCAGCCCTGAAGATCTCTCAACCGAACCAAACAATCCTGGCTGCAGTACTGAAAAGTCTATTCATCCAGATAAAACTAGAGTATATTCATTTCAGAAAAAAAAAAAAAACTACTCCACAGAACTGATAGGAGACGTCAGAAAGGTTGAAGCTGAGTTGAGTTTTTTTTTTTTTTAAATAAGTCAATTAACTATTTGTACCAATGCTGCCTTTGGAATTTTACACCATATGTGACTGAAGGAAAAGAAAGGAATGAACAGCGGAAAAAAAATGTGTCAACAATGATGTAAAACTCCCAGCTCAGTCTCAAGCAGCACCATACATGCAAACTGCCAGATTAACAGAAGAAAGGGGCACATATAGAAAAGGAGCCAAATATATGAGGACATCAATTGAGGAGGGCTGAAAGACGGCGAGTGCAAAAAGGTCAAAAGAGAAATTCCAACAGCAGAACGGATTTTGCCTCAAAAGTCTCACGAGTTAACAGTAACATTCAAACTTCTGCTTGCAGAAATAAACAACTGTACACTGTTGTTTTGTACAAAACAAAACCTAGCACGCACTATGTCCTGGCTTCCAAAAAAAAAAAAAAAAAACAGCCACGAGATCAAACTTACCACGTCTTAAAAGAAACCACCGCACCACTTCTTTAGGAAAAATCCCACAATTTAGAAAGAACAGAAGCAGGAAATTGCTCGTGACCTGACTGCATCCTCATGCACATTTTCATCCAAAATAATATCTGCGTGCCTGAGCACATGCAGGCAGATGCAGCCTGCTAAGTGAATTCAGCTCAGAGGAATGAGGGACTGTTTGGAAGTGCCGCATAGCTAGCAGAGAAAAGGCGTGTTGTGCATGGAGAACAATCCAGCATTTGAGCCCCTCTGACCCCATCTTGGCCCCCAAATCACTAATGGCCAGCCCTGGAATGCAGGCTCTGATCACCAGGGTAAGACAGACAGGAGAAAAAAAAAAAAAGAGCATCAGAGAAAAGAAACCGAGCAGCCAAAGCACCAAAACACTGCATATAAGTCAGCTTTCCCCACATACCATATACTCGTCTTTTTCTATTCTGTTCTACTCTACAGTCGTTTAGCAGATGCTTTTATCCAAAGCAACTTACATATGTATAGAAAAACATAAGAATGTGCACAAAACTTGCAACAATTTGGATTTGACAGTGACCTAATTCCACTCTCTGGAATGGAGAAGGGCCAGTATGTGACACCAACGGAGGCCTGAGCAGAGAGGAAATATTTCCCAATGTTGCCAGTTTTGGAAGTTGGGTCAAGACACAGAGATCCTCTTTTTCTGGCCTTGGGGACAAGTCTAATGCCTTTATCTTCACTCCCCCCCATCTCTTGTTTCCTCTCTGCCTCCGGCACTTGCTATAACCGCCAAACTGTGTATTCCACCGCACAATACTGCTTCAGAACTGTAACTTTTCAGTCATTTTGTGTTTTTACAATCCCCAATCGATCACTCTTCATCCAACAGAAAGTGAGCAACTGGCAGCTGAGGGGGGGGGGGGGTCATGCAAGGTTTAACAGACTAATTAATATGATAAGAAAATCCGTGCACATTTCAAGCACCGACATCAAAGAACCAGATAACACATAGGATTTGGGCTTAGGTTATGCATGCCATAATTGACCTACTTTTCATGTGCAAGGAAGTCATCAATCATTATGCAGAAGAAAAAAATATTAATAAGGACCCTCGATGGTGTGAGGAAACTGTTTAGCATAAATCCTTATTCAGTAAGTTCCAGAACGAAAGTCCTGCAGATGACTGGTTTTAATGGACACAACTCAATGTGTTGAGCTGAGAGATGCAAACGCATAAATCCAGCACAGTCGGTGAATAAACAGAAGATGAACTCCTCAAGATGGATGTTATGTATAGGATCTAAATTAAGTCTCCATTTTCTGTGACGTAAAACAAAAACTTTGCAGTTTTCACTGTTTTCTGAACTAAACTTCAAGAGTTTTTACTGAGGAAAAGCTGCACAGCAACAGCAACAACTCACATGAGCTAGGAGTTCTTTTCAGAGGACTTGGAATTTATTTGTTTGGATAAACTCGCTTCCTGTATTAAAAAGTGGGTCAGTGTGCAGTAGTGGGTGACTGTATGTTACTCCTGATCTCCCTACAAAAAGAATTTAAAGCTATAAAGCGAATTAAAAATGACAGCGACTGAGATTTTAATTTACATTCAAATTGAACTGTCATACCAGCAAAATACACACACACACACACACACACACACACACACATATATAAGCAACTGACAGCCCATCACCAAACACCAAACCATGGCTAACAGAATGACAGTCTGAGCCCCCAGCTCCACAACTCGCAGCATCTGCAACGGAACTGACTCTCCACATTCAGTATCCTCGGAGGTCTCAGCAGTCTTCAAGGTAATCAGGGGAAGTTTTGAATCCCGCTCTCCAAGGATCACAGCTGACAAAACCACTGCTAACAAAAATCTCCTGCCAGAGATTTGGTGTGGGTTTATGTCCGCCTTTCCACTCAGCTTTCCACAAGTCACAATTCCAACTGATTTAAACAGAGCTGACCTAAATTCTCATCAGGCAATTTCTCTGCCATTTCAGCAGGCAGTTCCAACTTTGCCGGGACACATTTCAAACGAGACGCCTGTGACAGGACCAAACCAATGAATGAAATATGGATGAGCACTTGCAGCAAATTGCGTAAACCTCATTCCGTTGACTGCCAGCACTGGAGGCGGCCTCCAAAATGCAAATGGAGAATTTGGCTGTAATTTTCAGAGGCTACAAGTTTTACCATTAAGCCGTGTATGACATGGTGGAGAGAATGTATGTGCAAAGTTGAGGTTTACCCATGAATAAAGAGCAGTGAAAGAGAGAGAAAAGCAGTGGAAGGTCAGAGAAAAGTTGATTGAGAACACTAAGTTAGTTTATAAGGGATATATACATGAAAGCTAGTTTCACTGGCATTATTTCTATTTGGATAAACTCATTATTATTAAAAGAGAACAAAGTTCAAATTAATAATCACAGTTGTCCATCATGACCTTCTTGACTGCAAAATAAAGCTGGAAGTTAAAAGCATTATGACAGGTGAACTAGAGGGATAGAGGGAGAACTGGGAGGTGTGGGGGGGGCAACAGGGAGGGGATGTACTTACGTTGCAGTTTGTGGACTGGTTAAGAGTGGGCGCAGATCCGTCAGCCCACTCTCCAGTTTCAGTACTGCTGGACTGTCTGTTGCGCTCATACTCCTTCAGCTACATGGAGAAGAAGAGTTTAGAGAGGCAGAGGAACAGGGTGGGGGCAACCCACCCACTCTCACCCGGCATGTTTCTCTACACACTAACAGGCCACTGAGAAACATGCGTTCATCAGAGCTTATTCACAGTGGCAACTATCTGCAGCCTGGGGTTGGTGGATGATACAACAAGCAAAAAAAAAAAAACTCACAAAAAAGTCCTTTTGTGTTTCCTCTTACGATATAACATGAACTTTTTATCTCCAACATCTAAAACCAACATCTGTATTTCGCTCTGTGATAGCATGGAAAATTATTAAGTGCAAAAATGATTTAAATATTCGTCACCTGCTGCCGGTGTGAGCAATCATACAGTAACATGTAATGGCATGGTCCAGACATGTAAGTGGTGGTTTTGTGTGTTATGATTGTGACTAGCGTTTGTGCGGTTCTGTGTCTGTGTATCAAGTCCAAAAGCTTGTCATTGGCTGAACTGCTTTATGATGTTGGTCAGTAAAATGTTGACAGACCAGACTGCAGACTACCTGAGCGTCAAAGAATCATAACAAGTCTCCAACATTGTCTTAATGATGACAGTTAAAATTCTTAGAAATATTGTATCTCTGCATGATGCAGGTCATGTGCTAAAACACAGAAAACCTGCCACATGCCTGGATAATACTATAAAATAGTTTGTAAGATGTCTAAAACTTTAATGCCACTTCACTAAATGATGGAGCTGGAAACATGAGTTTATGGTTATAACATCCGATGATATAGTCACAAAAAGAGTTATTTAATATTTAAATGGAGAACGTTGATTTTGGGAAATGAATAACAACATTTGCATATGATGGAAAATTAAATGTTACACTTTTTCTTTCATAAGCTGAATGAGTTGGTAGATATGACAAAATACATAAATCTGCATGCTATGCAGCAGTCTTGTATTTTGTGTGTGTGGAATGATGCTTTGTCATTAAGACTTGGGTTCATGTTTCTAAAAAGACAGAAATCTGCCTTCTTCAATATATGGTGTTGGTCAATTGCAGTTCTGGAAAAATTCTACATAGAGAGAGTGAGGTGAAAAAAAAAAAAATTAAGTATAATCAGTGAATACAGACCATAGAGGCCAATTTGACCAACTGCTTTGACAGATTGTCAATCAGCTCCAATAGAGTTTTTTTTTATTAGTAAAATAAAATAATAAAATTAAAAAAAAAAACAAAAATAGAAAATGAAGACAATTAGCATGTCCAGTTGTCATATACTGCTGGCCAGTCATGCTATGCCAGAGAAAGGCGTTCTCACAGATTGTCATTGATAGAAAGGACGGGAAACGGTAGAAAAAGTAAAGAAAAGTAGAAAAAGATAAAAGCAGAAAAAGATAGAAAAAGTCAGATCAGAAAAAAGAGAAAGAAAATTTATAGGAAAGCCAAAAGATTATCCACCATGTCCAACTAGAGAAAACCCAAAATGCACCACAGCATCCCTTCAAGAGGTGGGGCTATCGAGCTACTGACCATCAATCAGAGCTGAACAACAACCCACACACACTCCAAGAGCTCAAACCTTAAAATTCCCAGAATGCTGAACCTTTAGACACACCAGATTTATGGAGGTTGTGTGTGTGTGTGTGTGTGTGTGTGTGTGTGTGTGTGTGTGTGTGTGTGTGTGTGTGTGTGTGTGTGTGTGTGTGTGTGTGTGTGTGTGTGTATGTGAACAAGACAATGCAGTGTTAACATATGGGACCGTAAGGAGGTTAGTAAGTGTAAGTCATTTTAGTATGCCCGAGCTGTTGCAAGACTATGAAGCCCTAAGGGTGGGGAGGCTATCATCTATTCCAGGGGAAGTTGAGAGGATGTGGGGATTAAAGGGGAGGTCCAAGTCACCGAGGAGAGGGAGAGAAAGTGAAAGAGACAATGTGGGAGATCTCTACCCGAGCCAGAGCTTCTTCTACAGTGATCATCTTCTCTTTCACCATCATCATCAGCTGGATCCTCTCTTCGTCACTCATGGTGATCTCACTGGCCACATAGCCAATATCCTCTCCTGGTCGCAGCAAAAAACAAAAGGGCAAATGTGAAGCGACTGACATTTTCAATCTAGATGAGAAGGAAAAAAAAAGGGAAAAAAATCGGAGCTGCGCAAACCTTTAGATGACTGTCGAGCGACGGGTTTGTGCTGGGATTTTCGAAAGTTCTGCCAAAAAGATTTGTTTTTCTTCTTATTGTCCCACTTGCCTAAATGATAAAAGGATCAGTTCAGTTACATTGTAGAAGACAATAGGCCTAACAGAAAAATACCTTTCTACGAAGTGTTAATGTGCTTTAAACCTCAGATTTTTCACACATCACAGCTCTAACCATGATTAGAATTTACAATAAAAGTGAGAAAATATGTCCATTCTGCTGAAGCACATCATAATAAATGTCAAAAACTGAATCACAACTTACCCCCAGATCCATCTTCAGAGCTGGACTTGTGCAGAGGCATTCTGAAGAAAAAGAGTAAAATTAATTGTTTACAATTAAACTCTTCTCACAACAGCAGTGCTAAAGGCACATCAACTCTATTCAAGGAGTCATGCAGGATGGGCGTTCTTTTAATTGGAGGCTGCAGTTCTGCCAAATCGCCACTTGGGGTCAGTAATGATACTTGAAAGATCATGAATCAGGCTCCTGAGGTTTGAGAGGGACAAGATGTGAGCATTGAATGCAAAAGCAAACGGTGAGACACATGTTTTGAATACTAACTCTCACAGAAATGGTAAAGTAAGGAAAAAGGCAAACAAAATTAAGCGAGGAGCAGAGGAATTTAGACATGAGTGAGAAGAGGAGAAAGTATAGAAACCAACGGAGACAGAAGTTGGAGGCGGAGAGGTAGAGACCGCAGGGCAGACTCAGCCCGTTTGCCTTTCCACTTCCCTCCGCAGGATAGACAGTCACGAGGAAAGGAGAGGGAAGAGTGGGAAAGAAGGGAGTGAGGAGGGAGACTGAGGGCGAAATAGAGACAGAGATGGAAAATATTTGAGTGAAAGAAAGAAAGAAAAAAATCTCTGACATGTGTATAAACCAGAACTAACATGGAGAAAATAACAATTTAAAAGCTGCTTGTAAAACATGAACTGCTTTCAGCTCCCAATCAAAAAGTCACGTATGAGCAGCTTCAACCTATTTTCTAGCAACTTCAGCAGCGTGTTAGATCTTGGCTGGCTCTCCTTTGCCATGACAAAGATGAGAAACCACATCAAGCAATCTATTTCTGTCTGCTTTATATAGAAAAGGGATGGGCTTCAAAGGTTTGTGTTCAAAGTAGCTTCTAAAAACTTGGGCTAAGTTGGCAGCGTAAGATGGGAAAGAGTCAGGGAGGCTTTGGGACTATTTCTGCCTGTGATGAGAGGAAAAACCCTGCAGGTGTGTTTGTGAGTGAAAGTGTGGGAGTGATGATAAGTTGCCGTGGCTACAAATGATGAGCTCTTCTGTAAAATCAATAAACAAACAGAAATAACAGAATTTTCCTCTAAATCTATCTGCGAAGGCGACAATTATCCCTGGATCAGCTCTGTTTTATTTGCACACTTTCACACATCTTTTACACATTCAGCCAGTTGCACATGTGTATACAGCTGCTACAGACAGGTGGCTGCAAGTGGAGCAATGCGAAAGCATGTGACAAGGATCAAAACAAAAATGAAACAGTTAATTTTCCCCTCCAGTAGCTACATGTCTGTGTGTATGTGCATGTGGGAACATATGTTTGTTCAAACATGGCTGTCCTCTCTTGTTGCAAAGGGAAATCTCTTGTGCAGCTTATAGCACGGCTGCCATGGCAACATAATGAGATGCTAATTGAATGGAGGCCTGTATGGTTTACCCCTAACCCTTCACCCCCCTCTCGGATAGGCTAGGGCCAAAGCTAATGCTAAAAGAACTCACTCAATAGAAGCTTTTCTGCCAGCATCGTCCTCTACAACACATGCTCTATAAATTAACCCACCATGCAGTGCACGAGCGCACGCACTCGCACATCCCTGCACTCACACACTTTAAAAGTGCCCAAATGTCTTCAAAAGAGTGTGTCAGCGACGGCATTGTGTCACTCGGCAGCTTAATTGGTTTAACCATAAATCTTTGCCATGCCTTTTGTTTCAGTTCTGCTCTTTGCATCTTCCTATGTCACGGGCAGAAGAGGCTAACTTTCCTTGGGCATTACATAAAATCTATCTTAATATTGGCTGAGCTTTTGCACATCTGGTTAAAGTAGCTTTTAATAATACCTAAACAAAGAAAATCCCATTAACTCACAGTCCCATTGCTGCTGTGAAGGATTTTTTTCCACATGTCCTGAAACACTGTTATGCAGACGCCTTTTATAGTTTACTGCACTAAGATCATATTACAACGCCCATCTATTTCTGTACACTTTTTATGTTTGTTTGGCTTTTTTTTCCCCCTTTTGTGTGTATGTGTGTGTGCATGTTTAAAATGCCAGCCACCTGGAGCAAAGTGATCCTGGTGTTCTTGTAGAAACAATGAAAGGTGACAGTATGACAGTGGCAGTTTACAACAGGAAGAACACGAGGATGACCCCTTCTGGAGAGACAAAGGTCTCATGGACAGGAAAGGGCAAAAGCTTACAAAGCATGGAAGAAGAAAAGCATGCAAATAAAACACAGAACTGAAAAACACCTTTCTATTATACTGCATTTTAATTGGGCGTGCAATTTCCGGATGTATATACTCTTCGCTCAACACGCAACATTTCCACAAGGACTGCAGTGCAGTTACGAGTGGTAAATATGCCGACACGGTGCATAAGGTTTCCAATATGGTCCTGCTTGGATCAGATTCTTCACATGGAACTGCCACTAAATCCATCCGATTACAGTGCAAGCTGGACTTCCAGTAGCATGACGGCCTTGAATTGTTCTACAACAGTCCCTGTTAAAAGCCTTAATCTGCCATTCGCATCTTGCCGCTGTGCGTATGCTTTCATCAAGATCCATTTACTACTTCTGTTAACCTTACTGATAAGCCAGCTGCCTCCTCTCGCCTGTAATCAATTGTAGTCCAAAACATGAGGTCAACCTAAGCCACTTAACCAGAGCACTCTGTCATCACTGCTTGCATACCAGGCATTATGGGAACTGTGCCCACGTCTTGCAACAGGGAGACAAAGAGGCAGAGGGGCGGCACGGCCTCTGAATGAAATCAGGGTAAACCATTGTACAGTTTGCATCAGTGTTCTTTTTATGGCACTGTGATAAATATATCTGAGGAACGGAGTGGACATCTCTATCATTTTGTCTACACCTGATGTATCAATCTATCGGAAATCCATTCATCCCAGTGGAAAGTGGACAATCAATAACATAAAGAGGAGGGCTAGGAAGTATGAACGGGGGGCTTGTAAAAATGCTTTTACGACTTTTGGACTTCTAGTAGTCTGGGTTTGTTTGGAAGACGACCAGTTGATTGTAAGTAAGTAAGTAAGTAAATTTTATTTATATAGCACCTTTCACAGACAGAAGTCACAAAGTGCTTTACAAAAAAAGCAAAATACAAAAATAAAATACATATAAAAAGATACAACAAAAACACTGTATATAAAAATAGACACATTTGTGTGGAAATGAATGCAGAGCAATTTCACAAGAGACAGCCTGAATATCAGCAAAGACTGGATGTTTATGATAAAGATGATCTGACAGCATCCATGTGGTGCATGCAAAACAGAAAGAAACCAGAAGAAGAGACGGAATATAATGCTGTTAGCGTCTCTTTTAGGGCCTCTGTCCAACAGCAGAGAGACGTCACTCAAAATTTGGCATCTGGTTCTCATCATCCCCAGCACTTGCCTGTGCAACATATACAGCCATGGGAAAAGAGATCATGTCGATGGTATGCATTTCCTCTGCAGCACGTAGTCATCACATGAACATGACAATTCCACTGGGGGCCACACACATATCAAATACAAGAAAAATAAACAAAATAAAAGGGATTGAAATTTTTAGTCTGGTGATAAAAAAAACTAAAAAGAAAAACCCTATTGTTCTTAGTCTTTGGTTACCTTGCAAAAACACTCAATAAACAGACCAATAAAGGGGCCAAATGCGCACAAACATACCAAATTTAACTCTATTTGACATCGATACAATTGGCTCTCCAAGCAGCTACTGGAATTGCATTAACAGTGTGTAAAATTGTATTACAGTGGCCTCGTGTAAGGCAATGCTGGGCAAATTTAACACACTGACGTGTAAAAATGAAAACCCAAACTTTTGTGGTACAGGAACCAGCAAAAAGGAACCCCACCCATGCCCTTCTCCATCCTGCTCTTTCGTTCATGCGCTTTTGCAGTAATCTATTGACCATCACCCTCTGTGTCTCCCCCTCTACCCCACAGGACACAAAGCCAGGAAGGAAGTACAGAGGGCCAAAGAACAGAGAATGGCTGCTGAGCTGAGCAGGTCTGTTTGAGGAAACAGTCGTCTGCTTCCTTTAACCACAGCAGGGATGTGGTCAAGGGAGCTTAGAAGACCAACTACATCAAATTAGTAATGACTATGAGTACAGAAAGATGGATAATTTCGTACCCTGTTGAAAATTTCCATTATAATAGTCATTAGGTGCTCAGCTAGCCAGGTGAACCGTGTCAAGACAGTTGGCTGGGTCGTAGCAGTAACTCAGAGAAAACTGAACCACTGTAGTCCAGTTATGATCCCCAAACTTGGCCAAGCTGTTGGTGTGTCTATTCTCAACTTAGTCTAGGATAATAACTGAAAGTTTAACGGCACTCAGACTCACTAAGGCTGCACAAAAATATATCAAATTAATCACTGTTGCAAGATAAACACATGCAACATCACAAAGGCATTTGAACTTAAAATGACCTTTCATTTTTTGTGCATGTTATGAAACTTACAGGCATATTGAAGCGTTCATTTATTTTTTAAATTTTTAATAAATTTAAAATAAGTCAAATGATCATATTCAACAATAATGTTGTAAATAGCAGGTTTTCCCCAATATCATAGCAGCCTTACGGTCTATGAATGAAAACCTAAATTTGGCCAAAACCCAGATGTAGTTCAACATCAGCTGGGATGGCTGTAAATCAGGAGGAATAGCAGTCATCTTCGATTGCTTCTTGGCACCTGGACGACATGCGTAAGTGTCCTTGGGCAAGACACTAAACCGTGTGTTGGCCCCTAATGTCTCTACTGGGATATGAGTGTGTGAAAGTGCTTTGAGTGGTCAACATCAAGGGGAAAGTGCTATATACATATAAGTTCCTTTACCATCAGCCTCCATACTGTCAAATTTGAGGAGACTCTGGACCATCAAGCAGATTTGGGTTTTGTTTTCTACAAGGATAATCTACATATTTTCTTAACATTTGAATGTAGTGGGTACATAAGTGATGGAAATGTTCTGGTTTTTCTCCAGTTAGTACATGCCAAAACAAAACTGTTCAAGTCTTGTTATCTGATGAGTGTATCTACGACCAGGGCCATCTGTAACTGAACCCTTCATCTGCTCACTCCAACAACTTACACACACCCTTAAGAGGTTATCCACAAGAGAAGAGGACATGAGAGGAGAGGACAGCTTCAACCCCGAGGGCAATCGCAGTTACCTTTCATGCAACCTTTCATACAAGATATTCATGATTCACATGAGCTGCATCTGGAGGTTTGGGTTTAGCCGTTTGCTTCTATCCATCTTTAACTGTGAAACCACAGTACGTGTATGATTCATGATTTTGTGCATGTACGATACATGTTTAGTTTGGACTTGCAACAGATGCACATTTCAAGCTTCAACTCTGGTTTTGGAGACATGTTATTGTAATAATGTAGAAAATTAAAAATAAAAAGGTACATACTTTCTATCTGTTTCTGGGGTGGAAACCTCGCTGCTGAAGCCTAAAGATTCCTGAAGAAAAAGAAAAGGAGCTAAGCATGAGACACTGTCCAGATTAAGGTGTTATTTTCATGCACTTTTATCTCTGTCACCCACATATCTCTGCTTACCTGGATCTCATTACGAAGCTGTAGAGAAGTAGTGCTCGGGTCCTGTTTCTCCTGAAAAAAAAAGGAAGAGGGAGAAGAATGAAGGTACAACGCCACTATCTAAGATCAAACATTTGTTGTCACTGATAGTTTTGTACTTAAAGTCTATTAATAAAAAGAAAAAAACAAAGCTGAGACAGTGAATGGAATGTGTTATAATTCACTCAAGTATTCCTCAGTGCAGACAAACCCTCTGTGGAAGCAAACAGTCACGTGTGCAACAACCCAACAGACAAGTAACGACTTGCTTCAAGTAGCCAAACCTGCAATACTTGTTCTAAATGTTACTGAACACCTTCTTGGCAGCATTTGTGTACTTGGCTGAAGTCTTGGCTTTCCTTCCAAAACAAAACAAAAGCACCTACATAAGAATTCCAGAGTGCAACAGCAATGACATAAACGGGCCCCTCCTGGCTTCTACTCAGGGCAAACACCTGTTGGTTCGCCTCACATCATCAGAATACAGCATAACAAACTGACTTGATGAACTAGAAGCACACATTTAAAAAAATAGGCGTGTGTGGAAAACAGATATCCAAACTTGGCTCAGACTGACCTTGAATTTAAAAAAAAAAAAAGACTTTAACCAATAATAATGAAAAAAACCACAATGAAAGTGTGTATAATACCACAGTCTAACATCTCAATAAGTAAAAAATACTGCTGATTAGCTCAAACTTGAAATTTACAGCCGTTTTCTCTGCACATATGGTACTTTTGCATATCTGAAATAGGTGTAGTCATCATAAAACAGAAAAGTTATTCAAATAAAGATAGTACTCAGATCATATGTCCCTACAGAAGCAAAGATTGCAATTACCACAAGTTTGGAGTTCTGATGTTAACCTGCAGCTAGCATTGGTTTAAAGTCAGCCTGAGGGGACTGGTTATCACCCTATTCATTGAAACAGAATATTCTTGTGCTTTTTTTTTTTTTTTTAACTGTCAGGTGGGAGATAACCTGATTCATTAACTTCATGTACTCACACAGTCTTATGCTATGATTCATGAAGCTGCACACAAGGTCAGCAGTTTGCTTTAGGGCAGTAGTCAACGAATTTTCAAAAGATGTACTAGAACAGGGTTCACAAGTTAAAGTCATGTCAATTCTGCTAATTGCAAGAGGTCATGGAGAGAAAAATGAGACTTTAATCTCCATCTGCTGAAAATCAACTAAAGGATGACCAAAACAATTCAGTCCCTCTTTATGCTCTTTTTTTTAAGGAGACTAAATAATAACATCTAAAAAGCTCTGACTAGTGTGCAGGTACACTACCAGTCAAACATTTGGACACACTTTCCCATTGGATTTAATGGGTCCAAACTTTTGACTGGTAGTGTATATGATGGATGGGATCCTCTGGATTTAGCTCAGTATATATGATCAATTCCCATACCATTAGTTCCCATGGCAAGCATAAGTATAATCTAAGCCAAGCTCCTGCATTAACTTTCTGCATGGCATGTAACATTTACCTGCTAGCTAAGAAATACAAAAACATGTCATGATACACACAATTGCATTTACATATTTATATTTTGGAATATATATATTTGCAAAATCTGTGATGTCCAAAGTATAATGTGATAAATTAATCTTTTACAATGATGAGTGAATCTCAGGCGACTAGCTTACTATAGACCCAGATCAGGAGAAGCTGGTTGAGTCCTGTGAGATCATTTCCTGTCTAAAACCCCAAAGTGAACTTTGTCACTTAGACAAATGAAATCTAGATGTCCGCCGATGTGCAGCAGGAATCGGAAATTAATTGTTTTTGAGAACTGTGCATCATCCTGTATCTCCACAACCAGATATTGGAAACTGAATGTACAGGACTTCCTACGGTTTATGACTCAAGCTTCCTGATCAGGCGTACTTTTATTCAACTTTTTTTTATTTATTTATTTTAGTAAGGGAGTAAAACAACTCAATTCTGTCACCTTTTCTAAAAATGAGCAAGTAACTTAGTCAGAGGTGACATAATCCCTGTCAGATCTTCGTCAGAGCCTGGAGGCTACAAGTCGAATGAGCAGTGGACCTAAATTACTGGGGTGGCTAAAAGCCTCCAAATGAACCTCAACCCTACACTTATAATCACAGTCATCAACAGAAAGCAGACAGCATGGCTGGTTTTAACTTCAGCTAAACAAGCCCGATGAGGCATCTGTCTATGCCTGGTACTGTGATCAAGCACACAGAGGCATGTATGGAAGTTTCTTCTGAAGGTAAATCATCTCATAGTGAATGGTCTGTAAACAGCTTGTGTATCCCAGGGAATCTGGCGATTCCCATAAGTCAGGGAGCAGGTACCTGTCTAAGGTCATAAAATCTTTTCCTCCAGCTTGCCATTCTGCAAGGAAAATCTGGGACAGGACTGTTTGTCTTTCTCTCAGAGGCACAGATTTTTTTTGAGACAAAGCAACGCCGCATCTTTCCCTTAAACAAGCCCAGCAGTCGCAGCCTTGTTTAAACATCTCCATTGTGCAGAATATCATGCAGTCAGAAAAAAACCACATCAATGAGACGAGCCACTAACAAGGTGTGTGCTCATATGCATGCACACACACACACACACACACAAGTTGCAAATACTTTCACAAATGTAGCGGCAGACTGGTTTTGCTATCAGATCCTCTTTGATGGCTTCTCCGGCTTGCAGGGACATGGGAGACATGTCCGTCTGACTGGTGGGTGAGTGTGGGCACCGTGCCAGCTGGGTGGATAAACTCTTTTAAAAACACACATTCACCTTGCTGCCTGGCGAACGCCACACATGGATACAAGCGTAAACACACACTCTGACATGCGTGCCACCACAGATGTAAACCCAGACCGAGAAGCACCTACACACACACACACACATTTCGCCCCCACTTTCACAGTTAGAGATCCTAAAGGACACAAAGCGGCTCTCTGTTCCTCCTACTCATCCTCGGCTTTCCTTTATTCGCTGTCTGTGCACGCCATCTCCGAGGCTGGGTGTGGGGGAGGGTGGGGTTTGAGATGGAGCGAAGATGAGAGGAAGATCAGCGGAAAACAAACAGAGCCTACTTCTAGTCCACTTTTATCGGAGATCTGAGCAACGGTGTATTTTTTGCGAGACAAAACACAGAAGCAGGACATTTGCTTTGCCTGTGGATGAAATGGAAATAATCGGTTTAGAAGTTGCAAGTGCAACTGGCACGGATTCTGAAAGAGAATATGAGATCAATACGTTATGGGGGGGTGTGTTATATGAGTGTAAATCTTAGATCTCACAACCCACTCCCAGAGGGGGAACGTTATCCTTCACATGAACTTACCAGCTTCGTCTTTAACCCACTGCCCTACTTACCCCTAAACTGGCACAAATGTGTGTGAATGTGCATGTTTTTTTTTCCCCTCCAGATGGCCACAGGGCTTGTTTGTGCACAATTAATTCTGTGCGTATGTGTGTGCAAACCTGATGCAAGTGTGTGATTCCTCTGATTGCTTGTGCGTGACAGAATTGAGTTAAAATAAAAGAGAGCAAAGGAAGAGCTCTAACTAATGAGGATCACGATGTCAGCAGACAAGGGACTTGGCTTCTGAAATGACTTGACCTCTATCCCCCCCCCCCCCAAAAAAAAACAAACAAACAAAAAAAACCACAGAGACTGCTGAGAAGTGACAGCAATTCCAAACACCACGCAGCTTTCCATTATCAGGCCAGAAACTACAGCGAAGCTAAGCTTGGTCACAGAAGGACCAGAAAGAAATGAAGAGAAACACATTAGATAGTTTATTCCAGTTTGGTTTATTTCATGGCAACCAAGTTCTTCCTCCCACAGCGCGGCTATTGCCAGTAAGTAGGTGGTGGTTATGCAGCAATAGCAGCGAGCTAACTTAGTGGAGGTACTCCAGCTGGCATGACTGGGTGAATATGAAATTCTGAGGTAGGATTGCGCATGTGGCGGCATACGCACTAAATGGAAAGTCAGGTTCTTGCATAAAAAGACGTTAGTGGTGGAACCAGTACGACATAGTGCAACCCCGCAGAACCAGCTAACTGAGATCTGCACACACCCTTGCTAATAATTTAATACGCTTGATGCATTTCTGTTGACGTCTTGCTCACAAAAGCAGGAACAGTTCGTCTGATTAGACAGCCTGACATGAAACCTTGGAGCTCGGAGCAGGGCTTAACCATTGCTGAATTCAAAAGAAGAAAAAAAAAAAAGGGTCTTCCATTAGAGAGAGAGAGTGGAGGCAAGCATGTAAAGCATGCCTAGCCCTTGTGAATCCTCATTGTTTTGATATTTGGAAACTAATACCAAAGTTATTACAAATTCCAATGACAGAATCATGAGTCCAACACTGACAAATAAATCACAAATAATATTACTAATGCAGCACATGCTTTCTACAGCGGTTATGCCAATAAGAAGCGTTGCCAACATCTCTTGAAAGTAATCTTACGACAACAAAGGCAACTGTCTGGGCAGGTTGACTCTCTTTGACTCTGGGTGAAATGCAGAAAGGACAAATAAGCAGCAGAACTTACAGCTGAGCTTGTTTTTCTTCTGAAATGTAATTTTAACCCAGATAAACTGAACCACTTGGAGAAATGAAGTTTATGGAGGGTATTAACACATTACCCGCAATGTTTCTCACATCACAGCAAAATAAAACACAAGTTTGTGCTCCAGTCCTGAATTACTCAACTATGAAAAAAAACAAAAAAAAAACAACTACAGAGCATTCCTGAGGCTCGGAGACTTATCCAGTGTGAGCGGTGGCATTTTTGCATTAAGTACTCTAATAATAAACTTAGTTCACAGTGAGACCAGCTACTGGGGTATTGTGACCAAAGGATGTAAAGAAGGAATCTCCAAGTTATCCTTGTTTTACCCACAGTTATTTTCAAATATAATGTTGCAATATCCGATTACACTGCTTCTAAAGAGGTTTTAAAAGCTTTACCCATTAGCCACAGATCCCAAAATTAACTGTCTTGATTTATCTGTTCCACTGCTGTGGTTAAGCAGAGATGCTAGTCTGTCATTCTTCTCCAGTCACCGCATGCCTAAGGGATCCCTCATCTAGCCTGTATGTCATGTTTTGGCATGTTTTCAGCCACAGCAGAAACTTTGGTTGCACTGACACTGAACAGAGTGACACCGCCGCTGTTTACAGACATCACTTAAAGAGCCGTCCAACTGTTTTGACCCCCAAGCTGTCAAGATTATCCAGCAATCTTACTGCAGAGAAGATGCTCTCTATTTTGGATTTTAACATTTTTTTTAACTCATGTGACAATAATTTTCAAGAGGTCAAAAACAAGCACTGAAAAAAGGAATGTGGCCTTAAAGAGAAATGAAATGACTTCATCCAAATATAAGAACTGAAAAGAGCAGGAATCGGAGCAAAAACCAATTATTTCTGCGACTGATGATGGGAAATCAAATTATATGCAAATAAACGCTGACTCTCTGGCATCAGTGATGACACAATTATATATATATATATATATATATATATATATAGTGGCTGAGTTGTGTTACTGTTCAGTCTTATACAAGCTTATGCAGCTAAAACTTGTTCAGTAAAAATCTACCTTCACTCTTTGCCCTGACCTCTCACTGACCTACTGTTTGGAGAAACTCATTCTACTGGTGCTGCTGAACAATAATCCTCATACTTTATCAAGTTAGCATGGCAGTAGGAGCCCTCCAAACCTTTGTCTATAAGAGTGGTGGGAAACGGTGGCTCTAATCCAACCAGAGGGGATGTTTATTTAACCACTTGTGCTCCAGCAACTCATAAAACTAACATGGAAATGCACAGAAACAACTGAGCGGAGACCAGGCAGGAAAGAGGCACATCGATAGCCATCTCAGAAAGAACCTCCATCATCAGCTTTTGGTAGAGTGATGCCTGCCTTCCATGTATGAACACAGTGGAGACAGCCAATACTGAGTTAACTGTGTTGCTGTTTGGGGTCTGGTGGATTCGGTGTCTATGTGAAACAGAAATGTTCCTTTTCTTATGAAATGAGAAAAAGATCCAAACAGAAATCACGAAAAGGTTCCTTTTTTTTAAAGAACAGAAACTTTAAATGGGGGCTTCTTCTCTCTTTTGGTGTTGTCATGCCGACCTCAGCTAAATCTACAGACACTGGGGTTTTCTTAGGAATTTTTTTTTTTTTAAATGCATTGTCAGCATGCAGGCCGATATTATATTAAGTACGATGACTTTGAATCATACTGCAATAACAAATCACCAATGCAGTTTTATTTTATGACACCAAGTCAAGTATCATCTTCATCCTGACTTCTGCTTTATCTTGACGTCTCAGCATAAAGCACCAGGATGACAAAACCGAGGTGACCTTTGCCTTTAAAGTTGCAGGCTCTCCGAAAAGTCAGTCCAGATGGACTCAGTCTTTGTCCCCTCTTTCGAAAAGGTTTACAGTTGGAAGGATGTGGAAAAAAAATCTAACTTGACCTATAAATCTGGAGCACAGATGAAAGTGATGATAATGGCTGAAAAAAGTGAGCAGATCCTAAGGAGCCTTCTAGGTCTGTTCCTAAATGCCATGACCCTCAAGTCCACCACTTATTAAATGTCTCTCCACTCGCGTGACTCTTAGACATTGTGACCTTCTGCTATAAGGAAAGACGTCTGTGTTAAGTTGGATTGAAGCCACTGCTTTCTGGACACACTTCAAAAGATTAAGACAGTGAGTCTCAGTTTCTGACTGGGTTGAAGTTCCACTGTCTATTCCTGTACTCACCTACCTTCCGCTCTTGTTTTCAGTTTCTTGTTTTCACTATTGCTTTCATTATGCCATGTACCAACATTGCCTAACAGGGGAAACTTTGTCCTCACCCACTGTATTATTGATAGATGAAGCGAGAAGACCACTCCAGACTTGAACATTTCCCAAAACTAATTTTAGAAAAGGATTGCATTGAAATGAAAGGCAAAGTGCAATCCACATAGTGTGGGTAGAAGCTGCACTTTTCAGAACTCTCAGTAAGGTGTTGTCTGACCTATATTCCTTTCGTCATGCATTTTTCTCCTCTTCTCCTGCCAAACTTTGCAGAGTGGCAGGACAGCTGCAGGCTCTCACATTCTCCTCCACCCTTCTTCTTCTTCCTCTGTTCACATCCTTACTCTCCTCCTCCGCTGGCCTTCAGGCTCAAGTCACAGTCAGCTCTTTTCTCCTCGTCAACACAGGCAGAAAATCCTACCCTGGTTGTTTCTTTCGCCCCAGTTTTCTGTCCTCGGGAGAAGAACCTCCCAAAAGTAAAACATGTCCAGAGGTAATACTCATTACTCTGCAACTTGCCTGATGGGGTAGGAGAGATCAAAGTAAAATGCATCAACGCTCTATCCCTTTTCTTGAATGCTGTAAGAGGAGGATGTCTAAACTGATTTAAATTAAGAGGACAATAAATAAGGTATACATCCAAGCCACATCTGTAAACCCAACAAGAACCACATGGTTACCCTCCAACAGAAGCTTTTCTAATGACTGGGAATTTGCAATGACAGGCAAAAATACTTGTACTGACAATTTGGACGAAAGCTCCAGTAAAATGAAATGAGCGCCAACATAATTAGCAAAGTTTTTGGATATTTTTAATCAGATATTGCTAGATAACATGTAAGCTCTGCCTTACTTGATTCATGTCTTACTATGATGCAGATCAGTGCTTTACAGTAGAAGTTTTTTAATTGCTACTGGAATTGTCCAAAGCGATACAATCAAATATATTCACCACCAACAACCAGAACAGGACTCTATGTCTCGCTTTGTAAGTGTGTGGATGGGCTGCACAAAAGTAGGTCCACTGCAGCAGCATTCCACCAAACATGTGCTTGCAGCCTGGCAACCAAAGGGCTGCCCCACTAGCCTACATCCTTATGGAATGAATCCCCCAAACTCCCCCTAATGGATCTCCTGAAGACCACTCCATTCAGATTTAGACAATGCATTTGCAGAAAATCTTACACTTCCACATGCATCCATGATTTTTCTGCACACTGTTTTGCAGTTAAGGTTGTAAAAAGTATCTGTGGGCTTCATGGTTGATTGTTTAAAAATAAAAACACGATAGAAACTTCCAGCTAAAGAGCAGCTTTTGTAGCTGCTTGTACTACCAGGTCAAGGTTTTTGTGTATGTTTGAAAGCATGCATTTACCATGTCAAGCTCCTGAGAGACTCTGCGCTTCCGGAGTTCCTCCATGCGGTCGCTGACGTCGCTAAAGCAGGTGTTGTAGTACTCAGAGTACTCCTGGGCAAGGTCATCAATGTTGCCTAGAGAACCATCCTGAATAGAAGAAAAAGGAGGGAATTTTAGTGAAGTAAGTGCAACATCCCGGAGATAGAAGAGTTTTTGAGTTCAATGACTAGAAATAAAAGTAGTTTTGTTTGAGTTTATTATTTTTCTCAACACTCTTGCAAGAAAAAACACTTTTCAATCACCAAATTTACATTTTCTTAAAACTTTTAGTTCTACTTTTTAAATTTACTGTCTTTTAAAGTCAAAAGCATGGAAACATTAATTCTTTATGCAGGTTCACCTCAAAACATCCCACTAATAATTAAGAAACTCTGAAATGCACAGAAATTGTCCTTCCTCTGGTTTCACTCTATTCATGATTTACTGAAACCACCCCCCCCACCCATGTACAGTTAGTGGTATATACAAGGTACTCATTACATTAACAGGCGTGCATTTTGGTAAACCTGGCATGGCTTGAGGGTGGTGAACAGATGCACACAAAATCACTCCCATTTCCTGCACAGATTAATAAACTGAATATTTTGTGGTTGGAGGGAACATTTGAGTTTGAGCGCTGCTTTCTTTACGTGGTTTCCTGGACTAAAGACAGCATACTGAATGAAAGAGTTAGGAGTCTGATAAACTCTACACCAACAGAAGCACCTAAAAATACCACCCCAGCATTAGGCCTGTGCGTTACAGCCCCGTTTACTCATTCTTATCAGTTCCCAGTCTGCATCTCTGCCAAGCCAAGGTTAGTTCCTGGGTTTTGTCTTCGTAGAGACTCACTTCAAGGATGCCCTTTACCTCCTCAGGCATTCACCCAACTCTGAAGCAAACACTTCTTTTCCCCCCTGTTAGCTGTAGTTTAGATCTCAACAGTTCCTCCCTTTGTGGGGAAGATGTGTTGAAGAATGAGGGAGGAAGCTGTGATCCAAACAGTAAAGAGCTTACTTAACACAAAATAATAGACGTTGACTATAACCTATAACACAAAGGGCATGTGACATGAAAACCATGTTAAAATTAGTCGCAATCATTTATTTTTAATTGTCAGCCTGCAATCCAGATCTGGAATATTGACTGGTGTAAAAAAAAAAAAAAAAATAATAATATTAATTTCTGCCTCATATTAAGATCTTGTGAAGGTCTTGTACAATGTGGCAGTGAGGCCGTCCTCAGAATGCTCAGAATGTAGGCCATCCTGGCAGCGGTGGTCGACCGCTGAATATTCATCAGTGTTGATCTAATCTGTGCCAGGCAGACAGCTAGCATTGAGTCACAGAGCAGGGTCCGAACAGTGTCTCTCAGTCTCTGTCTTTCTTAAGCGGACTCCCTATCATGGTGCCAGGCCACAAATGAATGGATCACTGTGAGTGTGAGTGAGGGTGCCACACACACATCCAGACATACACACCACACACAGGGGCATAAGGGCTTCCTCTGAGGTTGCTGTCTAGTCAGAGAGACCACACATCGGTAAGCACACACACACACACACACACACACACACACACACACACACACACACACACACACACACACACACACACACACACACACACGCAGGGGATTTAAAAAAGCATCAAACCAAAACAAACTGAGGTAAACCGATCGTAAACAACGCTGCTCTGTGGATAGGGCTATTTTAAAAAAAGCAGGAGTTAATTGTTTGATGAGCACAATATTGCTGAGAAATGCACTTTTTTCTCATCTCAAGTGTGTAGTTAACACTGGCAGCAAACTATCTTCCAATCCTTTTTATTAAGAAATCCTACTCTGGAGCAGACATATGGTTTGAAATGGCTGAGAATCCCATTGGGAACCCTCTCCGAGCTGACACATGCTTTCTTCCTCATTCCACACACTGACTGAAAGCACGATCTCCTTACAGAACTCCATCAGCTAATAACCAACCACATGTCACGATTGAGCTGATTGATTTACTGGCAAGAATCAAAGCTTTGCTACAACTATACCAAGTCCAAAACTAAAGAATTTTAAAAAGTAACTGATTATTTTACGGCATAGAAGAACAATTAATGCTTTTTCCCAGCATGCATACTGGATTCAAACCTCTGAGACAAGACAGAGCTAAATGTGCCATGTAAACTGAGAGAGGATGCATCATTATGGATGTGAACGTTTATACTATATGTGCTTAGATAACGTAAATGTCTCCAGCACTCCAGTGCCATTAGCGCACAGGCATTTAGCACAACTGATCCCAACACAACACCATGACCCCTTTACCTTACGAAGTGATGCTGCACATGCTGTTATGTACATAAACTGTAAGGCTCCTTAGGAAGGAGAACTGACTGCTCGACATGTGTTAAGAGAAAAGCTGCCAGTGCTGGGAGGAAAGCTGACACTGATCAGAACCAGTTTAAAAATTAGGCAAGGTTGGAGTGGAAGCTGGACAAGGGCTGATTTTCGGGCAGCTGTAGGATGAAAGAACATCTGCAGTCTGGGAACACAAAACTAGAAAAAGAAAATAAAAAAAGATCCTTTGGATAAATATCAAATGCATCTCATCTGACAAGCAAACAGCTTATAATGTCAGTATGTCTTGATGACTACGACTTTAAAAGAGTCACACTCTGCAATATCCTTTAAAAGCTGCTTGACAAATAAATTATCCAGAATTATAAACCCACTTAGCTTCATAAATGTTTGAAATTGTGACCAATGCTGATGATGTAACAGTTACTCCATCCTGCCTGGACGGAGGGAGGCCAACTCCCCATTATGACTTGAACAATAGCAACAATAGTCATACATACAGGAACACCCAGACAAGAATGTGAGACATTTTTGCATGTATTTACGGTAAACATGGCGCATTTCCTATTTACCGTTTACATTGCATGAAGTGGCTACGACCTTCCACCCTCACTGCAGATACAATGTGTCCGAACTAAAGGGGCCAAACAGGATTTTAGATGTCTTCTTCCAGGATTTTGTATGACTCAAAACAGCAGGGCGTTTGATGAAGTTAGTTCTGCATCATACCACAAATCGCCTCTATTTCACCGCATGACATTTTAGTAATGTGTGATAAAACTGCTACTAAGCAATTATCAAGTGATTTAGACTACATTGGATTTAGACTGCTGCATATTGTTCGAATAACCATCATGTGTGTCAGACAAATAAAACCAGCTATGCTCTCCCACCTGCTAGGACTAGAAACATATTTTTTGTCATAAATGTACATATAAATTATGTAAATGACAGGCAGCATATGTGCAGCAGCCAAAGAGCTTCTGGGCAACAGGTCACACAATTCCTTTCATTCTCACTAAGTCTGTCTCAGCTCTTCTCTAAACAAGAGGTAACATAATGGATGGTGGTATACCTCAACTTCTCATGGAAACGTCTCATGTTTCCACAAGAAGTGGAGGTGTGTATTAGCAATACACCACACTGCAACTATTACATACCAAAGAGGCCACCAGAAACTTACAGTTTGTTTCAGGTTTCTTTCCAGTTTTCTCAGTTTGACTTGTTTTTAAGCATCACTGGAGTCTGGACCGAACTGGATGACATCAAACATGCACATGACAGAGAATTCCTGTAGAAACATGCTCTGTTCTTAGAAACTGTAGACTTCATCGTCCTCTGTTTAGCCGTCTAAAGACACGAGTTTTGCAGTTTTGTTTGATTAACCGGGGACCTGAAAATGTTATGTTATGAGAGAGTTCCTTCAAGAAATATCTAAACGGTGTTTTATATGTTCCATAGCCTATCATAAAGCATCTTAAATAAAACTCAGGTTTATTAACAGTAAGACTAAATTCACAAAAGGCGATAAGCTTAACCTTTTTCTTCAGTCCCTCAGGTTTACATCCCTTTGTTCCTCATAGTGAAGCTCAGTTACAGAAGCACTGAATAGTAGTGTACATGTGCATGACTACAGTCATGAGCGTGGCCCTATGTCCGCATGTTCTTTACAGGAAAGAACAATGACAACATTTTAGTGAGTCTGATGTCACATCAAAATTCCAGTAGGATGGTTTTCACTGGTTCTGCAACTTCAGGACAGGAGGAGCAGGTTAAAATGGCCTTTTAATGTTTCACCTTGTGTGCCAAGGTTATGTTTAGAGGAAAAGGCATGACAGCTAGATTCAGCATGAGTCACAAACACACCTTAAACACAACAAGACTACAAGAAATTGCCTTGGAAACATCATAAAAGTAGTCTAATCAATCCTACAATCCACCCACCTCCTTCTTAAAGCTCAAACAGCAAAGATTAAAACCATTGTTATTTTTTTTTCTCTTCTTCTTCTGGGCCAGCACCGAACCAATATGAGCCAATGGACAGAAAGAATGAGAGCAAAGGGAGAAAAATAAACTAGATGGAAGATGTAGACAGCCGGATAGAAAGACCATGAGTATGTGTTGGATCACCGGACGGCAGCAGCTCTGAAAGATTTTCAAGCTGCTGCCGTCAGGTGATACAAGTTAAAAGCAGAACCAGTCCATGGCTGACTGGAAACTATGGTTTTGGCCTCATAGGAGCCAAGAATGGCAGGTTGTTTAGGAGGGTGAGGCCATAGGCCACAGCTCACTCTCTTTCAGCGAGCTTCCTTAGGATATCCGCTGCTTGGCTCGGGCAGAACATTGCTCTGCCTCTCCAGTAAAGGAAACCGACCAGGTCTGTGTGTGACCTCATTACTTAGTCAGGGCAGGGAGGGGCAACAAAGTTGAACTGAGGAGAGATGAACTGGCCAACAACAGACAAAAACTGGGGAATATGATGAGCAAAGATGAAAAATTCCATTCCAAAGACCATTGTTTTAGAATATCGCTAAGCATATGGGGCTGTAATGTATGAAATGTTATGTGAAGCAGACACATGGAGATGACATCATCCAACTGTAAACTCTTCAGAAACAATCAATAACCACGTCTCTGGAGCAGCATCTCATCCTCGGGTTTAAAAATAAAGCTGTCACTCTTATGTAATCAGGGTTTTTCAAATGCACAAGCTTCCACCCACGACATGTTAAGCACCACAAAACTCTGTTCAAGAGGAGAAAGATTCCCCTGCAGGCAAATCAGATATTTCCAATTGGCTAGAACTCAACATGAGCTTTCAAGCTAAAACAGGAGAAATTTTTCTGGGAGAAATTGAAAAAAAAAAAAGGCTTAATGAGTGACTGTCAGCTGTTCAGGTTTATGACCTGAAAATCAGTCTGTCCTCTTCACTTCACTGAGAAACACACCAGTTATTCCAGGCAAATGAACTCCACATACAAAAGCAAATGGGATGAAACTCCATAATCTTTGCATCTGCAGACATTTGTTACTATGCTTAAGTTGAAGCACAATTCTTCCTTTAAAGCCAAGCAGTTTAACTCTTCCATTTGCATTCAATGAAGAAAGTTCATATGTAAAAAAAAACAAAAAACCTCATGTTTCCAGAACAAGGGTGGAACTGGGAGAAAATTTCCATGCCGATGCCTGTAAATCCAACCACTTAAGAGTTACAACTCATGCTCCAAACTGTCCTAAACTGCTTTTGACTCCTAATTAGTCCAATGGCCATTAACTCTGTTGCTACCACAAATAAGTGACAGGCTTTCTTAAATGTTCTTATTAAACACATTCCTCCACACATTGCTGTGTATGGTAAACCTCAGACAGGGGCCCTCAAGAGGTACACTGCAGACTGACGCAGCCTTTGATTTACACTCAAAACATGATGAAAACTTAGTTGGAAGTTGCACGTGTAGATTACATCAGATGCATTAACCCTTTGCTGTGGGCTATATCTAGACATATGTCTGTACTCTCACTAAAATGTTTGGTATGTGTGCTGAAGCATTTTGTGTTAAAGGTGTGTTTCAGGGATAGCAACACTGCCGGTACACTTCTTGAAACAGCGATGAGGAAAATCAAATTTAAAGGGCATTCCCATGGAGGCTCCAAAGCAAAAACAAAAGCCATTGAAAGTCCAAATGCAGTGGTTATATATAGCATATTCCTTTTTTTTTTTTTTTTAACATTGATATGATGTTTATTGTGCTCTGGCTCTCACAATGTGTTTAATGATAAGAGCCCAAGTGAATTGTTCAGATAAAGTTCAGCATAAAGGGTAAGTTACTTTAGATTGAACAGTTCTGCAATTAACTTTGACATTTACGTATATGACAGGTGCGGTCTTGTGAGAAACCTTGTCACAAAAAAAAAAAAAAAAGAAGTTGACAAGCTGTGAAAAAAAAATTACAAGTATATTTTATCTCCCAGTCTCCCAATCTACTGAACTCCAGACATTCATTTAATTTCAGGGAAAAAAAACCCCACCAGAAAATCAAGCATTATCATGGCTGTTAAACTTGTTAGTTCTGGGAAGATAAACTGACCAACTGAGCCACAAACACTGGTTGAAAGAAACAACGGAAGCCAGTGAAGTTTCATAAATTCATACTTCATTTATTTCCAGCTCTGTAATTAAAAAGTAAATCACAGCTATTTAATTCTGCCAGATCCTCAAGCCATAAACTTGTAATTTGATATATTACATGGAAAAAAAAACTCCCCCAAAATGTTTAGCTTAGTGATTTTGTAATTATATGAGACTTTCATGTCTGATTGACGATTTTTGGAGTGACTTTAGAGTGGCTCCAGAAGAAAAGCCACCATATCCTGGATGGTCAAACAACAACAAAAACAGTCTTACTTTTATGTTCAGTCATAGTTTAATATCAGCTCTTTATATGTATTAAACCTAAAAGAAAAAAATAATCATTGGAGTTGCTTGAGAATGAAAACTTCAAAACTTTTTGCTTATGTTTCTGTTTTAACCCAGGGGGGAGGAAAAACAACAAAGATGAGCACAGCCTTGCAGACATTTGATTCAACAGCAATAAATCTGGATAAACCGCTTGGCTGGCAGCCAGGTCTCCCACCTAGAGAGTCAGAGGCAGGACAACACCCCACCTACCCACCCACCAAACTCACCCCTACTGCACACACAATCCTGCATTTACACAGCGTCCACATCCTCAGTGCCAGACCAAACCAAATTAACACCTCTGTCCTTTAACAGAGTGAAACACATTTGGCCAGCAGATCAATCAATTCCTAACACCACTAAAGTAAAGACTGTGCTGGCATCCAAACAAAAGGAACGTTGTTGAAGGATACAGAGGATCTCAGCTTTAATAGGCATTTAAAAGTCACTAAAATGTAAATTCAGACTGAGATGACACGAAAGAAAAACCAATCGGACCTACTATATGATGAAAATGTTCTGAAACTCTGTAATAGTGAGAGGCAGAATAATTTCCTCCCTGATAACCAAAACACATGACAAAGGATTACCTAAGCAGATGTTTCTTGTTTAAAGTTAAGATTACAGGACCAAACAAAACAGCATTCATGAGTTATGGAAGCTGATACACAACCAGGTTTCATTTGGAGAAATTTCTGAGCTTCTGGATCAAAACATCAATCAATGTCCAGTAGACAGAAAACACAAAGCACAACACAGGGTTCACTTTTACAGCGCATAACCTACCAACTGAGTCATGTTTGCACTGAACTCCAACTAACTCAGCTGTTTGAGTTCATCTTATAGCCTTGGGGGGGGTTTATGGGCCTGCAAGGACCTGCTGTTTTGATGCGTAATTTGCATGCGCCGCTACACAATCATCCAACCACGCAAATAAACTTTGAGAATCAGAGTGAGAAATCTCAGCTGATGGAAATCTGTGGTCGGGTCACATCACCTTCCCCCCAAACTTACCAGCATCCCCATAACGTCCGTCCACAGTTGGGAAAAACTGTCGGACTGAGCGGCGTTTTCCGCCTGCGGCTCATCGGAAGGCGCACCGGTTCCCTGGTCACCTTCCATAGTGTTCAAAAAATAAAATGTCCTCAGTCAGTTTAGTGCAAAGCCTGAATCTGAGCCCACAGGCAGGGAGCTAAACACCGGCTGTGCACAAGTTATCAGTGCCAAACGCTGCGCCTACATCAAGTTGCGCTTGACGCACCGGTGAAATGTTCCAACATTACTTGGCACGAGTCGAAGTTTATTAAACAAACTGCGTCTTGACATGTTGCTAATGATTCCGAGAAGATCAGCGCAGTAGATTCCAATAATGAAGAGGAAAAGAGGGCGGCCTTGGACTGTGTTGACCCACAATGCGTGTGAAAACTCTCCTCCGCTCCACAGTCCGCAGATCAGTGGCCGGGCACGAACCAAACAACAAGCCGAGGGAGACAACTCGTCGAAGTCGACCAAAAGTTTTCAAAAAAAGTTCCTGGAACCCCTCGAAGAACAAAAGCAAGTATTTTTTTACAGTAGTGCTGCGAGGAAATGCGAGCGTATTTCCATAAAATGGAACCAAAAAAAAGTTTGAGTATGAGAACGGCCGAGCAGAAGCAAATGCCCCAAACACTGCACCTCCCTTCTTTCTTCACCCGCTGCCTCTCTCCTCACACTCCTCCCAACAGCACATTACAACAGGAAGAAAAAAAGCAAAAGAAAAGAAAGAGAAGCACTCTCTGTGAGACACACCACCTACTCATCATTGACACAACCATTTTAAAAGTTATTCATATTACTTATGTGTCTGAGTTATTTATTCTGGACTGTGACTTTTTTTTCCTACCCTGAACACAATTATTGTGCTTTTTTTTCTTTTTTTTCTTTTTTTTTTTCTTTTTTTTTTTTACATGAATAGCTCATATGCATTGTCAAAAACTTTCCCCCCCTAATTATAGTCTTTTTAAAAAAAAAAAAAAAAAAATCTCATTTTGACACATTTTAAGAGAAATACAACTATCTAGTCTGTTTTCAAATTGAATTGTGAGACAAACATGTTCATAATTCATCCCTGTAGAAAACAAAACAAACAAAAAAAAAAGCACAAAGGAAAGATGTTTTTCAGGGGTGGATGCATGGGGCCCTGTGTTTGCATAAATCTATCTAAACTGCTTTATTCCAGTTGCAACAAACGCACCACACAAACAGTAGCTGCTGTGCAGTTTAGGGGCAACGTTTTTAGTTTTTGTTTTATATGCTCCACATGTCATTTGAATACAAAAAGCATAAAGAGAATCACTTAATGTATAAGCGTGAAATTGCACAGCTTTCCTGTCTGATCAGACATTGTTATGCTCTGCTAGCAGGCCTCTCTATTGTAATAAATAAGTCCCGAAGCTGTCTTTGGCTCTGCCTGTTGTTATTAAGGGCACATTTTCTCAGAGCGTCTCCAGCTGCCAGGTCTTGTGACAGAAGCCAGCAGGACCCAGGGTGGAGAGATAGGCAGTAAAACTGCACATTTCCCCATTCTTCTTTTCCCTGTGGTTTCAAGTCTGTCTAAAAAAGCTTCTTTATCTGCTGTACACAAAGTCACTCTGCACCACCACATGAGCATGGATTTAAATGTGAAACGAGGGAACGAAGACGAAAATGTTAATCATGCATTCTTTCTACAACCCTTCAAAAGGCGATCAGTTACACAATAATCCTCAAAGCTACAGCTTCTCTTGTGCGCAAGCAAGTGTGTAACAAGAGGCCTAATGTCAGCTACAGTACAAAATGCTCACGTGCCGCTCACATATGCATTTGGATGCTAGGTTACATAATTTATCAGTGATCCTGTCGGATTTTCAAATGTTTGGTCATTTATTTTTCAGTCGCATAAACATCTTCAGGTTTAAAAAGTTACAACAGAACCTGGGTTCCTTTTTCCCAGTGTGGTAAATCTGAAGATAGAACAATACATAGTCTTTACATTGACTGGTTTGCAATGAATGAACAACTGTGTTACCAGAGAGGATGCTAGTATAGGTTGCTTTACTAGTGGTTGTGATCAAAGTAGCTGTCCTACTTGTGATCTAGAAGCTGCAGCCCTGTAGGTGATAAATGTTTTAAATCAGGTGTGTTTGACTTAGACTTTATTGATCTCACAGCGGAGAAGTTTACTTGTAAGGTGCGCAGAGTGGCAGAAAGAGAAACATGCATCACGGCAAATCCAATATAAGTATAAATAAAGGTTTAAATAAACTCTATTAAAACAGCAGTATACATATTTACATGGAGCAGGCAACCATGTAAAACCTCCAGGACTGCAGCTCATGAGGACTGAACTCTCCTACCCCAGTCCCAACTGAGACAAACCTCAGGAAGAAAAAAAGACAAGTAATGCAGTAAACAACCACAACGTAAAAAATTGAGTTATCTCTTCCTCAGGAACTACTTTAACCTCTAAAAATCTGGAATATTAGAACTGGCTGCTGCAAACCAGAAGCAGCTGGTGAACTCACCAGATTTATACCATCGTACAGAGACACACATTTTCCTTGAAGTAAACATAAATAACAAAGTGCCATTTGTACCTGCAGATGACTGCATGAAGCTCAATATGTCTGTTAACCATCCTTAGATAGAATAACCTCCATAAAAACTAAAACAAAAAGAAAAAGACAAAGAGAGAAGACGACATTTAGCTGAAAACACATATTGTCCCAGACTCTGGAATTTATGTTTAGAAGCATGAGGACATCCGCAGAGTCTCTATGAGGTTCCACACAAGGTCACAAAAGTACTGTACCCTGTCTTTAAGTATAATGTTTTAATAAGCTTTAGCAATGACTCAGCGTTCTCAATTACAATCGAGGTGAAACTCAGAAGAACAAAGTATTAATCAGGAATAAAAGGTGAAAAAAAGAGAGAAAAGAGACAAAATAAAGCCTTTCCAACTGCTATAAGACTTTTAAATGGGACTGTCATTTGATTTATTTCAAATAACAATCATATGAGGGGAAGTACAATAAATTACCGCTCCTTGGCATCCATCCTCAAGGTCTGTGTAAAGTTTTCAAAGTTATGCATAAAGATGTTTCATCTAACACCAAAGTGAGGCGCTACCTCATGACCTCATGTGACTAAAACTGGATTTTGAAGTTTGCTTTTTCCCCCAACACACCGAATTCTGGTGTTTTATCAAAGACCTACGCTTTTGTTGAAGCAAACCATTCTTCTATAAACAACATCCTGTCTCACAGTTTGTGTAGATGAGAAATGACTTACAATTCTTGGATGAGTGGCAGCTGTTCAACAGTGTCCTGCTTCCAGTCTAAACACACTGAACACACTCTCAGACAAGAGCAGCATTGTTGGGAGGCAAGTTGACAGTGTGGGGGTCTGCTCCGTTGATCTCTCATCCGCAACCTTCAGGTGGTTGCAACAGTGAGTGGAGAAGCAGTGTGGGTTCATACTTTTAAATCTTTTCCTGTCCATTAGCATCCTTTAACAAAAGAGCCATCACATTGGAACTTACAAGCAGCATCTTCATCCTTTTTCCAGACTGGACATCATCCCCACAAACATGCACCCCAAACCAGCACTGTTCATGCCAAAACATCACTTCTTCCCAACAGAAGGCAGTGTGACTCCCACCTGGAGTGCCCCAAACAGAAGGGTCAAACAGTTAATGAGCAGCGAGGGAAGCCTGTTGACTCTGTGCGCGCTCATCAAACACCGCTGCCGTGTGGGTCTGTGTGTGCAGCAGCCAGCTTTCTCTCTTTTCACACCAACCACTAATCAGAGTGTCACTTTGTCAGACATGAGAAAACAAAGGTCACTCTAGTTGTTATACCACATGCCAAAGTAATCACACATTACAGTCTTCTCTCTTGAGAACCCATGTGGACATCTAGCTAGAAATCTGAACATAAGTATCAAATAAGAGTTTTTCCATGGCTCTCAAAATAATAGGTTTTTGTCTTGAAAGAGAGTCTAAATTGCTCACATAGGTCATTTTAGACCATTTGAAAACATTTTATATATGTTTACTGGTGTCAAATATTGCCAGTATCTGGACATGTACAGTGTATACATAACTTCTGTTTCTCTATTATTCAAGTTGTCCCTATTAGTTTATTTATCCTATCACATATTTGGCATGGAGAGGGAGACCCTCAGGAGTATACTGAAACAAACATATGTTAAAGCCATTGAAAAGAAGAGAAAAAAAAAAAAAAAAAAGAAGCAATTGACTCTTTCTCGGGCTGCTGTGCCATCCCAGTACATTGTGGTTCCATTCTGAGGAAAAGCCTGTATGCTGACATGATGGGATGGGATTTTACTATCCTATATTAATGTGTTGGCATGTAGTTTCTGATAAATCAAATTAGAATTAGGTCAGATTATCGCAGTTTTAGACCTTGCATGTACAAACGTATGGGCTGCAAATGTCTCTATGAAGCAGGGCCGGAATAAAAGTGCACAGGCCCCTGGGCCCAGAGTATTCCAGGGGCCCCCTTCCCCACCGCGACATTGTAAAAATTGTGAATGATACACTGTGAAACGACATTTCTAACATCTCCCAGCCAGTGGTACCAATAGCAATACATTAGACACTGTGGTGTCACTATCTGTCTTTTATGTACATTTTGTTTCATGTCCAAACTGCTGGTGTTTGCCCTACATGGGCCGCAAGTGGGCGTGGGCTCCCTGGGCCTGTGCCCATAATGCCCATAGGAGCCGTGCCCACTCTTGCACTTCTTACTGCCAGTCATGGCCAGCAATGACAATAACCTGAGACTACTGCTAAATCACTGATGCTGATTAAAAATGTTCTTGTTGTTTGTGTTATCACTGAGTGATAGTGGACTTTTTTTTCTTTATGTGTTACATTTTGTTTTAAAGCTAAATATCTGTGTAAAAAGGGATCCTGATCTGAATATGCATTTACCTGTTCCACCCATATAAGATGTCCAGCTAACATATATTGCATTTCCTTGTTAAGTACTCGACAAAAATCTAAATCTGGAGAAGGCTGGATTTCTGTGTTATGCCACATTTACAAAACCAGGTGGGAAAGGGAGTAAGACAGCAAGAAATAAAGTGTAAACCTCAGCTTCCATTTAAAAACAAAAGACTGGCTTACAAGTCTACAGTGTGTCTTCAGGCTATCAACACAGTTACAAAGACTTAGTAAAGAACTTAGGTTTTACAAAGAATAAACTAATCTTCCACTTGAGTCCCTTCATTAACCACTCAAATACTCCCACAGGCTAAATAATCTCACAGACTCAGATAAACTTCCGAAGAGCTGCTACATCACAGTGTGTCATTTACCACTGGTGATGACTAAGCAGGATTATCACAAACTAAGAAAACAGGTCTCGACACACACCTTAGATGGCAGGAGAAGAGCCCTGCAATTTATGTGTTAAGATGAACTATCTTCAGTTTAATACTTAAAGCCTGCGTAGATCATGGAAATAACATGGTTTTCAACATCCAGTGATCTTCATTTCTAGTTATAAAGTAGTTTCAACAAGGGGACATTAATTTTATGACAAAAAAAAAGGTTCAGTGGGAGGACAAACATCCCTGAAACTTTGGAGAAAAGGAGCTGGAGATAGAAAAAGAATGCAGGTGGTGTTAAAGCAAAGCAGTGCTGGACCTCCCCTGATAGTGCAGGCGACCCTTCCTGGAGGTCAGTGACCCCAAAGACCTAAAAATATCTCCTTGGGGAGTCAAGAACATACTAGCAGGCGTGATTAACAACATGGTGGACAGACATCAAGGGCACCAGCAGCGCACTTAAGGAATGCTATACATGACCACAAAAACACAGACAGACACATTCTCTGCAGTTTCCACAGTGATGGCGATAGTAAGCAGATGATTGGGCTTTACAGCTTCTGGGGTTTCAAAGGCATCAAACTATAGAACCAAGTTAGTTTCTTTTTATTTTTTTCTTGCCACATCAGACACAGATTAATAGAACAGAAATAGAAAGCCATGACTGCGTGCACTCACCTCTACTTGTGCTCTGATTAACAAAGATGTTTCTTTCCTCAACCATTTGTATTTCATTTTTCTACTCAAGTTAAGAACTGTAAGGTTATTCCCATACACAATGTGATGTAAAGTCTTGCTGTTATCCTTTAGTTTGCTTTCTTTTAGTGAGTAAATGAGAATTTCACATAATTCATTCTGCTTAGTTGATGAGTCAAAGGCCCAACAGCCCCTGGGCATTCGCTTTGAACCATTATAAATGTGAACAGTGGTTCTTTATTTATTTGTGTGTGTTTGTGTGCTTTCGTGTACTCCAATGTGCAAGAATATGCATGTTTGTGTGAGAAGAGGAAGTGCGCCTGCCTCACTGTGCTTCACACGCCGTTGAGTCTGTGTGGGAGTTATCACACAAGTCCAATTAGCATGACAACTAATTACTGTTTCCTTGCCACAACCCTCCACTACACACAAACACTCAGTTAAGCAGCACATTAAATTAAATCAACACTTTGGTCTTCCTACAAAAAACAAAGCTTCAGGACGATCCACAGGCGCTTGGTGTTTGTGTGTACTAGGTATTACTTTTCATAGGGTGGTCAAGCACAACACTGGAGTCTTTTGAAAGTTGGAGAAATGCTAACTTCGAATATCAACACTGGAATTTCCTCTGAGCAACAGTGAGACAGAAAAGGAGAAAGAAAAGAGGGTGACAACAGAGAAAGTGTGAGATAAAGATACAAAGTGGTGTATGCTGGGATCAGGGAGAACATCGAGATCTGCAACAAACAGATACAGAAAAGACAAATGAAGGTCTGTCTGGAGTACAGTATGAGATGCATGTAATAATCTGCTGGGAGGAACGCCAAATGCACTTCTCAGACACATCATGGAGTGTTTAATATGTTGATTAATGCTATCTGATATGGGAAGCCATTTAAAAAAAAAAAAAAAAAGAAAAAAAAAAGTCAAATAAGTATACCTGCTGGATCCACAGGAATTCAAGCCCAAGAAGAAAGTGTGAGATGTTGAGAGGCTAAAACGTCTGGGGTTGTCAGTGTTTTTCCACAACACGGCCTGCTGATATCATTGCTAAGAGAGACAAAACATTTTTGCA
This sequence comes from Telmatherina bonti, assembly GCF_933228915.1. NCBI lineage: Eukaryota > Metazoa > Chordata > Actinopteri > Atheriniformes > Telmatherinidae > Telmatherina > Telmatherina bonti. The sequence continues at coordinate 20,664,899 of NC_136614.1, read as the reverse complement.
GGAATTTTTCTCTGGTGCTCATGACTCTCGCTCTGCATCCCAGTTTGACTTTCAAGAGTCGAAAGTATGTTGGCTGGCTGTATGATGTGCATTTTAACAAGCACCTTCATGAAACAAATTTAAAGTAAATGTATCGTGCATTAAGTCACAAGGATTCCTGAGTAGTATTACACGCTTTCAGTAATGGACTGTGAACTGCAGGTTCCTTTCATGTGCTTTGTGGGAAAAAAGTAAAAATCCTAATATAAAAACAGTGCATATTTCTGCTAAGCCCTGGATTCCCAGATTCTCCATGCAATGCACGCCTCTGTAGCCATGCAGTAGGTGATTATGTTACAACACTCTGTGTGTGAGAGTGTATGAGCTGAAATTCCTGGCTGTTTTAATCAGGCAAGACCGAAAGGACAGATGTTTATTTGGATGTAAGTGAGATTCTTAAAGAATGAGCAGCACTGTGTGAGAAGTCAGAGTCCTCTAACTGAATCCACAGTGTTCAGTGTATTCAAGCTTGGAGGATATTTGCAGGCGGGGGTGTGTGTTTATAAGAAAGAAAACGCCATTGAAGGTGGGGGGGGGGTAACATAAGACAGCATCTCTGCTGGATTGGAGAGCACAGACGGACTTGAAAATGAAAAGAACTAAGTTAGTTTGTCTGTTTGTCCAAACAGATGTCCAGATAGAAGCGATGAGTTGGTGCCACAATGGATGGAGGTCATGAGACGAGACCGCCAGCTGTGTTGGTGTCAGGATGGCACTGCCAGGCTCTCAGCTGATATCCAATGTGTCATCTCACTCTGTGTGCTGGAGGTCAACACAAGATGTATCGTAGCAGTAAAATTGCACAGAATGGCAAGAGTCAACCAAGCGACTTTTACTTAAATCTTAAGCATGTCTTAAGATGAAGTATAACTAAAAGTCACTGTAGATTTTTTTTCCTTTTAATCTAAAAAAAAAAAAAAAGCCATATTCTGCAACTGTTTTATCAGTTTTATCAGCTGAACATAAAGACTAAATTTAAAAAAAAAAAAATGAAGCAACTCTGTGGAGAAAAAGATCAACTAGCACTACAAAGGAAGGACTGTATCATTTTATCACTGGCAATCTTTTCGAAACCCTTCTGAACTACTTCCCCCTCTCCGTGATTCCATCAAACTGCCTTTATCTAAGAGTGGATTGGTAAAACAGGACGTAGTGGTTCCCCCTGCTGTTGTCAGATATACTTACAAGCCACGGAGAACATGGCCGACTCACCCAGTCAGGACACCGGACTAGTCTATTAAATCTTGTTGCACATCCTGTTATGCCAAGTCAGCCAGTCTGCCATATGTAAGCCTCTGAGCTAGAAACAGTAAAAAATAGGCTCGGCCTCTGTGTTATTAATGACCATGTGTGCTGTGAACACACCGCATAATTAGCCCCTGCAGTTTCATCCAAAGCTCAGGTTTATAGTACACGCTTGAGGTTTATAGGACTCCAATACACACTCAGGAATAAAGGCATGTGTGCACACTGAACCTCACACACTCACTAATAGAAAAGCTTTGCATTTACTGTACATTCCAAAGCTTCAGACAATAGTCAGTGAAGGCCAATAAAGGTTTTAATGGGCATGTCTCTGCTTGGTATATTAAGCTGAATATATTTGTTTGCAGTCTCAGGTAATGGCAGAATGGAGTAAAATGCAATCTGAAGACAGATTGCAAATAGTGGCTGGAAATTAACACATTAAACAGTGTAATATGAGCAGAGCAAGGGTGTTTGTTATGTGGACATAAGTAAAACGTGGTAAAAAAAAAAAAAAAAAAAAAAAAGAAGCCTGCTTGATTGGTGGAAACTGTTAGACAGACAAGATTCAGGTCTTACATGAGCAGGGTAAGACGGAGAGCTCCTTGTGAGCGAAGGATTTCGGCTGTGAAGATGTCACATTATCCGAAGCACACAGTCTACATAAACAGGAAAACTCAGCAATGCACTTACCGAAACAGTAAAACAACCGAATGGAAGCTGCAAATTAAATCTAAAAGTACATCAAGTTCACATTCGTGAGCTTTTCTTACAGGAAAAAAAAACAAAACAAAAAACATCAGCTCCTGCAGTGAGCTATTTATCATAAGCAATTACAGCTCAACTATTTCTGTTGATTTATGTCACGTTGCAGCAGCAAACACTGCAGACATGGCTGATATTTGGTTATGTATCAGATGTTATAATGACTTGTTACAGAGCCAGCCCCAAGCTGCTGTGGTACAGCCTTTCTGTAATTACTGTCAGTATCCACACAACCACTATATATCTCACACACAACCCCACGACACACAATCCGTCACTCAGACTGAATTTGGCCTTTTGCACATTACAGGCAAATAAAGATTCACATTAAGAAAAAGAAAAGAGTTAAGCTGATGTGCAAGAAAATGTCCCTGACTCAAAGTGGGGAATAAAAGCCAAACCTCAGTGAGTGCAGATTGGTTTTCTACACAAACATTTGCATCTCAATATTCAGAAAGATATTTTAAGTACTGGATGAGTACCAGAGACAAAGAGTTTCCCACTATCATTCAGTTTCATCGGTCCAAAAGGGAAAAATACCTCACTTCTTCCTTCTCTAAGTGAAGATTGAAAACTTTATTATCACAATTGATGTCAAAACCCAAACATATTGGCAAAGACAGAACTAAAACATGGATGATGTTATGCTCAAGCCCGTCTACTCGGCTTTGTATTGACCTTATGAGGCAAAAGTGTTGCATGCACTGTTTTGATTGTTGCATCAGCATGCAAAAAAGTGACATGACCAAACCAACTGAGGCTGTAAACATGTCTTGAACTGCTTCACAGGGATTTTGGATTTTGGATCGTCACTATATCAATGTTTTGAAATAGGTTTCAATCCCGTTATAACATTATAAATACAGTCACACAATCATAAACTGTCATTTTTTTCCCCTTTTCTCACATTTTAAAACACTGATTTAATTGCAAAAGCTTCAGTTATAACCAATAACTAACTTTAATTTAATTTACACCATAATTTTATGTTACCCAAAACAAATTAACCCAACTGCTTCTTTTCCTCAGTTATATTAACAAAAGAAGAAAACAGTATCACAAGGGTGAGAGCATGTCCTTAATTAAAAAGGTGGACCCGTGATAGCTGTGAAGTAAAGGAGGCCTGTCAACACTTCCCCCCAAATGAAGAGCACACAGTAGATGCCGCCCTTCTGACAGTATCAAATGCTTTGAAGTTGTGAGTCGGTTCCACTGCAGTCGTGTCAAAGTGACTTAGTACTTCACAAGGCTTTCGTCTCACTGTGCCTGGAAAACCTGAACACAAAAGAGGGCGATAAGAATGACAAGGATCTGGCAGTGAGGAAAGAAGACCAAGGACTATACTGGGGGAGCTGATGAGGAGGACCAGGTGAAGAAAACAGACAAGGATACACATACAGGAAAAAAATGCTTCAAGCAAATTAATCTGAAGGCTTTTCAACAGTCACGATGTTTATGATGTTGGTCAGCATCTGCATTCTTTCAATGAATTGTTGAGCGGTGCTCTGAGGATTTAACTGCAGTTTGACAGCATGTACTGTACACTGTGTGGATTGGCCAGAGCGTGTTATGTAAGTCTGATGCCATTAGTCTTTTTGGCTCTGAGTGTCTAAACAACACATTCAGTTTTCACATTTCCTAAAACAAACTATGACTTATCTCTGTTTGTACCTGTACTTTTGAGTGCATGTACAGTTTCTATCCACCTCTGTCTCCTTGGTTGCCAAAAACCAAAAACACTCAGCTACACAGCTGAATGCAAGTTCAGCTTCATCAAAGCTGCTCTCCACTTTCACATGAATTTTTCCCCCCACTTAAAGCCAGAGGATCCTGCTTACATTCACAGAATATGAAGCCAGTGGTAGCATCCAGCCACAAAGACAGAAAACACAACAAAACCTGCATATTTCCCTCTTTATTTAAAAAGGTTCACATGGGGATTTACAGAGAACTGGTCAAACCTGTAAACTGCATTTGCAAAGAAAACTTGTGTTTATATGATAAGGAAGGAGAATTTGTTAAAGGATAAAATCTTCCTGATATTTTTTTCAATTTTGAATCAAGTAATAATTCATTACAAACATTTAAGCAGTAATTGTGTTTCTAATTATCTGAAGCATTCAAGTATTTAATCTGGAAGTAAACACTGTGAAATTACAAATCTGGCAGGAATTTTGATTGTTTTTAATCGTCACTTTAATGTTCCTTGAACAAGAGTCTAAAACTCTGCTGTCACTTTTGTCTGAAATACTAAAAGCACATTATTGCCAAATCTGGTTCTGCTAACTGGCTGACTCAGAACCTGGGAGGTGAGAAAACGACTGGCAGGTTACCATAGTAACAGCTTGATACCTTCTTCAGCCTGATGAGAGCTCATTAAGGGCTGGTGGGGAGTCCTGTCTGGAATCTCGGGTCCAGACGGTCACTCGGACCTAATTAACACACCTTTCTGACTCTCACCAACTCAGTTTCTCTCTTGCTCTTGGTTGCCATGTCCCAAAAGATTTTGCCAAATACAAACACAACAACAAGAGCATGTCCAGGCTAATAAACAAACCAGAACTAAGCAGTCGGTGGTCATTAGCTTATTGGTTTAATGAGTGTCCTTCCAGTTTAGCTTAGAGGCCAGCCAATGCACCAGTAAATGGACTGATTCACTAACCTGTCACCCCTCTGGCAGAGTGGAGCTCTGCTGAAGCCAAGACAGCTCAGCCTGATCAGAGGCAGAAGACAGGTTAATAGGTTAAATGAATGTTGGGTAAAATGGCGTTTGGGATGCAGATGGTTCTGTTGCAGGTCTGCACACCATCATCAATAGCAGATAAAGCAAAGACATCTATAATATCTGTTATATTATAGATTTGTGAAGTCTTTATTTGGACATTTCAGTGAATAATGACAGCAATGAATGTTGTTAGAGGAAATGTAGAAGTGCTAAAATAAAGTATCAAAACTCACACTCAAGGAGTCTGAAAGAGCAATAATCACACTTTTTTTTTCTGTGAAACATCAGATATTTAGCATCAAAGATGTACATTTGTTGTCATAGTACCAGGGTTATGTAAAATTGGGTCAATGTATGCATGAAAAAAAAAGGCTTGCACATCCAAATGGTTTCAAACCATAAAATAAGATAAAGCGTCAGGGATGGAATGAGTGATTTCTTTTAAACACACATACAAACAGTCAAAGGCTTGTGTTGGCAGAAATATTGTGCCACAGGGTTTGGTCGCGAGCCCATGCTGGCTAAACAGAGATCCGTGTGTAAATCTGGCTTTTAGCAAAGAGCATCTTCTTTACTTCTGCATGATTACGTACGTACCTGCTTCAAATACCATGGAAACTAAAACAGCATTTATTTTGCACTCAATTTGACTTAAAACATAAATCTTCTCTGGGTCTGGAAATGAGGGCAAAACCTTTCAAGTCTTTGCAGACAAAGATGAACTTGAGTGGAGTTTGAATTAGCTAATTAATGAGTCAGATAGATGGGAAACATGGATTTAAAAGGGACTGAAAGTGAGTCTTTTTGGTGTGTAGAGGTCATTGACAAAGACATTAAGTATCTCTTTGCACATTCCTAAATATACATTTTACTCTCAGTGTCAAAGTCTGGAAGAGATTGAGAGACAGCTGCAGGATTGGCTGCTCCAGATGATCTCAGCACAGAAAATAAGATCAGAACATATGGCTTGTAAAGCTCAGACCTGACTTTAAGCATTAAAGTTCTTTATATTACATCAGAAGGAGGATAAAATCCAAATTATGAACTGGACAGGCTTCGTTGGCATGCTGACGTTTCACTTTTCATACATCTCATGCAGGCCAGCGGCATGTTTTTGTGTTCATATCTTCAAAAATCATGCAGAGCTAAGATGATTTAAAGAATGCCACATTACTTGTCAGGTTATAATCAGGTAAAGACGTTAAGGCATATAGTACAGATGCAGATATCATTAGTAAATCTCAGTGTTACAAGAACTGCATCTCAGAATCATCTTTACACATCTGTACATGAGCAACAGGGAAAAGGTCAGGAAGTGCAAAATGACAAATGTTTATCACTTTGTACTACCCAACAGTGAAATTTAGGTGGAACTGGGATAAAGTGAGTCAGGTTTAGATTTTGTCTGGCAATTTGAAAAGTCAAGACCTCAGCTAGACATTTGACTCCATATGTTTATGTCGCAGAGACATGTGGTGGAAACGTGTCTACAGCAGTGGTTGGAGCAATGATGTAATGGTGTGGAGAAAGGTGGGAAAATGTCCCCAAAATAAATAGTTTATTCTTCTTGTAAGTGTAGCATAAAGGAAAATATAAAAAAATTAAATAAATAGCAGGAAAAGAAGTAAAGAAATGAATAGAAAAGCCAAGAGACGCAGTGGAGGAGGTAATTTAATGGATCCAGGGGCAGCAGGGGATGGAACAGGGCAAGTTTTACAGTCCACAGCTAGAGTAAGAGCTCCCCCTGGGGCAAAGCACTGATAATACATTAAGACCCATCCAGGTCAAGTCAGGCTAAGTTAATTCTATTCAGTGCAGACCCATGTCACAAATGTTAACTGTATGAGGAACAACTTGTGCACACATTCAAGAACCAAGATGGAGTACAATGATTTTCTGAAGAGAACTTGCAATTTTTCTACAAAGAAAAACAAAAAATACTGGATCCAGTTAGTCTTCCTCTAACAAGGGCCTGTACAAAATAAATCATTTTTAGGTAAAAATAGAAATTTCTAAGCTGATTGGTGAATAAAAACATTAACAATGATCTGTTCTCTGGCCCCTACATATTATATGGCTTATGTGCTTACCAGCAGCCATCAAACCCCATCATCTGAGTGGGACATAAACACACAAACAAATCCAAAGAAAACACATTACACTTATAGATTTATTCATTTTGGATTCACTGATGCAGACAAAGATGTGTCTGGAGTGTCTATAGTTATTTATCCATTCAAGACTGACAGTGAAGCACTAGCTTTAATGGCTAAACACGATATCACCATATTTTAGTCAACAAAAACTTGAATATTAAAGGTTTTGAAATGCACACCATACACTCCAAAACACTCCATATACAATTATGATCTGCTCTTCCATCATTTGTATTATTTTGTATAACTTGCATAACTTTGTTGCGGCAAATTCTCTCAGAATAGCACGAGAACAGACCTGGCATGCATCTGCATTATTTGCCTTTAAGCTCAACAACAGCTGATCAACTGGTCAGGTCTATCTTGCCACATTTTTTGTGAGACTTCACCACACATGAAAATCTCTTTAAGAAATTGTTTGCACCTCATATGCATGCTTTTCGCTGTAAACCACTTTAATTATCAAATGAAAAAATGTGAACATGGCCCCCTGGGGGACTTATGGTATTTGCCTTAAATACGTAAATTCCCAGCACCACATGTGAGGAGAGAGCATCTTTCTTGTGTGTATGTCAGAGGTCTTCGTCATGATTTGTGATGCCTGTGAAGGATCAGATGCAGGGGTTTCAAGAAAGGGTGGGGGTGGGGGGGTGGGTGGTCGGGGCAGCTTTACTTATTAGCTGAGATGCAGAGTGTGAGAAAGTCCTGAAGGCGAACGCTGGCTGCAGCTGATATGAGTCCTCTGGGACTTCCCCTCTGCTGAGGTCATCCTTCACACTCCAGCAATCGTACATCACTGCTGACATCACCACTGATCTCTGCCAAACCGTTGCCACAGGCAACACAAACAGGGAAAAGCAATTGTACGTATGTGAAGATTTGGTGTTAAGCAAGATCATTTTAGTGAGTGGAGACTGACATGTTATACACCCACATGAAAAAAAAAAAAAAAGATGTTCACGGACTACATCAGAATGTTGCATTTCTTATGTTTATTAGCTTTCACCAGCTCTGTGAATGCATGCTGAATATGTCTAAAATCTGTTATTAAAGCAAAGTGTTTGATATGTCTTTGTGCTGGTATGTAGGTGTTCTTATGATTCTTGTCTTCACCGCCTTCTCAGTGTGCTGGTTCATGCGAGGAAATTTTGGGAAGTGGGGCGGCAGTGCCAGCAGTAATCAGAACTCTTTGTGTTCACACAGAGTACAGCTCTAATCAGGGAACGAGCTTTCTTTTTCCTCAAACCAAAAATGGCTGCAATCCTCTCATCTCAACGTGATGAGAAGCTTGTGACATGAAATTAAAAAAAAAAAGAATCACTAAATTTAAGCAGGAGCTTTATACCTGGCATCCAACTTGTTCTAAAATAGATGAAATTAAGTTTAAAATATAGCTCTTGTAGTATTAGTGGAACTGCTGAGTTACATAAATGTCTCATGCAATGACAGAAAGCAATGAAACTGCATAGCATTTAGTGAAGGCCATAAAAAGGACATCCACAAATGTTCTTTGATCACATTCAAACTTCCAAGTAACCTAATGTTATATCACTATAGGCTGATTATATATATATATATTACAGTTTACAATATGAAAAAGACCCAACACCTGCTTTCATACACCTTAAAATATTCATATAGTTTTTTGCTCAGTAAATCATAAGCACAGATAATTAAGATAATTATGAAAGTATGTGAAGATAATGAGAGAGAAACAATGCTTTATTTAACAGGATATGAGTTATCAAATGTAATGTAACCAAAGTTCTCTTTTTTTTTTTAGACTGTTGTAGTGGAACTGAAAACTTATCCTGCTGTAGAATGAACAGCTTCTGTGCATACGGCAGATCATTTATAGAAACAAAGATATTTTAGGTGCCACTGATGTGCCCAGTTAATCCATATATGGCTATTGAAAAATAAAAATTCATGCCCGCAGCAGCACTTATATATGTCCCATTTTGCATGCATTAACCCAAATTGACTGAAGGTTGATATAAGCTGCCAATCAGGGAGCAGAATATTTTAACATTTATTCCCAACCTGTGAAGCTATGTTCCTGTCAAATCTATTGAACTAAACATGCCTGGAGCCAAGATATAAATATGATTCAGGAATATCTCAAATGAGAAACAAAGTGAATGAGGTTGGGATACATGAAGCATATTGACATACGTGTTTTGAGTGTATACTCACATCATCACATTCTCCCTGACCACAACCTATTTCCAGATTCTGCAACCTGTCAGGCGGTGAAGTCATTTAGTCAAAGTTGAGACAATAGAAATGGGAATGTTCGGCACATGTGGTGGAAACAGGGCAGAAACATGAAAAAAAATCAAGTCAGACTTAAAAAATGAGAAACATAAAGCTCTGAAAACTCATCTGTCCTAATAAAGAAAAGGTGGATGAACAAGTGAAATAGAGAGGATCACAAAAACCCATTTGGTTCTGCAGGTGAATTCATGCAGTTCACAAAGCTTGGAGAACAGGCAGTTTGAAGACGTCTAAAGCTCTCGTGAAAGAAAAGATACTCCAACCCATCCACGTGGATGAATACTGCTAAAGGTTCATTCTTTGTTGCTGATAACTGTGGTCTGATGCTCCACTTCCAAGATATGAAAACAGATTCAAAAGATCAACCATCATTTTCAAACAAAAATCCAAATTACACTAAAATAAAGATTTTAAAAAATGCCACTACTCATCTTTTCAAAACGGCAAAATCTGGACCAGAATCTGGATTGCAAATCAGCAGTCATTTAGCTAGTCATTATTATCATTAGTTTGCTGCAAGCAAATATTTCAAAAAGCTTGTTTCTTGTTAAGACTGAGAAATCCATTGTTGCACACAATGTATTGACAATACTCTCCAGTGAATGTTATCATCAGAACGAAAACAATCCAGAGCTTTCTAAGCCAGCTAAACACATTTCACTGTTCGGATTTGTTGGCTGGCACGCAAACAGTACAGTACGGTACAATGCTTGTTGTGCCAAATGACACAACTTCATTGGCAGAAGCTTTCAGTGCGTGTGCTTGGTGACATAGTGCAAGACATGCTAACTTGGCTTCCATCAGAACAATTCAACATAAAACAACCAGTCTAGTTAAAAGTCATAGACCAGGATTTCCAGTGTTTAGCTCCTCCAACACACCTCAAATGAAATAGATCCAACAACCTATGAAGTGCTGCACAATGACTCATTTGTACATTGACCTGCAGGACTGTAGCCCTTGTAGGACTGAATCAAGCTGTCCTGCTGTGGACCGTATCTTAGCTTATGATATCTTTTTATTTATATACAGTAAAAGACAAAAAAAGGAAAATTATTCATTTAACAGCACATGCAACAGGATTAGCACGGCTTCTAAATCACAAAGAGAAGCAAATGACACAGTAAACAGGGCTCAGCTGTGACCTCAATCACACTCATGCCACCTGCGTGGTAACATCATCTGTTCTTCCCTTTACATCACACAAAGATGAACGCTTAGCTAACAGCCAGACATAAACTGAAAAGTGGCATTACAAGCAGACACAGACCAGCTGCACAGACGGGGGGGGGGATGACTGAATCACACATGCACATACGGCAGAAACTGCACAGTCAAATGATTCCTGGGAGACTGTGGAAGAACTGCATGCTTCTGTTAAATCCTTGGCTCAATCACAGCCACCCCATAAACCCTGCATACCGCATGGGCTGAACATGAACCTAAGCACATGTAAGGGAGACTTTAGTCCCTTTAAATAATTACACATGTGCATCCCAACTGCCTCGCAAATTGCTTGGCATCAGTGATGTCAACATACACCTGCTGCCATGGTATTTGGCTCTGCCCTTCTATGAATAAACATTCATTCGTGCTCACAGAGGACTGTAGCTGCAGTTGGTATGCACAGATTCATCTGTGTGAGAGACCAAAAAAAACAAACAACAGAAAGAAAAACAAAAAAAAAAGAGAAAAAAAAAAAGATGGAAATCTAATCTAGGCCAAGTGAGCTGCTTTCAAGCAGAGCTTTTAATCATAGATTCAGAGTCTCATCAAGGTCCAGCGATGGACTGATGAGCTGGAAAGTAGCAGAGCAAAGAGAGTGACAGAGAACAAGACTTGCTTTGACAGCTAAGGCCTTGTTCTGAAATTCCCATTGAAAACTTGACACACACTGAGGCCAAAGCAGAAAACCAACACTTTCTTCGCTGGCGTTGCAGCCTCTTGCATGTGGATTGCATTTGGATATATTTTTGAGTGGGTGAAGCAGCACATGTTTGAACATTGCATATGAGCTAAAAGCTGCTTGCAAGCATGTTAAATGGGTTGCGTCCTGTATGTGTGTGTGTGAGTGTGATGTGTGCATTTCCTCACTTAAACTGTGCAATCACAATGACATTGTGAGTGTGTTTTTCCTGCACAGAGGGAAGTCCACTAAGAGAACTTAGGGGGCTGTGGAAAACTCAACTTCCTCCAATTTCTGTCTTTCTCCCTGAGCCCCCATCCACACCTCCCTCTATCCGCTCTCTTGTTCCTTGTCAGCTGGTGGGGAGATCCAGATGTAAAGGGGAGGAATTGGACAGGAAAAGAAGCAGAGAAGGACTCAGCAGTGACAGACTTCATTGTCTGAGACCATTTGGGTACAGCTTCTACACACATACACATAAACAATTATGTGTACAAACAATGGAGTCCCTCTAGTTCACAAGGCTCTATTGTATACGCATGTGTCAGTCTGTATTCTGTGCTGCAAAAAAGAAAATCAATAAGCAACAGGAAATTTTGTGTTGATATGAAACTTATTTAAAAGGATTCTCAGCAAGATATGAGGCAAAAAGGAAATCAATAAGTAACTGAAACTATGCAGAGCAAATGCGATCAACAGCAACAAGCTAGGAACCCTCTATTACTTCTGCTGTCTTTTGGCCGATTTAACATACAGTACCCAGGGCAAATAATGTCATTTTAACTGACAAATGCACTTATGGAAGAGAACAAATAGGTAATTGCGGAAAATCGCTCTAGAAACTTAACACAATGGTAAACACATGTAGTCTACGCACACTCACACAGCGTGGAGCCATATGAATTAAATTAATAGAGTGAGTCAGCAAAAAGGGAGCTATTCAGTCAGAAACAAGAGGCGCTAGAAAGTCTCTCAGTACCGGAGCAGATCTTTCACCGAACTTACTCAACACAAAAGTTTCTCTATGTCCTTTTTTACTGTGTGCCAACTGCACTGTCTTGTTTAAAAAAAAACAAAAAAAAAAAAAAACGTCCCGCGGCACAGATCACCACAACATTTACCGAACTCAGAGACATTAAGCTCTGACAGCGCAAACAAATGAATGAGACAATTCTTCTCCCCCGACAAAAGCCCCAAAATTAAAATGTCAGTACTCACCGCGAGGCTCTGCCAAGGTCCTCTGCAGTCAGTCTGTCTGCAGAGCTAACACAGACTAACTGTTCGAGAATGGGAGCAACAAGTAGTGTACAGTGGAGAACAATGCATGTCTGCCTAAGCGCAGCAAAGCGTAAGCAGAGTGGAGACACAGAGAGGTCCAGTCATCGGGCTGCTGCTCACATGGGATGAGGAAAGGAGGAGGGAAACAGGAATGCCATAGGATGGTCTAACACACATTCAGGCTAAGGGAGGGATTGCATCCCTTTGCTCCCAGAGTCTTTCTCCTTCTCCCCCCTTCTAACCAAAATGTCTCAAGTAGTTTCAGATTTCTTCTGTGTTTCAAGTTGACCTGGCCCTCCTCTGTTTGTACACTCCCTTTTCCTTTGCCAGCTTACTTCTTTTGTTCTTGCTTTCTTTTTTAACACAAACACACACACTTACACATACAGCATCTCTTTTTGTTGACTTGGTTATTCAGTTACGACTAGGTTTGGCACATTCCTGTCAAAGTGTCATCCTGCAGTAGGTAACAATGCTGGGCCTACACACCTTCACTCAAAAAAAGACTTTTACAAAGTGACCAAAGCTGCTGTAATAGAGGGACTTTAGGTCTGCTCACATTTGCAATGATAAAAACAGAGCAGAAAATTACAGGGCCACTCAGGTTTCTGATGTCACTTGCTTTTTTTTTCCTCATGTGACATCAGTTTTTTCAGAGCCTTTTCACTCAAAGGCTGTGATTCAAAAGTGGCCCAGTTACCACACCGCATGGGGAGAAAAGCGAAAAAGGAGTCAAGAGAATGGAGTAACCTGATACAGCTAAAAGCAACAATTATTTGAATGAGTCACTCAGCAGTGATTTGTTTTTTCCCCCCCAATGTTAATTCAACAGAAGGAGAAAGTGACCAAAGAAGAAGAAGAAGAGGGCAAAAATAATCATACCATTTTGGAAAACTGCTCATGACAACTCCCTGAGGTTATGAGAGAGGAGGAAGGAGAAATGGAAGAACAAGAGATGCAGAGGAGGACAGATGTTGGATTGGAGAGGCACCAGTGCAGAACCTTCCCTTCATCCCACATTCACCCCTCCAGGACACGACTCACCATAACAGTGTTGCTGACAGAACCAAATAACATGCATCGCTCATGCAGGGATGAGGATGATGGTGAGCAGACACTGACATGATGGCATATAAGACACAGATCATACTAGCACACAAGGCAGCGGAACTGTGCAGCCAGAACACCAGCTGATGCACACCTTCTATAAACATGCAACCACACATTGGGAACCTCAGCTGGTCAGCTTGTGTTTACCTCTACATTTCCATTTCTGCCGACAGACAAGTGACAGGAAGGAATTCACTGTAATTTCATTTGTTAGATCAGGATTTTACACACGAAGCTTTGTCCAAACAGTGTAATTCCACTGATATTAGGCCAGTCACACTCAACCCAACCTGTGTATCTCTTTGGTAAATGAATCTTGTAGCTGACCTACATCCTGTTTAGACCTGTTGTCACAACATTTAGAGAAGGAAACACAGGAAAAGGTTAATATAAACACACACAGTGGAGCTATTGCAATAAATGCATACAGAGAATCTCAAGGATGCGCAGTGTGACCAAACTATATAAACACACAGTTTTAGGAGTGTATACATACACAGATGAAGGAACACAGAGAAAATGTGGTCAGCATTCTTTGTTCAAGTGGGTAGACGGCACATTTCCTGTGTAATTTGAATGCTTCTGAGCCGCTGAGTCTGGCTCTCAATCTGAACACAACCAAGGTCAAGTCTTTACAACAGCAGGATAACACTCTATCATCCTCATGTAAATATGAATAAACCAAATGATTTTTCTTTTGATCTTAATGAACAGAAAAACTGAACAGCGCAGGAATGTTCACTATCAGAAGCGAGCTTTACTTTAGTTTGCATGGCTGCATTACAGTGAGCGAGGAGATACAGGGACATGAAAGGGAGCCTTCACCATAGCTGCTGCAGAGCTGCCTTTGAATGCATGCAGGTTACCCCAACAGCAGATACAGTTAAATTGAAAGCTACCCTCTAATGTGATGGTTTATTATTTTCTATAAAACCTTTAAATATGTGAAAATGTGTTAACTTTTTTTCTTCTCTTCTCAGAACAAAGACTGTGATGATTATTACTATGTAATTACAAATAAGAAAAGGATTCCACATTTGATGCTTACCAGTTTCCTTCTTTTTTAATGCTAGATGTTTTATTTGTGTGTCTATTGGCTGTGCATGTCAACATTAATCTCACACAAGTGTGCACTTCTGACTCAGGATGACAATGATCTGACTTCTCTGGATCTAAATATTCCAACTTTAACGACAACTCTAACCTTCCCTAAACCTTAAATTATGTCTTCAACTCAAAATTGAATGATTTCTGTCAGAGTAAATTATTTTCGTCCCCATGAGTAAGCAAACCCCCAAAATGGGAGTAAGTAAAACAATTTAGATCCTCACAGTGTAGACACTGTGTAGACAATACACACAAAAACCACAAAGAAGGAGGAGGAAAAAAGCTCATCAAAACCCTCAAAATCAATTAGCGGAATGTAAATAGGCCATTCAATTACTTTTAGCGCCATCCGTGTTCCTCCTGAGGCAAACAATCAACCAGCAGACACAAATTAACTCTGAACAAGAGCACTTGCGTTTAGTCGGATCACACAAAAGCAATAGAAGGCTGTATCAGAGCGCATGTGCGCGAATGAAAGCACATGTACATATTTTCCCTACAGAGTGTGTGATGTGTTACAACATGTATGTCCATATCTTTTAGTGTGTGGGTTTAGCTGATGGTAAAAGGTTTGACACTTGTTTCACCCTGTTTCAGAGCAGATGGCTATACATTCATCATTCCTACCAAAGATACAAGAAACACATACAATAACGCAAGTATGATCTCCTTGAACAATTTTTAGTGCAAAAAGTGTAAGAGACACTAACACATTCACAAACCAATAAATAGAGACCCTGAGGACAGGAGAGACTGAGTTTTTCTTCTACAGACAAATTGGAGAGGACATCAAAAAAAAATCTGAGGGCATGCTTATGCATATGCACACCTGGAGTATTTTTTTTTTCCTTTCTTTTTTTTTTTTTTTTTTTTTTTTTTTAGATGAGAAGGGATTTTTCTGACAGCTGAACCGTGTCTCAAAAATTCAAAAGAATTAATGAATTTTAAACTAGTGGCATTTAAGGAATTTAGCAGCAACATCACATTCATAGCAATTTACATGCAAATATGAGACGAGTGGTGGTTGCACAGAGCTGGAGAAGAATTAGCGCTTGCTCATTGACTTAAATGACCTGCTTCACTTATACAGACTTGCATTAATTAGTTTCCAGTCTCCCCAAAACCCTGACATATATACACAAACTGTGTAAGAACAGTGCTTAAAAAACACTCCGCACCTCCATCTTTCAATATATGTCACTGTTTATACTTGATCTCAGATGTAATCTCATTGACCCCACTGACATACTCTGCCACTAGATGGCAGTAAAGTTTTGGTCTTCCATGCACATAAACACATACATGCATACGCACACAGATTCTAGACAAGTAGTCATGCCACAGTAGGGAGTGAACGTGATGAAAGACCACAGTGGAAAGCAGACAAGCAGACTCGGCCGCAGAGCATGTAGAACTGAGGGTTAGAGGCAAACAGTCCAAGATATTTCTCTCACACATTATTCCTCCATGCTGCAATGTTCATGTTTACAGCTGCTGAGGCAGAACTGACATGCGTGCAGCTGTAAAAGCAGGGGTTATTTTCTTTTTGCCTATCAAGCCACTAAATCAGACTCCTGGTTATGAAGATGCACTCGTGTTCTTTTTGAGTGGCACCAGCAAGCTTGGCTGTTAAATTAAATGAGCAACCATTCTGTATTCCACATTAGCGTCAACGCTGAAGGCAACGTTGGGGGTTGCTGTGTGTTGATGAAGAAAGACAGGCAAGCTGGAAAATGCAGAAC
The DNA here is from genome assembly GCF_933228915.1 of Telmatherina bonti. Taxonomy (NCBI): domain Eukaryota; kingdom Metazoa; phylum Chordata; class Actinopteri; order Atheriniformes; family Telmatherinidae; genus Telmatherina; species Telmatherina bonti. The sequence goes on along the minus strand of NC_136614.1, from coordinate 20,648,549 downwards.
TTCCATTAGATTTAGCCTGGGGGGGTCGAGAAGTCACGACACCTGGGTCCACCATGTCAAGCTGCATGGGGCTTTTTGCTTTCGCAGAGAGCGAAGGGTGGCAGCTCTACCAGAAGGTCAAGTTGCTCATGGGCTTCAGAGTAAAGTCAGCAAGTTTGGACTTATATTACTTACTCCACTTTCTATTTTTTTTATATATGTATTGGATTTGAAAATATATAAAATGTCCATTACATACCACACAGTATCATGCTGACCCCATGTACAGCACACTCATGGATGCTGCTTTGTGTCAATGTGCAGCTACAGTTGTGTTAAAATGGTCTTTTCAAAGCAGCATCGAGTTGCATCAGTTTCTCCAACCTTGAACATTTTAGTCAAATGTCAATATCTAGCCATTCAAACTACATTTACTGAGAGCATTTCAGTCTGTTTAGCTGGTGAGTAAACAGAAATATTTACTCTCCAATGGATTACTGTCGATTACGGAAGGTCAGTCAGGCTGACATAATGTAACACCAAACAGTGTAACTCATCACACACATACTCGCTGGGTACTGATAGGCCTTGAATCTGTCTACTCACATTTTGTTGCTTTTTTATATATATTAAAAAAACACCCAATACTATATGATGCAACAAACAGCAAAGCATGAGTACACCTGTCCAGGGTGTAACCTGCCTCTCGCCCAAAGGCTGCTGGGATAGGCTCCAGGTTCCCCGCGACCCTTAATCAGATTAAGCGGTTTCAGAAAATGAATGAATGAATTTGCAATATGCAACAACGCTGGTTTATGATTCTTTTATTGGGGATTTGTTTAAAAGGAACAAAACATACGACAAAAGTTGCTGACTTTTCCAAATGCACCAAATGAATTAACCCTTGGGAGTGAAGTTGTATGAAGGGACTACTGATGGCAGGAGTCTTACCTGCAGGAGCTTGCAGTCAGAGCGCTCTCGCTTTGGAGATTTGATGCAGGATTCTGACAGGTGAGAAAAATTAACAACTATTCAAAACAGACTTCCAAAAGAGCAAATTTCCACATGTAACTCAAACTGTCGATCATGTCCCACCTTTTATCAGTCAAGTCTTTCAGCCAAGTAGAACTGTTAGTCACAGCTGATCAGTAGGAGGACATATTGCGTAGCTGAATGGACTGACATGCTGTAACATTGATGCGCTTCAACAGAGAAAGTAGTGACAAAAACAGCAACAGCATACAACTTTTGCTGACAATTCTTCCAGGGCTCCTTTTTAAGCACCACGACTATTCCGCAAACTGAAAGTGCTGACTGCAGGTATGGCACTGACCACTTCCATACATCCCAGCATCACAATCTTACTTGAAAAAGAAATAAAGAAGTCATTTTAAGGCACTGCAGGAAGGCCATTTGCATGCACTCACACAACACTGTTGCAACCGATCCATGTAAGCTATGCTACCAGAAATGGTCTTATGTCTAAACTGGTTTGTAAAACAGGAGATTCAAGAAGATTTCTATCAAATTTGGGATATGTAGGCTATTTAATACATACCAATCAAAACAAGTCATAATTTTATTTATATAAAACCTTTTATTGAGCTCTGTAAATTCCAAATTTGACCTACATAATTTTCAGTCTTAGAGCTAATTAGCAAAAACAACTTTGCAGTATAACTTAAACAAACATAGTGCACATCACCAGAATCTCAGTTGTATGTACCCTATAATATACCCTATAATAAACCATTGCCCTGCTCATCCTTCATCATTTTTTTTTCTACCTCACTCCACCCAGCAGCCCAAATCACAGGTCTGGGATCACGCTGTCCAGCCCAGAGTAGCTGAAATCCAACGAGGGAGCTGATGATTGCCTTTGATTACAGTCTGCCCATCTCCTCGGGGCTCATCTGGCTGGGCTTGGCTGAGGCAACACTCTCCACGCTCCAGTCATTAACTGAAGAGAGCCAAAGCTTGCCAGGGAGGCAGTGACACATATCCTTCACCTTGACATTGCCTGGAGGTTACACCATTTATTTTGCAGTAAAGTACAGTTCTGGGAGGTGAAAATCATGTGAATGCAAGGTCTCCGACACATAAAAGGTCTATGTGTGTGAGAGTCTTATTCCCTCGGCTTGAGCTGTTCAGCGTGCTCTGAACTGTTGGAATGTGTGCAGACTAGTTTGAAAGAGTAACTGCGTGGAAGAGAAACAGCCAGGAGGGTAGCACAGAAAGCCTCCTGGGGCAAATTTGTGATATTAGGCTAAATAAATAAAGTATGACATAACCGTGAATGTGCATGTCAGTGTGTGTGCATGGGTGAGCATGTTGAGTCTAAGTTGTAGTGGGATGTAAGTACTGGTGGCAAACGTACACTAGTGTGTTTTCACACAGCTGATTGTTGTCTTTTGGATGAATCAGTTGGAAATGTTTGCCCTCCCACACTCCCCAACACTAACTGCCCGTCTGACAGCTGATCACCAAGAGGAGAAACTGACGGGAAAACACAATATTAATCATCAAATTTCTCTTTCTGCAGAAAGCTAAGCAACACGCTTGCTATAAAACATATGAGGTCATTCTGAATGGAAAATGGATGGATAGTCAGATTTATGAGTCTGCTGGCAGCGATTTGCTGGAAATCCACCCTGACTCGACAGTTGTTTTTACTATGTGTCGCTCAAAACCCTCACCGATGATCGACAGCCGCCTGTAGCTCTTGTAAATGTGGATTAACCCTCAGAGGTGCCTGTGATCCTCCCACCTCCATCTCATTCTCCCCACCCCTCCCCGTCTTGACGAGTGCTTCACCTCAGCTCTCAGGGGAATGGAGTCCAGCCAGCCGTGTGTAATTAAAAGCGCATAAAGAGAGATCAAGCTCTTTGCCGCTGTTTCTATTCAAGATTGCCTTGAGGCTGAATCCACCCAGCGTCCTGCACTGTCAAGCTCCAGGGAACTAATTCATTATCATGTTCAATACCTTTATTTTAATGAAAATGATGAAGAAAATCTTCCTGACAGGATTCACCCAATGACACAAATGACTTTAGAGGGTTATATATGATGAAGAAGCTTAAACTGACTTTAAAGTTGAGTAAAAAATGATTTCTTTACAACAGAAACTAATGGATATATATTTATGAAATGCAGTCACATGTATTTGCCTACAACCTCTCCTGTGTCCGTGCGTGCTATGTGGTTACATTATATGTAGAATACTGTTCAACACTGCAAGGTGGACATTATTTCTTTCTGATTTGCTTTTAATATTATTGTAATCATGATTATTATTCCTCCAGTATTCTCACTAAAAGTTGGTTTTGCCACCATGAAGACACACTTTCACTCTTTCAGTCTGAACACCAAATCTTGCAGAGATTGCATGAACACATTTTGGCCCTCTGTGTGAGTCCCGTTGCCAGTCAGAAAATCTTTTGTAATCTTTGCTTTTCTCTGTTGCAAATTATTAATTCAGTTTCTTTCTTTTTTCTTTCTCTCCACGAGAGGAGCGCCGGCATGCTGTTTTATCTGCCGAAGAGCGTTCGCATCAGACCAATGAGACGAGTTCAAAAATTCAATTCTCACCTTCTTTTACTTGCTGGCTTCTTGTCATAAATCTGATTATTTACACCCACGGCGAGTGAAGCACAGCAATGTCAGTGTGATCAACACATTTATGTTCAGCTGACGGAAAAAGTAAAGGAGAAAAGTACAAACCTCTCCCAGGCGAACGCGGAGACAAGAGGCTAGAGGTAAAATGCAGTTCTTCTCAGAAAGAGTGCTGACTGTTGTTAGAAAACTCTGTTGGCAGCAGTATGCATGACCCATCTATACCCTCAAGGCTTTTCCAGAGAGGGGAGTTAAGAGACTATGAGAAGAAACAGAGTATTAAATAACCAGAGGTAGACCACAGTTAATTATGCGTTGTATATTTTGCAGACACTGTGATAGAGAACTGGATTTGGAAGGCATGGTGGGTTACAAGCTTGTGAAATATGGGGTCTATGAGGTAGATCAGGTCTATTCTGGGGTGACTTACATTTTGTTTTTGGTCAATGGACTGTAGCAAAACTGTGGGTAAAACTGCTAGGAAATGACTACCGGTTCTGAGAAAGCAAAAGAGTTCCCTTTTTATGGGATTATCGGTTATAAATGAAATCATAAAAATGAATTTGTAGCTGATTGTGGTGGGAAAAAGGACCAGAAAGAAGAAGCCGTGCTTTCGAATGTTATTGGTCAACAGATGTCCCAGTTGGATTTTAAACGAATGATCAGAGGATTAGCTCTCCTTGGAAGAGGTCACTATCCTGTTTAAACATCGATCCTTTTCTTTACATGCGCTGCAGAGTGAAAAACATCTTATTTGTTGATGTGCTCACAAATACCTTAATCTGATATTTTGAGACAAGGAAATGAAGAAACATTTGCAACATTGATAACCCTGATAGGGAAGCTGAAATCCAAGCAGCGTCTGGTCATCTGCCAGGGCTCCAGGTCTCACACTGGCTGAAGACAGCAAGCCACACCTGCCTGCAGGTTCTGTCTCGCAAGTTTCAACAACAAGAACTGACAGCAGAGAGGAGAGTAATAAGAGAGAAACAGGAAGGAGAAGAAGAAGAAATAAATTGAAGGAAACATTTTACATGATTCTATCTCTGTATTTGGGTTTCTTGTTTTGTATGTATTTGTTTCTGAACCAAGTTTAGCCATCATTCATTTTTATTGATTTTGCAACAATCCAAGTAACTATATTTGCTCCAGATTGTTGAAATCTACAGTAAGACTGAAAGTTTATTAATAGGTAAATGCCTTTTTGCTTTCCACTGTGTGGTGACCACAGTCCTGATCTGTGTCTTTTTGTGAGACAAAAAGAAGACGGACAACAGCCAACAAAGAGTGACGGACAAACCTCCAGTAGGTCGGGCAGCATGCTTCATTTTCATACTTTTTACACCCCTTCATAAATACAAACTTTTTGTTACAAAACATATTTTCTGTTTATGCTTTAAAGGATTATACCTCATTTAAAGTAGTCTTCAGGAGTAAAATATGTTAAAAAATGACCTAAAACAGAGTTGAGAGGTCTTAACCCGAAGCTGTGGAATCAATGTATATTTATGATTGCAGTTCCATGGCTGATCTAAATAATCAATATTTACTGTCTGACTGACATCCAGGGCTGCTTGTTTATAGCAGCCAAGCCATGCCCTTGAGACTCTTGTGGAAGATTTGTTTCCTCATTCATCAGTGCACATAGACAAACGTGTGTGTATGCACCCTTACACACCTCCAGGCACACGCAACAATAGCTCCACTGGGTCATAGACCCCATTACTGCGACAGGTTCCAATCTTGTCCAATACGAGCCAGCGTGGACCCACAGACGAAGCCCTGGACGGGGGTTATACTCACAAAACCAGGAGGAGGATTAAAAAAAAAAAAAAAAAAAGCTGGGAGATTTGAGATTTATGAGAGTGAACAGGATGTGCTCACGATGTGTGATATTACAGTGTTAGTGGGAGCCGGCAGGATGGAATTGTTGAGTACCACCTTTTTTTACATTTACCAAAGCACGCGCGCACACACACACACACACACACACACACACACACACACACACACTCAGAGAGACATATAAAGACTCAGGTGTCAGTTTCTGGTCTCATTGGAAGGGACTTATGATTCACTTCTAGCAAAATGACTTCTCCAGAGAAAATGGACGTCATTAGTTATTTGGTCCAAAAGACTAGCATCATGCACACAATAGCACCCCCCCCCCTCCCCCCTCCAAACAGGAAGCAGTGTGATGTGGCTTAAAACCCAGGAAACAGACAGTAGGGGAGAGAAAATCTGGGAAGTGTGTGATTTAAACAATGGCTTGCATTTGAAGAAGCAGTTGGCTAAAAGTGCATTGTAATGGTCTAATTACAGTCACCCTCAGGCCGTGAAGGGGCTTAGATCTTTTCTGCCAGCCAGCCTCTAGTGGAAAATGTACAGCTATCCTGAGCTATTCTCCCCCTCTCACTCCATCTCCGTTCCCCTTGGCTGCTTTTAATTACAGATGGAGGGATAATCGAACAGCAGCAGGCCAACCTGAGAGGGGAAATGGGAGAGACCAGAGGTGGCCACAGCCTTAAGCTTGGGAATCACCTTCAGCTGGCGAGCCAGTCAAGACTTTGCAGGCATCCACAGACAGTTGTGAAAAAATGACTGATGGCCGGCTATGTCTTTACACAAGACAAACCCAAGCTCAGGACCCTCAAGCTGTGCCTGAGTGGGAGATAGAAGCCTTTTGTTCACCTTGTCAGTCAGCTATCAGTGATCTGAACCTGGCTTTATATCTTTCTAAGAAAATGAGACTTAACAGGTAACTAGTTGAAATAATAATGAGGTGTTTGACCCCCCCCCCCGGCTTGTATTCTATCAGTGCACTCCTTTCTCTTGGTTTTTAGACATGAATTGATGAAAAATAATGGATTGTGGTGCTGCGGGTTTGCAGGATGTTTCGTAACCAGCCCCGGAGCAGCCCAGTGTCCCAGAAATTCCATTTAATAAAGATTAGCTCCCTTTCTTGCAGACCTCATTCGCCTTCTTAATTAAAAGACGAAGATTACAAAATTGGTGGGCTCCAACTTTCAAAAAATATCCCCAGGACTTCTTACACAAAACACAGATCAGCACGTACATGAAAGGCAGAGACTAATGCATCTTTAATGCCAACGGGAAACTGCTTCGATCAGTTCCTTCACTGAGAGCACTGGGAAAACCAAAAACACTCTTACTATAACCCCCTGTTCTCTGGGCTGTGTGAAGCTCACCATGTGCAGGAAGGTGCATACAGAACGTGTGTGTGTGCTTGTGCATAAGTGTTTGTTGTGAATCTGTAGGGGGTGGGATGGGCCTCAGTGAGCATGATTGAACAGCAGGACTTAGTTCCTTTGTAAAAGGGAGAGTAACACAGCATGGAAACAAACACACACACACATACACACATCTATATCTTCACACCATTGTCCCAGCTTAATGTGATACATTTCTCAGGCCCATCACAGACAGAATAACATGTAGTGATTTCTGAGACGGCATGCAGCCATCTTTATTGCTCACCGCTACTGAAAGATCAAACTTCATTTAATTCAGCTACTTGTAAAGCCAAAGGCGATGTTCAGATTTGACTTTTGTTAAGTACTTATTAATTTATGGATGGAAAATGGATATTTTATTCAGTTTGCCGAGATAAATGGAGTTAAGGCTGCGGTATTAGACCAGCTGTATGTGTCTGAATAATACAGTATAAAAACTGCACCAGTGGCACCAGTCTTCTGGGCTGTACAAACCAAACAGAGCATGATCATTTAAGTTCTTAGAAATTAGAGAATAGCAAGTCATAGAAGAAAACCTTTCTTGAAAAAAACATATTAAATCTGAATTTTTGAAGGAAATACTGGGTGACAGAACTTTTTTTGTAAATGAAATATGAGGTGAAACCAATTCCTGCTATGCCTTTACTGGGGTTATTATAGCCTTGTGTACAGTAGTTTTTACCATTACTCTCTGACAACACAATGTAACCTAATTTATTAGCTACACACCAATTACTGAAGGTGGGCCTAAATGATATTTTCTCAAGCGACATCTCAAAAGTCTGCTCTAAATTTACTTGACGGTTTTATGGGCTTATGCTTGGTGTGCTGTAGGACTGATTCTATGTTTCTCAACATCTGCAGGAAGTAAGGGACATAATTCTTCACCATTTGCCGTCTTGATGAAAAGGCTCTCCTTTGTCTTAAAATCTGCCATACATGAGTCTTTATTTGGTAAGAAATCTGGTGACTGCAGGTCAGAGTAATGAGCCACAACCTTTTTTTGTCCACTTTTATCTAGAAACGTTTCATCAAAGGATACAGATGATCTCTCAGGTAGTCTCAACTCTAAAGTGGTAACTTTACCTGTACTTTCTCCAATTTTAAACCTACTAAGTAATAAATATCTTCTAAGGATTTTTTTCCGCTTTTTCTCACTCACTCTGACTCATAAACATATCGCATTGCAATCCTCACCAAAATACGAAGGCTAAGAAGAAAAACATAAAAGAAACAAACAGAATTTGTGTCCATATTCATTTGGCATCAAGCTGATCCATCATCGGGGTGACAATACTTTGATTATTCATAGATTACTGACTCATTAAAGGCTGGAAGCAAGAACAATGGAAAGAATAAAAAACACCACATTTGTCTTTGTGAATATGTTTTCTTTTTTTTACTCCTGAGCTTGCAGAGAACTGTCGCACAGTGAAAACAATTTAATGCACAAAAAGAACTTTTCATTCAACTCACAAACTTAGAAGCTGTCTCACAGTGTCGTGTTTAAAGTAAGTAAAGAAACAAACAAACAGAGCTGGAAAAGCTTATTTTCAAGACCAGCATTGTTCCTCAAATCAGAGACAAAATCACGCTTTTTACTTTATTGGATTTAGCGGAGTACCTGCTGGAGGAAACAGTGCTCATCAGTGAGCCACAGCACCGTTGTATGTAATCTAAATTTGATGTCCCACAGTGGGACGGTGGGTACAGGAAGCAGATGGATGCCCCCACAGTTAGCCAAGGTTGTGGTGGACCCGCAGCGGAGCTCCTCCAGCAGGTGGCTCTACGCTCTCTTGGGGAAGTTAGCTATAAAACACGGAAGAACATCTGGTGTTACGTTGTCGGTGTATATGAAAGGAAATTACACAAAACGCACAACTACACACAGCTGTATTTTCTGGCTTAGATTTCCACAATCCCAGTGTGACTGTTCAGCCTTTTGCTGCTTCCCGTGAGAGTCGCTGACTTCATTTTAGGTGCATCAAGTGTCACGTCAAAGAAATAAAGACAATGAATCTCTGCAAACAGCCTGCTCTTCATTTGATGAAGAGTAAGGGAAAAAAAAGCAGAGCTCCGTGTCCTTTTTTTTTTTTTTGTAGCAGCAGTCTTTGCCTTTATGTGGTGAATTGAAATCATTGGGGGTGGGAGCTCAGAGAGATGCTCCCCATAACCGAAGAACTGTTGGAAAAATTCCAAAAGGAGCAGATGTGCATGACGATCAGCACATGTGTACAAACATCACTGTAACACATGAGCCATGATGAAAAGAAAACATAAAAATGATAGCACAAAACAAATAATCCTTTTTTATCGTTCCAACCAAACACATGGAAAATCCAGCATTCACGCAAACACTGCAGAGGCCGCATCACCCAGTCTCAGCAGAAATAACTTTGCATTCACTGGAGGCATGAAGGATTATATCAAGACCCAATTCCCTCCTGAAACCCTACTAACTCCAAGATAATAATTCAAAAATAGAAACTCGTTAACACAGGAAAAATTATGACCTAATTTCCCTGAGATTGGGATTTGACATGATCTGTAGAGTGTGTGTGCATGTGTGTCTGCGCACATGTGAAATGCTTGATATACATGCAGAGAGTAAATGATGGACTTAACCTTTACGCCTTCAAATTTCATCCAAAAAAAAAAAAGTCTTTCAAGCCATCTGTGTAATCTACTGTTGCTCTTCCCTGGAAACGTTGCGTATAAACACACACACACACACACGCACACACTCAAAAGCAAGCCATTTGAATGTCTTTGAAACAAAAGCTAACCAAGCCCAGTCAAACACTTCTAATATGCAAAATCAAATCGTGTTTGTTCTGCAGAGCTGTGTGTTGGCAGCATGTAAGCCGACACAAAAATACAACGTTTACATAGGCAAGTGTGAACAGTGTATGTGTGTGCGTGTGCGGGCTTGTGTGTCTAGTAATGAGAGGCTTTGTGAATTTCCCTCACTGCAGAGCCATGCTGGGTACGCTGTATTGATCTGTTCTACTGCTGGGAAGACTGGAGCGAGATAATGACGACTATCTGTGATGTTTCGTTCTTGTCCTCTGTCTCTGTGTATCACTTTTCTGCCGAGTTGCATGTCCCGCTCAAGCAGTGTGAATTGCGTTTCAAGCCTAAATTGTCCGTCTCACCTGTGCTCTTTGTCTCTTTCGATCCTGCTCTGCCAGCTTTTATGTGTCCTTGTTTATATTAGCAAGCTTAAAACATGAACATGGATGTGTTTTCACATTTATTTCCAAATATTGCCTTGGATTTAATGCCTAGCACCATCTGAGTTTTTAGCTCTAACAAAGTGTTGGTGCACAGTGTTAGCTCTCAAAAGGCTTGTGGCTTCAAAGCTCCAGACAGCTTTTATGTCAGCATCACCCAGTCCAGTGATTTTTTTTTTTTTCTCCCAGGTAACAATTTCTGAAACAGCAGCACAGCTCTTTTTATTTGAAGGGTTCCAGACGCATTCAGGGAGATGAAAAGTACAAACATTTAATTCAAACCAGGAACATGGTATAGAAACGCAAGGAAATGGCAGGACTGGAGTGTCCAAAGACAGAAACCTTTTGACTTGATGATGTAGTCTTTTCATAGAATTGGGGATAAATCTTTATAAATAACAGCCAGATGCACCAAAGTGTCTCTGATGGCTTTTGATGAGGTTCAAAGAGAAGGCAACAAATAAAAGATAGGAATGGGGACACACACACACAGCATAAAGCCTCGAACCATGAAGAAGGATTAGAGCAATAACACTGCAAAGCAGGCAAGGTTACTAATCAGTTGATAGATTGATTAATGGCTAATCTATTACTCAATTACACTGATAAAGACACATCAGCTATACTAGATTTGAAAAAAAATTGCTTGAACTGGTGGAAAATGAAAGACAAAAACATTAATTCCACATAAAAGCAGTCTTTCATTCTCTTGCTCCTTTGAAACAACATTATTCAATCAAACTCTACTTCGTGAATAACAGAGACATCAGACTGGTGTGAAAACAGTACTGGTCATTTGTAATCCACATTTCAGGCCTGTTGACAACATGCTCAAACATCCTCCTATTTCACCACATCACTGCCCCTGAGTGCAGTTCTGATGCGCCCATCATGTCTGCTTCATGGATGGCTGGAGTCTTCATTAATTGCCAGCCCTGAATGATGACCCGGCGAATAATGTGAATAATTGTTTGCTGGTAGCCAATAATTGGGTGTTTCATGTGTCTGTCAAGTCATCACTGAAAGGGTGTGCATGCATTAAAAAGGTTTTTCTAGTGAAGGTGTTACAAAGGTTTTGTGTGTGTGTGTGTGTGTGTGTGTATTTTGTTTTGTGAAGTGCATGTTAAGTATCATCAGCAAGGAAATTAGAGAGGAGTGGATGTTGCCAAAAAAGGAGAGAAAAAAACAATGAAGCAATGAAAAATAAATGAACAAGGGATAATATAAATCCAAGAACGCTGCAAATTTTCTCCTTTAAAATGCATTTAGTTCATAAAATTTTACGAACATCTGCAAAAACACAAGCAGTGGTCAGAGGATCAGTTAGCCATGCTCGTCTTTACGGTGTGGTGATGTAAAAGCTTTCCAAAACTGGCCTTTGTTCAAATGGTAAAACCAGGGATAAGTGATGATGATCAGCCCAGCTGGTCTGTAGTAACCAAGCACAGCTCATATCTTCACTCTAAAACACAAACACACCCCTGTATGCTGTTCATACTGTATATTAAAGGCTCACATTTCCCTATTCTGTCTAAACTTAATAAAAGTTTCTACTGTCAAGAGTAACATACACTTTCAGTTTATTTGTTTCCATACAGAGCTCCATAAGCGAGTCAGTTCCGGTACATCTCTAATTAAAAATGTCCAGTGTTATACAGCAGACGTACTCAGCTGTACAGCCTGGGGTAAACACGGCTCAGATTCATTTAAGACTTAACTGCTTTTTGTAAAAAGTTCCATAAAATGCCTAACACACTGGTTTTTGTCTCTGTGTATGTAAAGGTTTCATGTGAAAACATATTAACATGCTATGTAGATGTAAAGCTGACATGTGATGTGAGGCCAATCAAAAAGAGCACCAAGATTTAAATTTCTAAACTGATTCAATACTCTTGCTTTTTTAGAAAAACATTACATAACTTTGAAATCTGAATACTCATTATGTAATTGTTCATTATGAACATTCAAAGAGCAGTTGTTGCGCTGCAGGCTGGGAGAAAAGCTGCACTTCACAAATGTTTTTTCTGCAACTGGGCATCAACCCAATGGCTGTTTTAAATGTTTCCCATGTCTGGTTCAGCAAAGAAACACAAGAGGAAGATATAAAAAAAAAAAAAAAAAAGAAGAAGAAAGACAGCATGTGACAGAAGTCCTGCAATGGACTGGCGACCTGTCCAGGGTAAGGGTGTAACCTGCCTCTCGCCTGAGGATTGCTGGGGTAGACTCCAGGTTCCTTGTGACCCTTAATTGGACTAAGTGGTTATGAAAATGGATGAATGGATGGATGGCTGGTTGGGCATGTGACAGAGCAAGAAACAAGACGAGAGTCCTCTTTGAACTGATTTTTACACAGACATACACCAAATCAGTCTTTGTTGGGAGGTGGGAGGCCACAGTGTGAAACTCTCCCAAAGCTCAGTGGTATTGCTTTAAGGGACAGCTGACTGTCATGATCAGTACATACAATGTTGCTTTAGGGTCTCTGTCACATCCAGTCCTTGCACACGATGTGACAGAATCACTTAAGGATTCCAAAGACCTCCTGTGACCACCATCAACTGACAAACTTGATCAACAAGCAATGTCATGCTGTGTTTGCACTGGTCTTTTACATGTAGTCCACAATCAGAAGACCAGTTTTATTGGTTCGTCATAAAGCCAGACTTATTATTTGTGCATTGCTCAGTATTGATTGTCGCCATTGATACTAAAGGTTCAAGTCTAAGTCCCAAAAAGTTGAACAATTGGCTTTGAACACCAAAAACAAAACCAACTTCTTCTGAATAAATTGAGCCTATGAGTTTCAACAGCGTGACAAAAAGGTCAAGATCAATGGCAAGGCCAAGTTTATAGCACATATCCTACGGTCATGTGTCTTAATGCACTGTATAAACTAAAACACAACTAAAATATATGAAATGCATGACAATAAAAAAAAAAAAAAAAAAGTACCCCAAAACAGGTCCCTGCTTACCCAAAGCCATTCTTCTCCATGCCATTACCACAGTTTAACAATTAAAAGCATATTCTCTGGATTAACCATGCAGGGAGAATAGCATTAGAGAGCACTTGGGCAGAAAATGGCAAATTAAAACGGAACATTCATATGCTAATATGTAAATAGTCTACCTGAACAATGTGGAAATGTGTGTGCGAGTGTGCACAAGCCAACCTGCAAGTGGGCATGTTTGAGAGATGTGTGTAGAAGTGTGCGAGAGAGTGTCCCTGAAGCAGTGTGTAGCATCTGTAGTAGTATGTCCTTGAGGAGCAGAGCAGCGGTGTTATTACAGGAAGTAATCTCAAGAGGAAATTGAATATTCATGAGCATTGTTCTGCCCTTAAAACAAAGCTCAGTGCCTCTCAAAAAATCTCAAATGGCCATCCGGATAAATGTGAAAGTGAACCGTTGTTTAATGAAATGAAACGTCCCACATGCATAAACATTAAGTTCTGTCTAAATGTCAGAGAAGAGTCCGTTTCAAAATGAGGTGTAATGGTTTAGAAAATGACACATATCTATACCCAGCTCGTGAAAACATTGTTTTCATTCAATTTGCTGAGAGAATTTTAGGATAACTCCAAAAACAAATGCAGATACTTTTGAAATTAAGCCCTTCACATGGATTTCAGACAAAAAATATATCTATATAGAACGAATGAGTATTCGCATGTGTATAAATGGGCCATGACAATATTCTTATGGCTTGTTAGCTTATTGTCTGAGAATAGACTAAAAAGAAAAAATTGAGACTGAGACAAACAGGAATGGATTGGATTGGTCTTCTACTGAAATGAATCACAGACTATCACGACTACTCACCTTGTTTTCCACATTAAACCTCTTTGCTTTTTGAGCGTCTCCGACGCACTAACACAAACCAAAGGACCTCGACAATTACCCCTGAAATAACCTCCTTGACTGATATCTCAATTATGCCATGCCTTTCTTGTGCGTTATCTTGTCTCACACACACTCCCCCTGTCCCCATTCTCAACTGCTCAATGGGATGCTCAGAGGAAGAATGGGGTGACCTTGCTGTTTTATTTTTCCCCTCTCAGAGCTTCTTTTCGTAGGCCGCTGCCTACCCAATTACTCTCCTATGATACTTTATCAAATGACCTTTTTGTCATTATTTGCTTAAATGAGTGGAATTAGAGAAGCAGGCAGATTGTGAAATGGTTAAAAAAAAAAAAAAAAAAAGACGTTTCAGGAAGTCGCTTTGTTTTGTGGTTCAGAGAGATGCCCGGTGAAATTTAGCAGAAACATCCTTGCATTTCTCCGATCGCTCTCCTAAAGCAATGAGGCACAAAAAATGTGGCAAAATGAGGTTCTCTGCAACAGGGTAGTACCATTAAGGCAGAGTGAGCAGACAAATCAGCCAGCTCATGAGCAGATGTGAGGTGGTAACAAAGGCGCGATAAAAGCACTTTTCTTTCTACATGCCTGTCTGAAAACAAGCGAACTGTTCTTACCTGAATTCGGTGGTGAGGCGAAGTCGTCACAGCAAGGATCCGCAGGCGACGCGTGAAAAAAAACCCCAAAAGGAAACATAAACATTCATACCAGTACAAACATAAAAAAAACCACCACCCTTGAAGTTTCTTCATCTATTCTGGCTCTAAGACAATTAAACAATCATTAGTAAGCATTAACAATTAGCACTGTGTTTTTAATTAGTGATGCATTTGAATACAAAGTATACAAAGCTAATGAGGCCTGGAATCGCTAATTGATGCAAGTTTACTGCAGCAATTACACTGAAGTCAGGTGTGTCAATGGTCCAGACTAAGAGTTCAGTGGCAGTTCAGTATATGAAGTAACTCCTAAAGCGTGTCGGTGTATCCATCTGGTTCATGTCCCTGCAAAGGGGTGGGACTGATGACAAGCAAAGTACTCCCCATATTCTGTATGTGGTTGGAACGGATTTGGATGAAATCAGAAACAGCAGAAACAGGCCAGATACAGCTTGAGCCAATATCACGTATTTAATAAGGTTTTAGTTTTACAGGCAGGCACATGTCACTGTATCCACTCAGACAGCCAAATGACACAGTGCAAGCTACTGTGATCCGCTTACCAAAGTGAATGAAAATAAATTACTCTCTCATGTGCTCTGCAGAGGTAAATCACTTGAGGCGTTTGCTCAGTTACAGCTAACAATTTCATGCTGACTGTGTGGGTAGGACCATATTCAAGGAAAATTTCCCATTTAATTGGAAGAATCTCTTTGTGCTGCTCTTTGCAGGAGTTGTCCTCGGCAAGACTGATCACCAAGACTAATGGGACCCTTTCTTTTGTAATAACACACTAGTTATTACCCTTTGGAATGTTCTGTAGAGCCTGCAGGCCCGAGGTCTACAGTATACTGACCTATTGTTGAGACTTGAATGGTGTCCAGTAAAGCGCTGGTTTTCAAACTATTACTTAGAGTTAAACCAATTTATACTACTGTTTTATACAAAAGTAATGTTCTCTCGGAGAGATTATAATGATGTTTACTTTGGATAGAAAGAAAAACAAAAAAAGAAAGAAAAACTGAAACTAATTCAGTTTTCATGACAGCTGTTAATCTGCCAATTTACTGTAAGTTTTAGACAGTGGGAAAGTTTTGAGTTCAAGAATAATGTTTTCTTTCTTCCTTTCTAAAAGGCTGCACTATACAAGTATTTCCTTCTCCACCCCTCTCTTTTGAAAATGTGGGCATCCGTTAGAAAGAAAAAAAAATTGAAGCAAGACAAAATAATCTGTCTTCGGTGCTGTATTAGCACAGCAGTAAGGCTGGATTTATACCCGCGCAGTGTCTGCGTACGGTATGGCTGGTACAGCTGATGCCGGTGAAATGTACTCTTGCACTCAAGTATATAGTTATGACGTCATATTGATGCCGTCTCCTCCACAGTTACCAAATAAATTGGTGAGAAGCTCCAGAAATGTGGAAACATGCAATCACAAACTGACTAATCCGCAAGTACTTTTGAATCAATGCAAATCTCTGTGGACCTATGCGGAGCATACAGCGATGACGCCATATATGACCTTATGCAGATGCTGCACGAGTATAAATCCAGCTTAAGTCAACATATTTTGTTAACACATTTATGTGCAAAATTTTCCGCAGGAATTGTTTATTGGTATTGAAGCTAATGTTGGTCTCAGATGAACAGTTACATCTCCCATTATGCTACTTAGATCTTTCCCCCCCCCAACTATTCTGCCAAAACCACCAAGCAACAGAAATACACTTTGAGCTAATTAGCTTTGTTTGTAAAGTGATTCCCACCATTGTGTTTCCTTAACACAATGGTGAATATTATTGTCAAAACCTTTTGTAGTCAGAACTGTATCATAAACAGCGTAAAGGGTGCTTAAAAAACCCTAAAAATGTTGACTTCTTTATGACACGGTTGTATGGTAACCAAGCTTTTATTTTGACGTTTCTCTTAGCACTATAAAGACTTTTATTTTGGCACAGTTTTTGTGAACTTCCAATTTGATCATCTTGTAAGCAGGAAATGGACTGTAAAAATATAGGGAATTTGCATCGTTGAATAATGGCTGTTGGACTGCAAGGCTCGGATCTTAGATAATTAAGCACCTAGCTGGAATAGGAACAAGGTGCTGTTCAGTTCTGACCATTTATGATTGTGTTCTTTGACATAATTTTTACCAAGTGTTCAAGTGCATTCTGATAAAAGCTATGCCGATCAGAACTTCAAGCTGTAAGAAATCAAAGTAATTTTTTCAAAGTAACAAAGTTAGCCTCTTGTTTGTAAAGGACTTTATATCATTCTGCATCAAAATATTATGCTGATGAATACATGTTTGTGTTTAATGGTTAAACAATAAAGCTTCACTTATAAAGACAGGAGCTCATAATCTGTTTCCGTCCGGTAGCTCTTACGGTGATTTCTGAAGGCTAAAGAAGATCACAAAATGGATCAACTTAAGTAAAATAATCCTGGAAACATCAGAAAGCTTCAGCACTGTCTAGCCGGGTTCGCCACAAACTGTGTGCATCTGTATGTTATTCTGCACTTGTGTCGAATACACATTGAGCTGTCCACGGATCTGGCTCTGTAACTTGGAGAAACCCAAAGCTGCTCATAGCAATCCACACAATGATGCCAGCCAACTAGCAACAGCAGCTGTTTCTCGTCATTCACAGATGCACAAAGGATCAGGCATGAGAATGCTGAGCAGACTGCACGTATATACCTTTTATCTTGTCATATGTTGACCACTTCAAGCACTTTTTTTCACTCAAGTCACATTTGCCCAATCACACACACTCTCAGACAGCACTTCTTTTATTGTCAAATTGAGCACTCATTTATCACACAGCATTCGTACCCCGATAGAAACAATGGTAGGTGACGTAGGGTTCAGTGTCTTGCCCAAAGGCACTTGGGTATATTGTCTGGGAATGGCAGGAATCAATCCACCAACTTTCCACAAGAAATATAACTGCAATTCCACCAGAGCGACTGCTGCCCACTTAAACACATCATGGGAGATCCCACAAGAAAAAGGTCAGAATTAAGAATTGGACTTAAAATCACTGTGGAAAAGCTACTACAATAACTATAGTGTGACTTATTTCCTTATTTTGAAATATTTCAACTTCCTGGTTGGGTATTATTACCAAAGCCATTACCTCAAGATGTTTTTAGGTTTAAAAGACTCCAGGACTCAAATACGCCACCCTCATATTTCTCTTAGGCTTTATCAGACACACATGAAGTAGATCTTCAGTGCAAACCTTTTTTTTATGTCTTTTTTAAATTCCTCTATGAAAGAACATTTCCTTCCCATTCAAGCTATCTGCATGATTTTTGCTGAAGGAACAGAGTTGAGAAAAATAACTGCATCACCAGTACTACACTGCCATCCCACTTAAAGTAACATAAGATTCTGTCATTGCTGATGGTCCTGAAGCCCAAGCTGGTTGATAAATTCCCTGGCATTAACATAAAGATCAAGCTATAAGGTCAACTGTTCAGGCTTGTCTCTTCACCAGAACTCTCAAACCTGTCAGACTGTAGCTATGCTTTATGGACTAAACACCACCCTTAAAAGTCAGCGTGACAGAGACGTTCACACATGCACACACATGATGTGACGGACTGTCATTATAATATTCCTATTTAAATGCATGGGCTGGTATTTTGCTGAAGGCCCTTGTGTGAAGAGTGGCAATGAAATATCTTTTCTTCTTTACCGTGACATCGCAGAGGTGATGATGGTCTGGACCTTTGACAATAGAATCAACTGTATGCATAAAATCATTTCCCAAATCACCGGACAATTACAATAAAAACCATTATGATTCTTTGGAGATGACATAATTCAATATTTTGTATGACAAAATAATCATGGGAAATGGTTGAAAAATGAAAAAAATTATTCAGTCCTATACTATAATATGCAATATTTTTTTAAATATTTTTTAAAAATATTTTTATCAATTATTTTCATTTCATTCATTTCAATAATTAAAACCCAGCCTGTAGTTTAGCATTTAAACCATACATGCTACTATATTTAGATATGCAGGATCTTATGGGAAAGGGTAAAAATCCCATCGCTAACAGGCCATTCACTGTATTTGTCTACAAAATGTTTCAAATAATAAAACTACAAACGAAAAATTTGTCCTTGGGAGTTACAAAATGTTGAAGTATAGTAAGAAACCCCATCTGTCCTGGTTTCCACTGACTTTTTCTGTTGTCTCTCCACAGGACTTTTCTATTTTCTCTCCCAGACAGGAAACAGGAAGGTGAAGCGCCAAGGAGGTTAATTTCACAGGAAACATTATGTTCATATCTGTGTACAACAATATGTCATTTCTGTGTGAAGTCACAGAATGGATGTGTTCTTATCAGAAATAGGAAAGGGGTGGGGTAGGGTGAGGTTGGGGATGATACAAACACTTCTGTCAGTCACAGGAGTTACTGAAATACCCCAGACAAATCAAAACATCTACATATGTAATGTAGAATTAGTAAAACGACTCAACGCTAAAGACAAACTAAAAGACCTGAAGAAAGTTTGTGTTGAAGCCAAAAAGACTTCAGCTGTGAATCTGCATTTCCACATATTAAAACAAGCCACACTGTCAATACATGTAGGATGGCACACCAGGATGTGTATCACAGCATGTCTGATTCCCTGATGAGGTGGAGCACTCTGCCAGGATGATACTGCTGGGCATCTCTTACCTTTGCCCTCCATGTATGACAGCAGATAGCAAAGCATATGGCGGTGCCAGCAGAAGCTGTGTCTGTGTGAGGTGGCGAAAGGGCAGCGCTAAGAGGCACACAAGCGTGGCCTTATGCGAGGTCACGCTGGTCGCTGCCTGGCACCTGTGGGGCGATGATGTGGGCTACAGTGGCAAGGGATGGGTACTGCGTTCGCTTGCATAGAGCAAAGGGCACTGCTGAAATGACCTTCACACCTCATCACCCCAAGACAAAGGCAGCACACCTTGAGACAAACTTTGTCACTGGAACGACACTGGAAATCTTTTTCCATTTGAGGCTTTTGTATTCTTTCTTTCAAGTTTGAACCTGTCTTTGAAATCATACACGCAGCATTTACACATTTGAAGCTGAGCATCCTTCAGGAAATTTCATGATAAATTCTGCGCCGTATTTTATTCTCTGCTTAAAAAGGTTTTACTTCATACGTGTCTAAAATATAATCTGTGAATAAATCTACCTTCTCTCTTGGGTAAAGTGATCACTTTCCTCTATGGCTCTTTTCACGCCTTCCAATAACCAAAACCTTTGTGATCCAACAACATGTGGACAGCTCAGAGTGAGGGTGCGAGGTACAAAGGGCTGGATGACTCACAGTAGTGTTAACTTCCTTCATCTACACTAAAGGAACTACCTACTCTTAACACCTTACGGCTGAAGAAAAACAACAATTTACTGGAGGAGCCCTTTAAAAGGGTTTGGTACTTGTTGGCTATCAGCCATTAACACTTTAAATTAAAGACTGTGTGGCCCAAGTTAAATTCTGGGCCACAGTGGATAAAATAAAATACAGACAGGTAAAGATTTGGCTTGGAAGCAGGGATGGACTGGCTATCAGGCATAACGGGCATTTCCCAGTGGGCCAACAGTTTATTTATTGATCTCACTAGTCTATAAAAGAAGATTGGCAACCCAACTAACTTTAAACACCTTCATCCTTAACCAGCCCCCCGTACCTGAGTGACACACAATGCACAGAATTTTGATTTGCTGACCACCGACCCAAGAAATACATTTATCTGCAGCCCATTGGTTCTGTTCAGTGGTCTCATTACTGCTGCATATGCACAAAATGGGGCGTCAAGGCGGTATACTGATACCACGGACTTAGACTCTGACCCATGCCTACAGACATTTTGGAGACGGGAGATATTAGGATGCAGGTGGTGAGGTGGTGAATTGCAGCCAAACTACATAATATTCATTTGATTTCAGTTCACATCAAACATTAGTTAGTGATCCAAGTTATCATAAACATTCACCCCAGCAGTGTTAACCGTACTACAGCTTGTAGGCAGTCATACGTTTTCCATAAATGTCTTAATGTGAAAGTACTTAAATAAAACCTCAAACCCACAGAGCACAGAGGAAATCCACCATGATGCTGTTCACGCTTGTGCACAGTCAGTCATGGAGCGTGCCATATGTCCCCCTGGCGATGATTACATGTCATTGACAAAGTCATAATGATGTCAATAAAACAGTTGTTTTCTTGTTATAATAATTTGTCCTTTTCCATTTATTAAATCAGTTGATAACATCAAAGCTTCCAGCAGAACCCCAACGGGTGGATAAAACTGAAGCTTCTTATTGAAGGCAGGAAGCTTTTTACCATTATTCATCAACATTAACAATGAATCAGCAGTTTTCTCATTTCTTTTATGAACCTGTTAGCTGTTGGTGCTTTGTTAACTCTGGTGCTTCGGTACTTTTGGGCCAAAATGAGTCAGAGGCAGCTTCTGTGTAGTAGGTGTTCATGAGCATTATACAGAAATAAAACATTCACTAAAAGTGTTTTTTTTTTTCTTTTCTGTTTGTTTTTAATCCAGTTGAGATAACATCCAGAGAAGAGGAGAACAAGGAGAACAAACAGCAGGTACTGATACACTATACTTTGTCCAGCAGCAGATTTCTTCTGATCGATCATGTCTGTTTACTCATCAAACACAGTGGGATAAATGCTGCTCTAATGTTCAGCACTGAGGTGGAGAACAGATGTTTATTTTGCCAACAGATGACACTTTATGGAAGCATCCAGTGTGACTATTCTCATTGATTCCTGCTGACCCGCAGTATATTTATAGTGGCTTTAAAGAGTTGCACATTGATAGTCACATTTAAGGGAGCGCAGTGATTTGTGGTGGGCATAATCGTATAGGAGCCAGTCTGGGCCAAAAGGCCAGTGCTAATGATTTTGTCCCAGTCTGGCTGTGTTTGGAGGTAATATAGAAAATACAGTGGTGTAGTTAGTCTATTGGGTTTAGGTGCATTTGTCTCCTAAACTTTCTATTTAATGGAAAAGTAATTCATCTACTATAAAACACACACACGCTATTTACTCTAGAGCATACAGGGTGGTCTTCTCTTGCAGTTTTATCTGAGCTGGGTGTCATTTTACATAAAAATCCTTCTCCATCCAGTTGAGCTGTCACACATAACAGTCCATTTTTTCATGCTGTCTGCCTCCCACAATTAACCTTTGGGTTAGAGGTGTCACCAGAGGCAAAACCAGCCAACGTCTACAGTAACAGGATACACAAGTGTCCTCTTCCTCTGCTCTGTCGAAACATCCAAACATCCATCATCATCTCACTCTCGCTCTGTTCTGACATGTGATGGATGTGTGTGCATGTGTGCGGATGTTGTTAGCATTACTGTAAAATCCAGAATCCTTGTGCGTCTTCCTTTCATACAGAATGTTTGTGTACGTGAGCGACAGTCTGAGGAAGTGAATGTAATCTGGGTGTTGGTTTATCCTAAAATGGCTAAAACACATTTTTGTCCTACTGTGTGGAAAAGGTTTCAAAATGCCAGCCACACAAACAAATCAGATTCATCCCAAGGTCGTGGCTCTACTGTCAAAACAAGTAAAATACACTTTCAAACCTGTCTTTTTTAAACATCCAGGAAAAAAAAAAAGTCAGTCATCTCTCATTACGACGCTGCTTCTGAATCTTGACAAAAACATCATCCCAGGCAGACTTCTTTCAACACCTTTGTTTCAGCGGCAGCAGCTTGATCATGTTTTTTTTTCCCCAGTCATTCCCAGCACAGGGATGAGGAAGAGCGGTTTGAGATGAGGTAGAGGAAGACAAGGCCCATCATGTTCAGCCTTTAACAATGACACATCAAAGAAGAGGCGCTTGCCCAAAAACCTCAGGCGCTGTCAGACTGTATCTGTGCTAATCTGCGACCTGAGCCAGGCTGTAGCACTTTCAGCTGCAAACACCCGCTTCTTGCACACACACACACGTAACGCACACATACATTCTAATGGAGGCACACAGGTTGATAGAAATAACAACACACTCGGCTTTGTGACATTTCATTTGACTAACTGTGGAGATGCTATAAATACAGCCTCTGCATGCTTTTTTATTTATTTATTTATTTATTTATTTTTTATTCACACCTAAATGACAAGATATGAAAATTTTAACAACTTTATAAACCAGAAATGTCAAAATAAAAATACAAGCGGTCAGCTTCACAGAAATAAACAAACATTTTTTGTCTACTATTTATCTTCTTGAACTATTTATAATTATTTGCAGTTTGTGCATCAGTTGCATAAAATGTGCCTTTCTGTCATTTACATTTTTTGTAACGTTCCAATTGTATGAAAGCGGCAAACATAACATGCCAGAGACCAGTTGCTTGTCTGTCACTTTCCTCCTGGCCAATAATCCTGGAAGAGTGACAGACAAGCTGGCAGCTCAAAGCGGCTGTAAGCATTTCTGCATCTCAACTGAGTGGAGTCGTTTCAGACGTTATGCTAAAACAGCGAACGATGATCTATCGCCGGGAATGCATGATACTGTCTACAGCTTTCATCGCTTCACTAATCAAAGCAGGGGATAATCACAGCGGATCGCAACCTGAGGTAACAGCATCATCAACCATGGAGGTGATGTTCAGAGCACAAACTCTAATTAAACTTTCTGACACATTCATCAAGCTGTCACACTGACGTGGATATGAGAGGAGTGAGTGTTCTTTCTGCTGGATCGGGCTCACAGACCTGCCAGCTCACTAAAGAGCAGCAACAAAAGCTTTGAAAACGTTTGAGGTCAGCTTTACTTTCCGTTGCGTCACCGATCAGCAGGGGTGGAATGACTAAACGAGGAGGGGTTCTAATGGTCAAAACTCTTGGGCTTGTGATACATCTTGTTCCCACATCTCACAGGTTAATATTCTTTGGCTGCAGCTTCACATGTTTCTGGTGATTCCAGTCCAGTGGCACACACGACCACAGACGAAGGGAGTCATTAAAACTCCACTTTGTCTCATAAATTGAGACAATCATGTCCCATTAAGAGAGCAATTACACTTAATGTTTAAGTGCACAGACATGAGCCACATGCTGTATGAATGAGCACAGTGCAGTATAAACATAAATCAGACATTAAAAAATTCATACAGTTTGCACCTATTAGGCATGGTTTGGATGGTGTGAGCCCTCTTGTGCACAGCAATACCTGTGGTTTCTGAGTCACCTCACAGCCGGAGGCTTGCGTGCTCACAAATGCATGCAAATGCTTGATTTCTTTTTTCTTCTTAAACCTCAGATCACTAAGAACATAACATCACAAGAGACAATAGGAAGAATTAAAAGCCAAGATCAGGATATTGTGTTGCAATTAATGCAACATAATCTGGTCTTTACCGGGATATAAAATGAGTTAAATACTAGTTTGAGCGAACAACAACTCATGACATAATTCTCTGAATCATGATTTATTTAACCAAAACAAAGCCATCGTGCAGAGGAATGAGGAAATCTATCCTCCCTGCTTTCATAGCAATAAGCAAGCAGTGTGAGCACCTCTACAAAAGCAGAAACGTAGACCATTTATGGTATGGAGCTTTCAGATATGTTCTAAAACAATGTAAAAAAGAAAAGATATCAGCTGTAATCTTAGAGAAGGAGTTTTTGCTGCCATCAGTCAGGAAGAGTCTTATGTATAATTTCCAAACCTTCATTCTACAGTGAGATTACTCACATAAGGAACATAAACAAGAGTTACAGGCCTTTGTGCGTCTCACCTAAAGTTCACTGTACACACCAGTGCAAGGACCAAGTTATCTAAAATTCCTCATTACTGAAGGAAAATAATAGCTCAACTACAAAACCCGAGCATAAGAAAGTGCAAATTGTTACTAAGCACATTATGTACCATTAAGCAGATATTTCTCCTTGCCATGTTTCCGTTCAACTCGGCGATCACACTCCTGCTACTTTGATTCTTTAACAGTTGTTTCACATCACAAATGAGTGTCAAATGTGAAAACTAACTCAAGCTGCTGTAAGATTCTTCCAAAAGTCAAATGAGCGACTTGTGAACAATATGGACGACAGCTGCAGCTGTTGTTGGGCTCGGTCATAAACCTAGAGGAGTAATAATGAAGCCTATTTTGCTGTCTTGCAGTGACAACTCCTCAAACAATGCACTGAAACCTGCAGCTTTATACATGTTTCTCTTAAAGCAGTCAGTTATGTGGATCGCGGTAACCGAGGTGGTCATGTTGTGTCCATCAGCATACCAAGCTTGTGACTGAGGGCATAAAAAGACACCTCATCCAATGATTTTCTTAGCATACACTCTGTGAATGTGTGAGAAAGAGACAGATCAGGCAAACCAGTAAATCTTGGATATTATCAGAGAGAGCAACAAACGCCTGGATCCACAGACCTTTGGCTTTATGAGAAAGGTTTGTCTTTGTTGACAGGCAACTCTTTAGTTATTAAACTGGACTGTAAAAACTCTGCATAGCAGAAGGAAGCGTGCATTCCGGGAAGACACGAGCTGAGAAGAATCAAGCATGAAGAAGGGGCACATTAACCTACACAGTGATGTTGTGCACTAAACCTTTTCATGGCCGACTCACTTAAAGCATCGTGCTGAGTAAGTCTGGTGAGATGGCAAAACCTGTAACATTCATTTACACCAATAACTTCTGGACATAATTCCCAAGCTTCAAATCTCAAGTCACGGCGCTTTTGATGAATATTTCATTGCTATTCCTTTTACAGAACAGTTTTCGCTCAGTTCAAAGCTCTGATCTTTGGGGCAGATGTTGATGACTAAAGCGTTCCTTTTAAAGAGGAAAAGCTACATTCTGAAGATACCGAAGCGCTTAACAGAGGGAATGTCTAATTACACAGAATGACAAATTGCAATATTTGATTCTAAGAGGAAAGAAATGTGCCTTCCTGCAAACTTAATAAAAAATAATGTTATGATTTATATTAAATGATGTGCAAAGCCTTAAATGGATCCAAAAACTTGGTTGCGATGCCCTCATATTGAGCAATGTTTTTAACCTTTCGTGCTGATCATAACCACAAGCTGAAAATTCCACCAAAACAATATAATTACAGTGATTATTACCAATGTGCGAACAGCATCAATGATTTATGTGCAACAGTAAAACATGCACTTTCAGATTCATTAAATGATTAATCATATCAAGGGCGATGATACGACTGGGACCGGCACGCTGTTTTTCTTTTCTTCTTGAGCTCTTTGATCCGAAACTGGATCGAGACCAAGGAGCTGCATTCCAGAGGCTTTTTAAGGATTAATCATGCATTCCTTGCTGCATCCAAGTCTTCCACTCCCAGGAGTGCCACTTACTTCATTAAAATCCTGAAAGGGTTTTTACACAAGAAAGGCATTTTGGCTGTGCAGTAATTACAATGAGACATTATAACCAGACGGTTTATTAAACAGTCAGATTATAAGTGTCTTTAACCGTGTATTGTTTGCTATGGTTTGCAATCTTAACACTGCCTCAAAAACTCCCCGGAGACGAACGGGCGAACGAGATAGGCCAGTTTCTTAGTATGCAACCAGACTTTTAATTTTACCAAAGCTCAAGTAAAATTCAAGACAGAACACAATCACTGACTGCACTCATTGTGCAGAATGTTAAATATAAGCAACACTGAAATCCTGTTGCCTAAAAAAAAAAAAAAACAAGCTAATGTAGTTCCAACTACAGGGATGGAGTATGGTATGTCTGACTGTAGATAAAACAGGACCTGGAAAGTAGCATGCTCAGGCTTGGTGAACTGAAATGACCTTAAAATGTGTCGCAACAAAATCTGAGAGTAATCTGCAGTTTAATTAACGAAGGTCACAGACAGAGTGCAGTGTGTTAAGTGTCCCTGAGCAGGAAGAGAAATAAGTGTGGTATATGTGTAATCTTTTCACCAGCATGCTGCTGTGTGCGGAGAGGGTGGGGAAGCTTGCAGCAGTGCAGGAGAGATGCCTCGTCTGAGAGACCTGCTAACCCTGATCCCCACTGGGCTCCACAGGCCGACAGTGCTCAGCGATCCACGGCCAGCCAGAGAGATAATGGATGGCAATGGATGACAGCTCTCTATGGAGCATTCTGGTTTAGTGGAGAGACAATAAAGTAGGGATAGAAGGAGAGCAGGATTCATACCGTTTTCTTTCTTTTTTTTTAACTTCTTTCTTTTCTTTTGGATCACTGCACTTGGAGAAGTGTGGACAGACGTAATGGCCATATATGAATATACATATGCATGCAACAGACACACAACAGAAATGAAAAGTGCAGACCAATATCTTTAAGAGAGACACATTTATATCCCTATCAGCTCCTTTTAATTAAATTGCTGCAGGGACTGTTTCAACAAAGCAGAGATAACAAGCATATGCAAGTGGGAAAGCTCTCATGTCAAATTAATGAGAGAAGTCGGTGCCTTATAATTTGTCAAATCCCTTCACCACTCAAGCCCTTTACCACACTGTTTTTAAGCCCTAATTAAGCCCCAACAACAATGAGTGGATTTTTTTTTTTTTTTTTTTTTTTTTTTACTGTTTTTATTACTTCTCAGCAAAAACAGCAGTTCTTCAAATGGTCATTTGGGGCAGAGTCTAAAAGAAACTAAATCCCAATAGAAAGCCTTGCTAATATATTCTCAACTGTGAAGAAGAAATAAACATATTTATAAAAGATTTTCATCTTTGTAGCTAAAATTTCCCTTTTAATCACTATACTGACCATGCACTGGGGCAGTTTTGGACGTTTTTAATGATAATTTCATTAAGTAACACATATTATAGACCTGAAACTAGTAGTGTGAGACGAACCCTGTGCAGGTGGCCATCTGACACTATGCATGCACTCTAGGTGACAGTACCATCTGCTGCAGCTTGCTCCATGCCAACGTTTCCTTATTTATGTAGATAAAGTGAAATAGACAGTTGACAGACTGAAGAATTGTCCAGGTGACTTAAACAACTGTTTCTTTTGCATCTATTGATTCTAATGTAAAAATAAACCTCTCTTGTACATTTATACTTTCTGTTCTTTTGTTTTTACAGCGCTACCAGTTTTCACATACTAGTTGCATAATAGACATGACATGTTTTTATTTTTTTCTCAGTGCATTGCTGTTTAAATAGGCTGTACTATATGCACTATAGAGGTCAGAAACAAGGCAGATTCCACTCTGAAGATTCAGTCAAGCATCTTTGGTCAGAAAACTTCATTGCGTCCCCGGGGCAACGGCCGCCACGACCCACTCTTAGACGACACAGTAATCACACAGAAGACAAACGCACAAGCAAATAAAAAAATAAGCCTTTCCATTAAGCGGCGTTCCATCCTGCTTCGCCCTCCAACCACTCCAGCAGACATCTCTGCTCCTGTAACAATATGGTGGCGGCGAGTAAGTAGCTGAGATGCAAGGGCAAGGTCGACCCGGGTTAGAGGCGTTTTGTTAAGGCAGAAGTGGAAGAAGGAAATGTCTAAAAGAAGCTGTTTAAATGGACACCAAGTGGAGTTTCATATATCCACCTGATAAAAGCTCAAAAGCCATCGTTCCGCAGAGTTAGGCCAAGTTATGGCAATATAAAATTTGTGCAGAAACAAAGCTTATTCACAAGCAGAAAGAGGTCATGAATAATAAGCAGGTAAAAAAAAAAAAAAAAAAGAAAATAACAGACTGTGTGCCACGGATGACTGCTAAACTCATTAAAATCATAATGCATGTATTTGCATTCCCAGCGGACTGACTGTACAATACTCAAAAATGAAGACTGTATTTGAAGTTTGAAGGAGTTATAGAGGAGAATATACTTGTGTGTCCCCAAAAAACATTAAGGGCATAAAGATTAAGCATTTTTTGCATGAATTGAAAGAAAAGGTCTTCATAAGTTCACAGCCTTGTGAGATCATTCAGCATTTTAATTCATTCCTGCTTCTATATCCTGTGACGCTTCCATAAGATTTAATCCTTATTAGAACAATGCCTGTGTGAGAATACAGGGTGCGATGTGAAAAACAAAACAAAAAAAAAGAAAAAAGCAGAAGAGTAATCACAAAAGAGTGGTACAAAAGAAGGTCCATCTCTGCAGAGGACTTTTGTATATAGGAAGCAATTTTTTTTTTTTTTTTTTTGTCCCTCTTGTTTTCAGTGGTGGGATAAAAGGAGGGGGGTGGAATATGAAGACAAGAGCAATAGGAGGCCATTATTGAGTGGTGACGTCAGCGCCCTGCTTTTACTGACCTCCAGCGCGAACAAACGCAGATGCAGACATTCAGTGACTGTAATTGGTGCTCAGTGAAGCCATGTGATGCAAATCAAGGAGTTCCTCAAGTACGTGTTTGTATTTGAATGAGAATGTGTCCGTTTACCTGCATCCATAGCATTGTACTGCAGGTGAGACTTAAATACTGACATAATTACACATCAAACCCACAGATCTCTCCTCAGGTTAACAGACAAGCAAAGGAAATATGAACATTTACCATGACACAGACAAACCCTTCCATTGATCTCCGAGGCAGCTTTATATGTCAGTTAACACTGCAACAATCAGTTGCTGCCGTCTGCCCTCGGCTTGTATTAATTGTGGCGATGGGGTGAAAATTAACAGATGTGAGTGCACACTGGAAGGTTGCAGTGTGAATTATTGACCAGTTCATCCATTTTCAAGTGCTGCCATTTCAGATTTCGGTGTAATTACAGCCTCGCTGGGCAATCTGTGCCATCGACCGCCTCCTTCAAACAAACAACTCCCTCCAGGCCGGGATAGCTGGTGTTGGCTGCCGCAAGCAGAATGGCAGCGGCGTGAAACAGGCTCAGACTGTGAAAGGTTGTAGACAAAGATGCCTGTATCTGCACAAACAAACATAATGAATGCGAGCGCCTCCTTTTCCAAGCAACTGGGGAAATAAATTTGAGAAAACCCTAGGCGCATACCGAGCATTGACAGCAAGTCTGCTGTGTGTGACTTGATGAGTGGAGGTGCATGGGTTTGTACATTTGCTCTGCTTTGTTTTGTTAAGTAGCCCAATTTCATACAATATGGCACACCTGTAACAGCTGGAAGAGAAGCTGTGCTCCAAGATCACAAAGGAAAAAAAAAGAAGAAGAAAAAACTCATTTTTATCATGACAACACATCATGTTCTATCTGTATCTCAGAATGAGAGGCAGTGTGTGGGTGTCTTAAAACATGACTATATTATATGAAGACATTTAAAGCAAGTTTATTTGTGCACAGTAGGAAGGAAGAAAGTGTTGCTTTTAGTTACCTGACAGATTAAAACAAACAACCTGGTGTTTGTTGCTAACTTTGCTATAAAAAGCTGTGAACACTCCTGTCGATACACCAGCCCGAGCAACCGCTTTAATTATTTTTACCTGGATGACCAAATAAATCTGAAATCTATACGTTTTTCTTTAGAAGTTTACAAGAGAGGACCTGAACTGCTATTTCTTTTTCCTCTTGCAGTAGTACACACAGACACCCAGTGGTAGGGTCACCCCAGGCACTCCCCACCCATTCACAAATTAAGCCCCGGCCTGTCCAGGAATTATCATTTGCATTTTAAAACTTATCATTTTAAATATGAATTTCATTTGTTTAACAGCTATATTATAGAGATCATAACTACAATCTGCTCATGTTTGTGCTCTTACAGCGCTGAGAAGATGATCTCTTGAGATGTCTGAAAGCTGTGGGTGTGTTTTTATATTAAATCTATGTGTGTATAATCGCCAAAGCCCGTAATAACTAAAGGCCTCATTATGTTCTGCACGTTATCGCAATACGGCAGGACACATGCAACAACGAAGCCTTCGCTTTTCTAGCTTCTTAAGCAAAGGAACTTCAGCAGTAGCTCTCTTAATTCTACCAATCATTTTCTAATTCCTAAATAATGAAAGAATGCCAAATGTTCAAAAGGTTTTCTTTGAGGGTGCAGCTATGAAAGACCAACATCGAATATTAAATTACCATAAAGCAGATTAATTTATCACACAAAAACTGCTAGAAAGATGTGGGGATATTTCTGATAGACTATCTAAAAAAAATTCCATATAAATATATAAATACTAAGAATGAATGAAATGAGTGTAAAACTAATACCCACACACTGAGAACCACAAACTGGCTTTCCAGCCTGCATGGATCTCTGGTTAAGTCAATAGGTGTTATGGGTTTTGTACATCAAATTGGGGCAGAATACAACAGCTACAACAATACGTAGACTGTCATTTAGGTCAACCTACAGCTAAGTCATGTAATATGCATCTCAGGGGTTCTGAGATGGTGAAGGGTCCCTTTATTCAGACAGTAACCCAAACTACTCCATGTATGATGAAAAAGTTAAGCAATCTTTTAGGGAACTTTTCAGATCATGGTATTTTATGCAATTTAGGACAAAAAAAAAGCTGAATTATAACAAATCTTTGCAGATCATTCAGAGTTACCAATTTTTTTTTAGCTTTTAAAACAAAATAATTATTCTTGTAGAGGCAAATAATAGTGTCATAATCTACATTTGCTTTAAACGATGATGCTGTCAATGCTACTGCTCTAGTCCCATCCAGAAATCCACTTAAACAAACATGTTGACCTGAAATTTCAATTGATGCATCGTCACATTTCACAGAAGGAATGAACATTTTACCTTTGTAAAGTGAGCCTGACAGGATACAGCACAGAGTTATACTAATGAGCTGAGCCCAGGGCTGTTGTACCTTCGCTTTCTGTCAGTGTCTACCATGGCAAAGAATACACATACACACGTTGCATAGATGCACTCTTAATCCTTGAAATAGCAGCACGAGGCATATGGCACTTTATCATTAGTAAAATACTTTATCAGAGGATGATTTCAGGATCTTTGCATGACAAACAACAAGACAGACAGGCTATGAAACCAGTCATTAACAGCATGTTCATAACTTTATTAAATATGATTCAGAATCCCATTTTATAAAACTTAAACAATCCACTTTGTGAATATTCATGAATATAACACTTGGAGAATGCACCAAATTCTAAAATAATGATACAACAAGAGAATTTAAATGAGAAAACTATATTTTTTTTATTGGGCAGAGTAAAAACTTGGTGTTGGAATCAATAAAATGATCAATTCCACCGTATTTAAGAAGGAAAAAGAAAATGTAAGTGTTACTTCCCCATTGCTGGAAAATAAATGGATTTGACACAACTTCCCAAAGCTCTTCATTGTACTCACCAGAGGAAACGCTCATGTTATTGGGAGTTGTGATAACTGCTTCTGTCAGCATATTGAGGTGGGGGGGGGGCGCATTTCTCAAGAGAATGAAAATGTTTCTAAGAAAACTGAAGGAAGAGGTTTTAAGCAAACAAATAAAAATGATCACTATGTTTTCTGGGGTGGAAAACTTGGATTTCCACACCTCGGGTAAATTGATTCCCTCCCCTGTTAAAATGGTTTTTTTGAGAGACAGCAAAGTCCTGCAGAAAAACCACATAATTATATGTTTGTCTGTTCATCCAAGAGATGCCTATGTCTGTCTGGACCACGGTGATGATGTCACTTTGGAAACCTTTTCCAGGATCACTGTACACATCTGGGACATGTTAATGCAGTGAAATTCAAGGGCATTAGGACTTTATTCTTCATCACTGAACCACATCTTGTACTCCTGTTCTTTTTTTTAAAAAAAAATCATGGTCACAGTACATCTACTCAATTACTTCATCACTTCCTTCTTGATAGGTATTTAAAGGACATGTAAATGCACAATAAATCCGGACTGATACAAGCATGAAATGAAATATAAAATGCATTATATAGTCTGTAAAATTGTCTTCTGTCTCCTTATGTGCCGCCACATTTCCTGCAAACAGGCTTGCTGTTTTATGACAACCATTAACCAGACAAGGCAGCCTGGGACAGCAGGGATGTGAGAGATGGGGATCTCTGCTGGGAGAGACATGACTTCAAAGCAGTCAGGATCAATGATGCCGTTTGCCTATTGATCCCCTCTACCTCTCAAGAGAGAACTATCCATCAATAGGGCTCAGCAATAGGCTGGGGAGGGATTAGGCTCTCAGCTTTAATCTAAATCCCTTTACTAAATTTTTGCTAAATCGCCTTTGTAATGAGATGTATAGTATTCATTTTGGCGTTAGAGAAAATTCCAGCATGGCCTCTACATAAACTGCACACTTGTTTTCCAACAATAGAAGGAAACTAAGGATTACCATGGACTGGTTGATCAAATAAAAACTGACTGCAGGTATATTAAGCTAAACCTAAAATTCACCCCCCTTTATGTCCGGCATCTTGGCAAACAGAGAGAACACCGAATGTGGTCTGTGATCCCAGGGGGAAGGACAGCTCTGCAACAAATTGTCTCAATTTATCTACCCTTCAGGGTTTAGTACATGACAACAGCCAAACAAAGACCTGAGGGACAACATGAACTTCAAGCCAAGATTGATCCGGCAGCTGAAATAAAGGCTGCTGAATGCAGCACATCTTAAGGAAAAAGCCTCCCTGCTCTTCCTTTCCAGGCCTGTTTAAAGCAGCCAAACCTTCATTCATTTTCTTATGCTCACAGAAAAAACATTAAACATAAGGACAGGACAGACCAAACAGCTGCTCAGCATGTATTGCACATATTCAGCTTAAAGCATAAAAATGAACCTTTCATGTATTATTATGACTGATAGTGGGGAGTAGGGATGATAATGGATGACTCATATCTCCTTCACCCATTTAACATGTTAAAAATAAATACCTAAAAGGTACTTCTGTCATGAGTGGTGATACATTGTTATACTAATTTATCTTCACTTTAAAGTATTTTCAGTACACCATCAGTTTGAGCGTTCAGTACATCACAGTTTCCTGTGAAAGCAAACGCACTGCACTGACCCCGGAGATTTAGCATATGTTAAAAATTACAATGAAAATGGCAGCTGTGTGGGTAGCAACAACAACCACTGTGGATTTTTTTTTTTTTTTTTTTTCCACAATCTGAGAATGCGAGTGAGTTGACACAAAAACAAGCTGCTTTAAAATTCATGGGAAAACTCCAATGAGCCCCAGTGATTGATTACAAACAGCCATGCAACCCCTGAACCCCTCTTGAGGAATAAACAAACTTCAATTTGTGGCTCATAATCACGGCTCTATTAGTCATCTGTCAGAGGGGAATGGGAGGAAGAAACCACAAAGAGATAGCATGCAGCTCTGGTTTTAGTGGTTAGAGTGACTCTTAATAGCAGCTATCGGGGCTGGACTGGATGGCGGCCTGCTGCCTCCATCTCTGTTATTGATCAGGCTTGGGATCTGTGATTGCCAGGGAAAGCAGTTGATTCCAGAAGTTATCAGCAAAGGCTAAGCTTCGGAATCAAGATGGAAACAACCCCGTTTCTGGTGCGGAGAGCAAACGGAAACAAGAAGAGACAAAAAGGTATAAACAATAGGTCCCCATAACTAAAGCACATTTATCATGTTGCTGTTCTTCAGTTTGCTTCATGTATGAATTGAAGGGGTGCAGAACTCCAACAAGAAGTGTGAACAGCCCATCTGTATGAGAACATATTCCAGTGCATACAGTAAACATTAGTTATGAGTTCTCAATGTCAAATCTGTGTAATGCACAAAGACAAATCAAAGCAAACATCAGTAAAGTGAAAAAGTATCTGATAACAAAGTGGATATGCTAATAACCAAGCAAACCTGTATAAAATTAACCAGTTGGTATGTCATAAAAAATAAAAACTAAATACAGTAAAACATTATTTTAACTGGAAGTTTGTGGAAAATACACTAAATGCAGCATTAAATCTCGAGGCATCAAGGATCAAGCCAAAAATAACATCCAGAAGCTGATGATCCTGCTGTGAAGGACTGCTAATAATGACTTCCATCTCTCCTCAGGAAATCTAGTGATGCTCTTGAGGCCATTCTACACACAACCGCATCTCTCTCTCTTTTCTTTCGCTCGGGCAAAATAAGTTCCACATAAAATCTGTTTCAAGGCCCAGTGCCTCTTGTAGGCTTCCCATTTCTTTATGGGTTTACCAGCTGCCAGCGACTGATAACAAAAGCCATTGGCTCCTGAAGAGCCCTCTTCACTGCCACAGCCAATGGCTGTCACCCACCGCGTCATCTAATTACCATAACAAAGGATGTTTATCTGCGAGATTTTCATCACAGCACAAATACCTCTTTCTCTGTCATCCTCTTCATCTAAAAAAAAAAAAAAAAAGGTTCTTTATTTAATATTTACATTCCGACACCACTGTATTTGATGTCGCGGATGTTGTCAGTTTGGACAGGTGTAAGATATGCAAATGCTAATGTGGTGGTTATGATGGTTTCACTTAAGTCACATCAAATGTTTTTCATCCTCAGATGTTCCCCCAGTGCGGATGATCACAAATTTCTCCAGCACTGCATGTAAACTGTATTACATGCTTGCTTGTCGGCGGCCGGGGCAGTCAGTCTGCTTTGCTAACAACTGTATAGAGTATTTATTAGATACAATTGACAAGTTTACCAAGCAGACAGTAAATCCATTCGTTGCAGACCTGCAGGGGGGATGGAAACAACAAGCCAACCTTACAACCACTGCAGAAGATTTGATAAGATGCCAGAACATTTAATGATCAACATCTACTGTGGTTCTCTGCACTTTTTGGTTTCCCTGTGTGAGTTCCCAGACAGTGCCAAGCAATTCCATTCCATCTGTAACTAAAATGAATGTGTGACGTGATGGCATGGGCCACACAGGTATTAAATGCAAGATAAACAGACGAACCTGCGCTTTTACAATTAGGTGAAACCTAGAGAGAACGTGGAGCAGAATGACGATTTGCAACAGAGATAAAACATTAAACTGATATTTTCTCTTATTGTGGATGGAGTTCATATTCTTTTGTGTGATGCCGCACCACAAAAACAGACTCCTACTGAGCAACAGAGGAGCATAATACTGTAATGTGGTAAACAGTAATCGCAGTGATGGGCAGCTCCCTGCATAGATAATGTTAACACAATAGAGTTGGGGTGGAAGGTCGGCTTAAGAGGCTTAGCTAACTGTCATGTCAGCTACAGGCAATCTGAACATGATACACACACACTCAGACACATGTTCCCCACTGCCATGTTTCCTCATTCCAGGAATTTATTGTCAAACACTGGGCTTTGTGTGCTTTTTGAATCTTGATCAGCTTTTCTTTCCCCCTTTCGCCATCAGTTTTTTTCTACATCCGGCATAATGCGCCTCTGTGCGACTTTTCTGGATCAAAACAACCTCATAAAGCTCATTTTCCAAAATAAGATTTGTAAGAAACAGATTATATCTAGATGAAAGTTACCTCTAATAAGGTTAGGATTAGCACTGCGGAGGTTCGGGAGAGAAATCTGATGCGTTGCACCCTCGGAGTGTCAGAGGGAGATTGTTTTCATTTGGAATGTCTGCGACTCTGCAAGGTCTAATTTGGGACACATGACTTCTCAGTAGTCTGTTTTCATGCAGCACGCTGAACTAACTGAATCCTTATCCACTCTCAGAGTACGTAGCATGAGTGAAAGTGTGTGTGTTTACAACAAATAAGATTACTGAGCTGGGTTAAACAACAAGAGATCTATTTCTCTTGCAAATCCAGCGAGAAGGTGGTGTGTATTCACAACCCAGCTGAGCCTTTGGAAAGAGGAGAGAGAAAATGGACTTCTCCTGATCCGAGTTTACTTTTGAATGATTTAAATACTGAGACAAGATGATAAATCCAGTCTGTAGGTTGTGCTTTTTCTGATAGCAATGAAAGGGATACTCCAAGTTGATGAAGATTATTAGAAAACTTTAATCATTCTGCATGAAGGTTAATTGTGCTCTTTTAACTTCTTGACATTTACAACATCTGCACAAGAAGGGGAAGAAATCAATTAAAAAGGTCAATAATTAAAACAAAACGTTATTTTATTATTTATTTATACATTTGACAGCTTAATAAAACAAGGACCAGCTTCTAAATATGGCAGATTTAGTCAAAAGGCTAGTTTTCATCTGTTGTCCCTTGCCAGACCTAACCTGGAGGCTACCTGGAATACGAAAGACAAAAATAGTAGTGTTGTGCTGCTTAATTAGTTCCTTTTTCAATTTCTAGTTACAAGCCTGTGACTAATATTCTGACCAATATTGCTAATAAAAAAAAATCAATATGGAGGAGACTGCTAGTTCCAAACAGCCTGAAGTTGGCAACTTTGTTTTTCTAAAAGATATTAAAACTTAAATGACAACTGATATTCTGCCTGACAAGCTGCACAAACTAATCAAATGCCATAACACACACACACACACACACACACACACACACACAAAAAAAACTCTTTATGCATCATGAAACACACAAATCAAGAACACCAGACAAATTAAAGAGTCGGATAATATTCAGGAAATTCACCTACTTTGCATTCATTAATCATAAAATCAATTCAGCACATGTGATCATTTTAGGTGTGGACTTTCTGTCTTAATGCATGCATAATGCATCATGCGAAGCCTGACAGATGCAGAGCCACGCACATCCGGAGTTGTGTCCACAAGGTGACATGTTTTTTATTCTACATCCCGCTACCTGCAGTGTGGATTGTCTGGTCTTTTGTCTTTTTTGCACAGTAAAGTCTCTGGCTTTGCTTGTGTGCTTTTGTTTAGTGTAGGCTCACTTATTGCCAGATGCCATAATAAAAAACAAATAAATAAAAAAAAAAAACACATCTTTGGCTCAATTTATTAGGATGAGCATGCTTCATCCATATATCATTTGTATTTAACTGATCTGATCAATGGAATATGGCTTTTAAACCAGACTAAAAATAATGTACCATTACTGCACACCAGTGTAAAGCAATTAAGTAGGCACAGCTTATAAATCCTTGTTATGCAAAACTCAGTATTAGGTGATAGGTTACAAAGACTTAATTAAAAATGTCAACTGAGCCCCAACATTTGCAATGGGAATACATAAAACTGAATTGTATAGCATGTGTCAACTACACAAAAATGCAATCCTATTATAAATTATGGGAAAGAAACTCATAGTTTTATACTGTAATCCAACTAAAGCTTTTGTCTGTGACCAACACTGATCAATGACTACCCACAATACACTTTGCAGTGGACGGAAAGCTGCTTTGTTTGATTAAAGCCTGGCTCATTTTTACCATCATTGTACTTGTTAGGTTGTCTGTTTAACAGTTATGTGACATTTACTTTGTGGTATCTCCTGTATTTTGTGTCACTCACAGAATGACACCAAGATGCTCAGTAGTTTGGTTCATCTTTCTGGTTTCGGCTTTGATGGTGTTTTTAAGGAAATGCTATCAAATTTAGTAAGTCTTTATTAGAACAACATGATGAATAAATGCAGTCATAAGACAGCAGTCAAGGCACTTCACAGAACAGAAAGGTAGGTTCAAGCCATTTATAAGGATGGCATTTGTATAATTTTCTCTGATAAACTTGCTCTCTGTGTCCGAGAGCTTTAACAATAACACAACGGGTTCTTTTCTCACTAAACTCCAGTCAGTATTGTCTTTCTTGAGGAAACACAAGTAGCACAGCCTCTGACAGAGGCTCCTTCATTAGATCAGTCATTTGAAGGCATGTGCAGTAACTATTGACAAGTGGTAAAAATCCATTTAATGAATAAATGTAATTATCTTAAGGTACGCTAAAAGCCTCTTTTTATTAGAAATTGTATTTAATTCTACTTCACTATTTTACTGATAAAAGTGGTGATTTATGAGACAAAAATCCATTTTTACACACCACCAAATCATCAACTGGCTGAAGGGTTTTTAAGCAACTTTCTCTGCGCTTCAAATGGGAGCTTAAACCATTTTTTTCTGAGCCTAAAAACTCTAGTTCTGTCAGCCATTTTTAATTAAGTTAATGCAGACAGGAACTAAGACATTGTTTGAGATGGTGCCAATAATAAACCGACTCAGTCTATCCTGTGTAGGCACTGGTAGAACTATAAAAAAAAAAAAAAAACAACAGAAAAATAACATTCAAAATGAGCCAGAATTACAGCCCATCACATTCTTTTACTCAGAAAAATAACATGCCATATAAACATGTCAAACCAAACTACGTAACAGCTGTAAGGCAGTCTGCGATGCAAGGTCACATTTCTGGGAAGTATATATCAGCTCAGTGCATCAGATCAAGTTTGGGGCACAAAGCCATAGTTTAAATGCAGAACCAGAAATCAAGCTCTACTTTAAAACCTCCCCACCCATGAAACTTGACCTTTTTCAGGAAGACGAGTGGAAAGAAGCAGCTCATTTACATCCAAAAACTATACAGCGATAGGTCCATGTTTTGGAAAATCTAAAGCCACACACACACTCACACACAGCCACCAAATAAGGTGGACACTCCTGGGGAGTAGCACTCTGGAGACACATGAGTTATAATATCTTGTAAAAAGAAAAAAAAAAGGGGGGGGGTATAATACACAACCTTTGATACAAAAATATGGTTTTTGGGCAAGCAGGAGTTCATTATGCATGTCTGGATATAAAGAGGAGTGGGAGCATGTCCTGTGTTGAAAAATGATTCTGTGTTCAAAATGATTCCACACTTACCACCCCACAGCCCCTCGGACCCCTTGCGGCAAAACACATCCACTTACCTGAAAGAGGAGAGAGACAAGAAAATCAATGAGCGCACACTCAATTATTTCACAGCTTACCAGGCAACAGCTCCCTTTGTTTCCTTGGGCAGAGACAGAACTGCTTATGTCTTTGGAATGTATAGCGTTTTATTGAGATCTGAGATTAAGACGTGTAATGAGCTACGTCGCTACTAAAACGATGCACACCCAATATAAATGTTAAGTATTGTACAATGTCCCATCAAGCTGAGGTTGAGACTCTCCCTTCTCACGCAGGATAGACTTATGTGCATTTGATGAAACCCTTATAATAAAAAAGGCTTCTCCAATAAAGGACAGGGATCCTTTCAAAGGTGTCTGCAACCTTGAGATTGCTCCTTCAATCAAGACGCCCGACAACTAGAAATAAATGCCTATTTGTCAAATGTAGAGTGATGGAAATCCAATGTAAACAGAGCGAACGAATGGCCGCAAACAAAACCAGACTGGATGACCTAGAGAGCAGTAGCATTGATCATGTTTCATATCTTATTGTCTGCCGGTGCCTCTAAGAGAGAAAAGTTAATGGGCCAAATGACCCTGACCGGGTCATGGTATTAGCAGCTTCCATAAGCGCAATTGTCCATACACACAACTGTAGGGAAGTCCAAGACCTTCGGTGAGTGATATTTTCTGCAATGTGTGAAAAATAAATTCATGCTGATCCATGGCCGGCGCCATAATTAACATCATCTCTTATTTATTTTCAGGAGGGAAATGATCTACATTTTAGAATCAGTATTCTGAGCTGATGCATCCAAATTTAATTTGCATTGCAAATGTGTGACAGTTGCACTCGGGTATCTTTTTTTTTCTTCTTTTCATTAAACACAAGATATAGTGGAAAAATAATATTATAAAAATGCTTCTCAGACCCTCCTTATTATAATTTTATATGCTAATAGCATTAGCTACAATGCTGTAACTCACATTGACTTTAACGTTGGCTGTTTAAGGACAAAAGCATTTTTGGTGATTATTCACTTAACACAGACAATTCAAAATGTCTAGAAAACAACAGCTATTGTCTGCTGATACAATGTTAATGTGAACACTGGGTCAACAAGAGGGGAGCTTGAAAAAAATTTTTTTCTGTGGGCATTTTCTGTGCCATTAGACTTTCAGGGCTCAGCATGTCATGATGCTGATGCAAAACGGTTATTTTAATCACAATATTTCCATTTTTGTGTATCAACGTCATCAACAGCTGTCAGTGCTACTAAAAAAAAAAAAGCAAAAACAAACAAAAAAATAAACAAACACATGGACTTTTAGGCTTAGGTTTCAATTTATTCAAAAAAAAGCTGTGCAGGAACATTTGTAAAAATGTACATTTACATTGGAACTAATACCCATGTGGGAGATGAACCGTGAAGCAAACAATGATCAGCAGATTTTATCTGCGTATGTGTGTCTTTGTGGCAGTTCCCAGCAGGGAGGAGGGTTGAACCTCAAAGCTCAGCATGCGGCCTTTGCTGAGTGACTTATCTCTGCATAGCTGATCAATAATTCACCATGGGACACATTCTAATGAGGATGATAATGCACCGTTAGGAAGATAAAGCCTCAGTGTAAGGTACTTGACCACTTCTCTTCATTTAGCTCCACTTATCGCCCTATTAGCGCATTTAAGTTCGTGTCTTGCTGAATCCACCAACTGTAGTTCTGTGTCTGCCTCGGCTTTCTTTTCAGTCCATATTAATTTTTTTTTTTGTCATCCTCTCCAGGCTGTGTATCCTATCCTCCCACCTCTTCCTCACTGATATAACCGGCTCCAACAGTTTCGGCGTCCTTCTCTTGCGACACATCAATATGTCTCCAGATGCTGCATGACACATGTGGTAAAGACCATTTCTGAGGCCATCCATCAGGAGGAGGATGAGCCCTCGCCCATCCCTGCCACTCGTCTATTCCACCTCTTCCAACAAAGCACATCCAGCAGACAGGTTTTAATAGGGTCCATTAATCAGTGGAAGACAGAGCGTAAATCAGATAGAAAAGGCCAATCCTTGACCAGCTCTACATCTTTAGAAATATGACCATGTAACTACTTATCTGCACATTACATGACTGGACGGCTCTAGACATACATACATATATGTGGAACCATTTAAATACATTTTAAAAGAAATGTCTTTTGTGCCTCATTATAAATTTCCCATATTAGTCAAACCTAGAGGTAGCAGGTGATGAATGCCTACTTACAAAGACGTCAACGATGAGTATAAGTCACTGAGAGCACCTCTATGCATACATATAGTGTGTAGAATAGTTTTAGTGGGAGTGAAAGGGTAGCTGCATGCATGCATGCACACCTTGGCACACACACACACACAAATACAAGACAAATACACAAGCTGGAGTTCATCTTGAGTGAATATAATATTCTTCAGACTTGCAGCAAAGCCAGGACCTCTGGTTGTTGAAGATACCTCAGGCTTTCTCTGTGCCATCTGCTTCACCGATACCTTCTCACAATGCAGCTGACTGGGGGCCAATTGGCAACCAATCCCAGTACAAGACTCAAGAGATGGCTGGCAAGAGAAAAGCACAGAAACTCAAGCCGGCCAGGTTTCAGTTAACGTACAGTAAATCAAGTTCCCAGGGAAGATAAGGACTGTTTAAGGAACATTTTATTTAAACACTCCTCTTTAAGTGTGCAGGTGTATTGATTCGTTTTCCAAGGATTTATCCTCCTGGATAATGTCTGCAAATCGCTGTATTTTGTTTGCTGAAACAAATACAGAGAGATCTTCTCTACAACCTCCTCCGCTACCGAAGGACACGTGATGACATCAGTTATATTTATGAAAAACAAAAACTCGTTTCCCATAGAAATATGAGATTAAATTAAATTCCTACAATGAATCAGATTAAAGAAATGTATTTAGGAGCCATTACTTACTTACTAAATATCATTAGTGTAGTGAACTAATCCACATGTGCTTCCATATCATACATAAACAACAACAAAGGAATACATCTGTTAGACCCCTCGGTCCCCCAGAGAAGATGCTTATAAAGACAGACGGTTAAGCTATCAATAATTAAAACAGATGTAATTCCCATTAGCCAAGGGAGTACACCCATAAATATTTAATGTGATCCTTGTGTCCCACCCTCCCTCCCCTCATTTCTCCTCTCTTGCCCTCTCCCCTCATTGCTTCATTCCTCCTCTCATCTGTCATCTATAGCCCTTTCTGTTCCTCACAATTTCTCCTCCACAAGTTCCCCCACACCAGCCCGCACCCACCTCAGACACCAGTGTGGAGGTAGCAGGCACCAACGCAGACACATCCTATCATTCTCATTATAATGGTCCCACTGGGGAGGTTGAGTAGGATGAGGAAGGAGAGAAGGGGCAATGAGGGGAGCCTGGAGGGAGCGGAGGCCACAATTTATGACCTGGCGTCACGGGACTGGTTAGCTGTAGTAGGAGACCCTTGTGCCTTTTAACACCTCCGACTGACGAGGATGAAAAACGGCTTCCATTTTTACAGACAATGTAAAAGATAAAACAAAGCTGGTTTTATGTCCAAAAATGTACATTTTAAAACAAGACTTAAACTGTTCAAAAGGTTAAAAAAGGTCTCTCAGGGAGGAAAAGAAAATTAAGAGCACTTTGAGTGGAAGAGCAGAAGAGTTTCTCGACTTGCGCTTAACAAAGGCAGGATGTAGAGTGGGAGGGTGAAATTGAAACAGCCATCTACTGATGTCGCCCCATCAGTCACCAGACGCCCCTCATTAATCCTGAATCTTCCAACATCCAAATTCTCCATCCATCCTCCCCGCTGCTGGCATATCTCCCATGTTGAAAAAGCAGCCTGTTTGACTGCAGCGCCACACGAGCACCAACTGAGCAGCCGCTGTCCATCCATCTCCTTGCTGACACCAGGCCTAACGCGACAGTTCTACACCAGCCACCGGTCAGCCTCAGGCAACAGCGACTTAAGAAGAGGCAAAAAAACCATTCTCAGAGAAGACAACAAACTCTCACAGAAAAAAAAAAAAAATTACTGCCACTGGCAAATTGCACAAATTGCTCTGACAGCTATTCCAAATCTCATGAAAGCACTTTATCTAGCGGCAAGATCCGAAATGACTATAAATACTTAGACTATATTTAGCACTAAATTCCTTATATGCTCATTTTAAACCCCATAGAACATATTGATAAAATCTTGTCAAAAACTTCAAAGTGTGATTAAACCATGTGAAGACACAATCATGTGCAAGTAAAAAAAACAAAACAAAAACGCTAACCTGAATGAGTTTGGCCCGCACAGCCAACAAGCACATGCACATCCATGCTGTTAATCAAGCTAACATCACATGATTCGGTGTCTTAGATTTCTTTAAATTATGACCTGCTGTCAAGGTATTTGTGGTGTCAGCACATTAAAACTTGCTGACAGATCTGAAGCAGGAAAAGTGAAATTTTATGGTGAAAGTTTAAGTTTCTAATAGCTTCACTTCATTCAGCAAGTATCCCACAGAAATATAGAAGATTCTTTAGCTGACACAACAAACATTGTGACTACTATTTAAACACTATACTCTTATTTATTTATTTCTACATTTACAAGTCTAGAACTCTGTTAGGTTTTGATACTCGAGCGCCCTATGTCATCTGGACCAACAGCATAAAAAAACACCGACTTGCAATGACCTATTTGAGAGGATTTCCTCATTTTTGTGTTAAGCTGAGGGGTTTTGTGCAACCTGAACCATTTTGATCTTCCGCTTTTGCCACCAAAATCTGTACTCTGCTCTTTGGGGCCAGACTTT
Source organism: Telmatherina bonti (assembly GCF_933228915.1). Lineage (NCBI taxonomy): Eukaryota > Metazoa > Chordata > Actinopteri > Atheriniformes > Telmatherinidae > Telmatherina > Telmatherina bonti. The sequence continues at coordinate 20,604,429 of NC_136614.1, read as the reverse complement.
TTCCCACTGGACAGGAGTTGGCTACTCTAAGCAGCACAAAAAAGTCATTCATCGTCCCTCAAAGGCGTGAGCACTACATCAATCTGTCTGTCAGCAGTCTTCCAGACCAGTACGCCCTTGCCTGCCTCGATACATTCCACACCGGATCTCAGCACTCCATATGTTTAATACTCTGTATATGACTACCCTTGTGAGGGAAAATGACCAGGGAATCAGGATTCCTCTGGTTATACAGTAGAAGGTAAAAAAAAAGTCACCATGTACTTCTTTCCCACTTGATTCTCAATGAAGAATAAGAAAATATGTCTCTTTGGGAAGAAAAAACAAAAGAAACAGTATGAGCCATATACAAAAATCTCAGTGCTTTCAGTGCTGCTTCGTGTTTACATATCATGGAATTTAGTAACAACCCAGGGGGCATGTGATGAATCAAAAGAGCCAATGAAGAGTCAAAGAGGTCTGGGGAAGCGCTATCCCAAGGGTAATGTTTCCCTGCATCAACACCTCCTCTGCCTTCTGCGCATCCACAATTTGCCGACAAGGCATCCTCCTCTGATTAGGAATCTAATGTGCTCTGCATTTTATCTTACACAAATACATGAAACCATGCGTGGCTTAGTGGGAACTGTGGCTAGAAAGAAGAGCAGCGCAGCAGACAGGCACGCTGTGATAAAGTCTGAAAGCTTAACACTGCGCTCCCCCTTTACTTGACAGATGCTGACAGTGAAAGACAGCTATTCTTAGCAGGTTGTCATGACGGATGATGCTTTATGTTGTCTGGGAGGCACACAGAGTTTTCTCATTGTAAGAAAAGACAACACCATAAGCACATTATTTAGTCATCTTCCTGTAGAATGGTGTTTTCAAGGCTCTGAAAAGCTTTTTTATTTCTTCAGCTTAATCTGTTCATTTACAACTCTACACAAGCCTAACAGGAGTATTATTTAATTAGCAAAATCTAGAAGGATATTGAACCCGCCGACATGCTTCTTTCATGGTCTTATCAATTTTAAGGTGAATAAAATCAGCTTAAAAGTATATTACTTCTCACAAACCAATCGGGATTTATTGTTTCTAAATTAAAACTTGATTGTAGTTACATTACAAGTACTCTTAAGTGTACAATGTGTTATTTAATAAAATTACTGCCATAAAAAAATACTCTTCAAACTATACTTTTACCTAATAAGAACTACTAACTACATGAATAAACTAACACGAATCAACTTTACAACGAGACAGGACTTGTACAGATTGTGTATTTATGGAATGAGCAACACAGCTTCAAAGGTGATGAGTGTGAAAGACACCCTACTGAGTTGATGAGGATGCGCTCATAGTCATTGATACAGAGCAGCACACAGAGAAAACATGCACAAAACACGTTTTCACTGCTGATGAAGTCACCTATTTGCCATTTCTCATTCAATCTCCATAAGAAACGAGTAAACTCACTCCCATGATAAACTCAGGTTCATATTTCCCTTATTTTAAATTTTTTCTCTCAAGCTACTTCGAGCGTTTTGAATTCCTGATATCAAAATTTAACATTTTCTTTGAAAATGTTAAATTTTGAAGTCCCAGATTCTGATGAAATGAAGTCCCAGATTCTGGAGATGTGGGACGACAGAAACCCACTCCCATGTGTCTGCCCATCAATTAGGTACCCATCAGCTGCCAGTCCTACATCTGCGACTGGAACAAATTTGGCAGTAGTTAAATCTCTAAATAGGAGTGAATATCAACAGGAGAATATTGCAGAGGATACTGGTACATTTTTGGGGCACAGCCCACATGTTTAGCTGCTACTCACTCCTTTTTGTGACACGTTTTGTTCTACTACATAAACACTCCTTTCCAGTTGCTTTCAGCTTCCTTGTTCTGATAAAGCACTTCTTCACCCATACGAAAAAAAAAAAAAAATCTTTTGACAGCTCATCAAAAGAAAAGGGATTATGTTTTTCATGAAAAAAAAAACAAATCTATGAAGCGAATGCCACGAATTAAGAGGCTCAACTAGCTATCACCATATATAAAACTATTGTCAGCGTGTTTTTCACTCACATGGTGAAATTTATGTTTAAACTTTTATGATTTAAAGAGTGGCTGTTTTTCATCTGCCTTCTCCCAAGTAGATCTACAAATAAATCATCTGACATCGTCCACGGTAATGACTAGGGGAGAGGATCTTTGTAACGATGAAACATGATTTGCATACCACAAAAGATTTTGTAAATTGAACATAGAAAAGCATGAAATAAGTCTTTTTTTTTTTCCTTTGTTTTTGCCTTTGTTTCTTTGTGTCAAGTGATTCTTTCAAGTCAAATGAGTCAAATCTGGAACTATGTTTGGAAGTTACCTTGTTGTTGACAAGGCATCCATCAAAAATGTGAAATTAAAATAAGAAAGACAGAGTTAATCGCATTTAGGTGGAGAACATCTGAAAAGTCATGAAACTCAAGGAGATAGCAGTAATTTTGTCAACTGTTGTTTTAGACGCATAATAATGTGCCAAAGGTTTAGAAAAATATGCTGGAGAAAAATCCACTGAAGGCAGCTGCTTAGCGTGAACTCATGCTAACCGCTAACATTCGGTCAGCAAGCAGTGCACAACAGCAGGATACACATCACTTATTAACAAAAAGTGAAAGTGGCGCCTTCTACGATCAGTGGTTCATTCACAAAACCTAACAATCAGAAGGCCAATAACAATAATAGTAATAAAAAAAATCTGACTTTGATAGCTGCATGGCAGCAGTCCATCAGGTTGATGGCAGCTTCAAATTCAACTTGTGGAATTAAAGCGCAGGCAGCTGTAGTCGACAATCAGCTGCCCGCCTTTCAGTTTCTCATTCCATCAGCTCCGCCATCTGAAGGGGCACTACTAGCACCGCTAACAATCCGGCAACACATGATTTGTGTTGATTTGAGCCTCCGTTCCTTTCAGCTTCCTTTAAAACGCCCGTGACAGAACGCTGAAAGCTTTGTGTTTTTGGTGACAAAAAGCCAGGGCTTTATCATCTGAGTAGCGAGAAGGAATTATTATGATCTTTAGTCAACATTAGCTTTAATAACATTGATTAATAGACAAATGATGGCAGAGCATGTACACATAATAAAATGTCGAGCCGATATACAGCTGTATCTAATCCAAATTCATATCCTCACTCGGCACCTGCCCTGCTGCCACTCCAGTCAAAAGTTTCTTTACTTTTCCATGATTAGCCAGTTTTAACAGACTGCTTAACAGTGCACTTTCAAAGAGAGAGTTTCACTCCCTACTGAACTTGGCTCCTCATTCTGTTTGAAAAGAATGCACGAGGGAGGATATCCATGAGGCTAATCCGAAGGGATAGTCCCAACAATAAAAATACCTTACTGGCAGTGCCTGGTGGAATGACCCATTTTAATTGTGCATGCACTAATCTATCCCACAGCAAAAAGTGCTGCAGTTACATCCAACAGTCTCTGTGGCTCACTGGTGCATTGTGTAGGTGTGCCAGGGCTGGAGGATCAGCAATATTGTTTTTTTGTGGCTCTAGGAAGGGCTTACAGAGATGTTTACACCCCTAGGGCTGCACTAAATTTAATCCTGCATCAGGAACTGTGCAACGGGTAATCATGGCTGTATTTGATTATTTAAATCAGCGATAATTGCATCAAGCTTTGAGAACACACACTTAGATTTGTAAAACAAACCTTGTAAAAGAACAAAAGAAGTTGATTCTCAGCAGCAGATTGGTGAATCACATTAGAGCTTCACAAGCTTTTACAACTTCAGCTTGTTGAACAGAAAAGCATCAGTTTGTAATAAACACATATTTACAGGTTAATGAAAGGCCAGTGATGAAGTTTGAAAGACACAACCCTCTAAAATGTTGGGTTGAAACAGTTGAGTCAAATCTAGCGACTGGTTTGACCTTTCATTGATTTCACCTATCAAATGTTATTAGTCATGAGAGGGATATGTATGTAAGATGACAGCAGAACTGACTCTGCTGATGATGTTGAACTACAACAGAACTATTGTACATTTGCAGTTGTAAAAAGGGGTTAAATGTCACCATTAGAGATGTTTTAATAAGTCACAATAGAGAACATGTTTACTTTAGTAGGTCAATTAGAGCTGCAGCGAGTGACATGACCTCTGATTCACCCTGAGTCACTGTTGCCATGCAAAGCGGACACGAGGGCAATACTATGCATCCCTCAGAGCAGAATACAGAAGCAAATCAGCATTTCTCTTGTTAACTAGGGCAAATAAGCCCTGAGCCCTTTTTTTGCACATGGCGATCTCACAGCTCATCCACAATGTTGCCCCAGGTTGCTACTGACATTTGGCACTTTCCATTTATTTTACAAAAGGTCATGATTTGTAGCGGGTTCAGTAACGAGTCATGTGCAAAATGGATCACAGTTAACACCAGTACCAGAAAGGTCAACTAACAGGACAAGCTGACCCCCAGCTCTGCTGTCAGTCACTAATCAATAAAGTAAGTGAGTTATAAGACTGGCACGTGCCTCCTCTTGATAAACAAACTGCTCACCATCACACAGTATAACTAAGTAGATTTTGCTGTTGTTGTTTTTATGTTAATCATTTTTTTTTTTTTTTTTAATTTCTTTGAGGAATTTTGTCATTGCAATGAAACAAAAGCATCCCGACATCCTGGCTTTATCCAGAATGGCTTTAAATCCCTAACAGGCTCCTTGCTCACTTACAAATATTAAGCATCTTTTTCATCAACCACAACTGACAGTCAGCATCAGTAAAGCTGGGGGGAAAACTCAGAGGGAGGACCCTGTAAAGCTGCGATGAATAGGGATGAGGATTGATAGGATGTTATTGATATCAATGCCATTATCAATTCTGCCGATGAATCTGGTTATTCACAGATTACCTTATCAATTGCTGATCCCATTTTTCTATAAGGAAACAAGTAACACAGATTTAAAATAAAGTTGTCAGCCTAATAAATATTCTAAAAAGAGTTTACTTCAATATTAGAGTTTTTATAAACGGCACACGACAAAAAGAAAAGGATTCAGATCAATAAAGTTTCCAAACTGATATGCATTAGCAAAACTAAAAATCTGGTTTAAATAAGGAAAATAATATACCACTTAAACACAAAACCGGATGCTTTCAGCAACAGACGATGACATACTTTCATTTATGTATCATAACTTTTTGAACGGTTGTGCTATCAACATAACTGATGGATTCAGAAAGCTGAGAAAGGCAGCTTTGTGCTGATATACGGCGCATTAAAGTACACAGTGCCAGCACTGTCAACACCAACACAAGCAGAAATAAGCCCTGTGCTTTGGAAAGTTTGGTTTTAGATTCCCATCCGTTGCCATGAAGTGGAAAACTTTATAAAAGGAACTCCCAGCTAATAGTGAATAAGCCTGGCTGCAGCAACAGCTTCTTTCGCTGGACAACACATTGTTCCAGAAATAGTAGCAGTAAAAGATGATGCAAAGATCTTGCCCAAATGGAAATGTTGGGTTTGTCACTAAAGAGCCTGACATGATTTGCAGCTCATATTATTTGTGCATTCTGAACTGATTTAATATAAATCAGACATAAATGAAAAACTCTAAAAGGCTTTTTTAATTTTTCTTCCTTTATACCACAGACATGATGAAATGATAAAATAATGCGTCCTTCAAAAGAGCAACAGACAGAACTCTTCTAAACGTCCAAATATTTGAAGTAGATTATAAAAAATAAATCAAAAATATTACAGAGAACTAAAGATCAAATAAATAATTGTCAGCATCAGCTCAGCGCCACCAATAGGAGAGACTGTAATCTTGTTTCTAAGGGATGCGAGACTTCAACGCCATTTTAACCTTTAAGAAAGCAACATTGCAAAACACTGGAAAAAGTTATCCTCAATTCATTTGTTCATCACACTAAGTTTCTGTTTCTGCTCTGCCTCATTAAACCCACGGTTGTGCTGTTTGCATCCCTGAAATAATCTAAAAAAAAAAAAAGAAGTTATTTGCACACAGCATCTTAAAATTGTGTCTTTACAGAAATTTAGAATTTTATTGTTTAGTTTTTCATTAGCTAACTGCACAGTCCTCCCATCTAAGATATCCGACTGGAGGTGCATGTATAGTTCGTTGCATCAGGCCTCGGACTGGCTGTAAGCTCAGTGCTTTACCTGAAACAATCACTGGAAAGATGTGAACAAATTGCTAAGCCGTCAACTTAAAATCCTTGTAATTATCTCACATACACACCTCAGTTTACATGCAACAAAAACACACATGCACACACCACTCAACACAGTTAATAATTCTAATTTATCTGACATATTTTCAGCAACGAGCTCACATTTAAACAGCCTTTCTCATATTCTGCTCAGCTTCTGCTGAGTCAGCATCTGTGTTGCTTTAAATCCTATGTTAGTGATAAGAGATAAGAGCAGACCAGGCCAGTGCCAGTCGTACAGGCTGATAAGCACTGCTACAGGTCTAATGGTCCGCTGGCACATCGCTGTCTACACCAGACTTCAGCAGCAGATAAGACCTCACATCCTTGCGAGAGCTTTGTGAGAACCAGATGGGAGCACCATGATAAAAACAGTAGAGCAAAAAGCTGTGTCATCGATTCAATCTGATAAGGTAGCGAATCCTTGTTATTAACGAGGATCTAAAGCAGCAGTTGATTCGTCTACACAATACTTTTTTTTTACATCAGCTGGCCTCAGGTCACTGGAAAGAAAAGAAAAAAACCTTCACAACCAAACAATCCAGTGAGAAACATGAAAAAGGCAACAAGGTTGCATGTATCACTGCAGCATAAATGTCACAACTGTGTGCACAGACAGCCAAAAGTTTGTTTCAAATACCATCAGTATGTGTTTATCAGGGGAACTGCTTCCTGCCAAACATCTGAAACTCTGACACCAAAGTCAAATCGTTCCACTAGAACTCTTAAGCCCTCCTTCGGTGAACAAACATGTTCCCATACTACAAATAATCCACAACTATAGGAGCACAAAGAAAAAGGAGAAATTCTACATGGAATTATATCAAAGCATCCCGCATAGCGTAAAAACATGCAACTGTGGTGCAGTGGCAAGTTTCTGCCGCCTTCAATGTACACAGTTAATTATGGGTTATCTGTATTTATTATACAGCCTCATTATAGCCCTTTTATTGAACACAAGTGATTAAAACAAATCTAACAGGAACTGGTGCCAATCTTTAAGAAAGCACAATCTATTTCCCAGCAGCAGCAGCTGTCCTGTGGTAAACCAATACACAGTACTATAATTGAGTGAATCTTATTGGATGAAGAAAATTGGCTCATTGAGATTTAACAGCAGGCTGTCAGCTGAGGTGTGCTACCGCATCACAGATAGGCACCAGTCCAAGTGGTTGGATGAATGTGAGCATGCGCCTGTGAGTTTAATAGTGAACGTACATATTAGGACTGTAGGGTGTAAATGATGCTACAGGCTACGCAGCAGATGGTGTGTGGAGCCATTTAGAAGTCAATCTGAGGTAACACAGCATCAAATAATTGGAATTCTATTCAAATGTAGCATGTATAATGCCTGAACCGCCTGACAAATAACCATTCTCAGTCTGTTAAGGATAATTTATAGGAATCTGGTTGGTGATGCATGAAAAAGGTGCCAAAAGGACCCACCCGATGTGCTCCAATTAAATCACGAGCTATGATTTTCTGCATTCTTTCTTTTTCTGTTTGTTGGCTTTTTAATGGACCCTTAATTCTCAGGAAAGGGCCTTTTACTTCAAATTGTTGATTTGAACTATTCTTAACCCATTTAATAAGGTTGCACATTAAAAAGTCTGACCTGAACACTTTATATACACTGTGAATCTGAACAAGTTTGGTATTTTATTCATTTTGCTTCCTCTCAATCTCAACGCAACAGCCTGAGCAGGTGACATCAACTCCACCACTACCGTCGTCCTCCACGCTTCCCTCCGTGCCTCTGCATCTGTTGCAGCCTGCCAGGCAGATGTTCCTATGAGAAGAGGCAGCAGGCAGATAGAACCCGCTCAATCCTCCATCCCCCAGCAATTACCTCTCTATCTCCCCCACTGCAACAATACCAACCCCCACCCCGTATGAGGACCACCACCTCTCTCTGCAGCAGTCCTTTGTGTGAGCTTCATTGACCCTCATCTCTAGACAATTAGGATGGATAACAAGAGGTTGGAGACGGGGGGGCTGCTTACTTGCTAGCAGAGCCCACTGAGAGCAAAGAGCAGTGTAAGCAAGTTGGCTGTTAAGCAGAGGTGACATAAGCATGGGTTTACTTTTCTAACCATGGCACCTTATTTGGCACTAAGCTGAATCTCCACTGGAATTTTGTGCGGCACTGGTAGACATTTAAAATAAAGCTCAACAACCTCGCTTTATAGGACTCTAGGCAGACTGCAGATGAGTAGTGAGCAACACATATCTTACTTGAGTGGATTCTGGTGGCAGAGACTTGGCTCAGGGCCATATCTGGCTGCTGTTGAGGAGAATAATGATGAATATCTGAGGTGTCATTAATCTTGGTCAGGTACATGTGAAGCTGGCTGTGTGTCCTGTGTCGTGCCACGTTCCCCCTAGAGCCAGGTGGTGACTAGACAGTACAAGGTCAGAGGGAAAGGTCAGAGAGCATTATGCCACCTCTTAGTCCCAGTAGGGACACATGGACAAGCGCACAAACATGCATAAAATCAGTAAATGCTATCAGTTAAAAGACATGAATCTTAAACATAATTTACCTCCATCTAACTGGCTGAGACAACCGCACTGATTTCAAATGGGGGCATCTTCATGTTTGCTAAACAGATAAAAACTTCACCAGTTTTCAAACCTGGAACTATAGATTGTAAATGTGCTCAGAACTCCACAGCAGTGACTGCAGATGCATGGGCAACAGTGCTAAAAAGAAAATGACGAATGGCGTCTTTTTTGACAGTTGTCATAAAGTAGAGTCATAAAGTCAGTAAGCCTGCAATAATCCATCTCTAATGTCTGACATTTTGACTCTGGCTAGACTTGACTAAAGCTGTAAGACAGAAAAAAATAACATGGCTGCACTGACTGTAAAATACGCCAGCAAGCTGAACAATCTGGTTCATTGAAATCTTGGAGAAAAAAAAAAAAAAACATCATCAAGATGTGATAATGGCATTGAGCAGCATTTGTCATTTGTTATTGATCACATTGAGGGGAAAGAACAACACTGCACTAAAGTCAAACACACACGGCTGTATTGATGCTAAATTCACACTTGGTCGTACCATGTTATTGGGTGTCATTGTGAAAAGACTGCATCTCTCCTGCTGTCTGGTTCAAACCTGCAGGCATATGTCAGAATGCACTTTCACACAAACAGATTCACACAAATGCAGAAATGCAAACAATCCAGTGGTTTAAAAAAAAAAAAAAAAAAAACCAGAAAGAATTATCAGCAGCTTCGGTTGGACTGTTGATTTGCAGGATAATTAGGCGTCTTCACAAGCCCCTCTTCCTGGCCTACATTTCCAAAGATTCAGACTTTTCTTTGTTAATACCTAAAGCTCTACCACAGGCTCTGCTACAATACATAATCCAAAAATGAACTTTACATTACCTCCAACACAGCCGAAGGGAGTAAAGCAGTGCTGAAGGGAAATAAGGAAAGTATGCCAACTGGACTATCAGCCAATCGCATGGAGGATGTCTGTGGAGAGGGATGTCTTGTGGGATTGGAGAAAATGCCAACGGAGGGCTGATAACGCTGCTCGAGAAATCCTTTCAGCTCGCAAGATGCCAAGAATATCCTTCCGTACATGTAGAGCATTGCTAAGGCACTGAATTCTGAAGTAGGAGATTGTTTTTGGTGTATGATGTTATTTATCTTTAAAGCATTTTCCTAGTTAAAGAGAAAAAATAAATTACAAAAAGAAAAATATAGACAAGGTTTAGATTTATTATTTCCCTTTGTGTAGATGTTCTGTTTACTTTAACCTGAACATCAAGATTTTTTTAAATCTTACATTGTGATGATAAGAGCAGGTGTGTGTCAGCTTCCCCATGCATCAGTGGACAGCTTCTGGTTTCTGTCTTTTTTTGGTGTTTATCAGGTTCAGTAAGGAAGACAAAGTAAATGCACTTTAACTGCTTACAACAATATGAAAATGCAGGTTTTAAGTTAATAAAAAAAACAAAAACATCCCTCACAATTCAAGACGCTTTCTCTTTGTTAGCTTCTAACTCCTGGTGAGAGAAATTACAGCCTTGTGTGCAAGAACCACCTGGTTTAATGTGCGCTGCATGTTAACTTACCTGACACACACACACACACACACACACACACACACACACACACACACACACACACAGCATACACAATTCTTTCAAACAGTGGCCAAAGGAGAGCATTAGTTAGCCTTAATGCAAAAGAGACCACAGCGGGGGAGGAATGGGGTTGAGGCTGAACTGAGCAGCAGATTAAATATTATCATTCTGCTATTTCATCGGAGGGTAGTCCCTGTTGAATCTGTTCTCCATCCCCAATCCACTTCTCCCTACTTTCCGTGTCCATCTGGTGGGAGAAAATCTGGCCACAGCCCTTCCTGTGGAAACAGCTTCATTAACAAGAAGCTTCATTAACTTCTGCACAGACCTTTGGCATCGAGTTGACTGTAAGAAAAGCTCGAGAAGCTTCGCCAGCCTTGCCAGCTCCACCATATGGGTGGTGGATTGGTCTCTGCAACAAATCTATGATCTTCCTAAAATCTCTAGCTTATCTTGATCTCGAGGCTGTTTCCAGGAGGAGAAAACAAGCACACAACACTCAGCCATTTGGTTGCCTTTGTCTTTAGAGAGGTTCAACGCACTTAGCTTCTGATTACACCAAGGTGTTCCCCTTTCACCCAAATACACTCAGTTACACACAAATACACCTATTAAGAATAAAGCATAATTCTAATATGAGAGTAATTTACATGAAGCATGATCGCATACTGTTGTTCTCCATCTGTTGATCCCTGAGTCCATGAGGGCCTCAAGAGATCTTAGCATGCATGGATGCAAAGGTCTCAGGTTTTGAGACAAATTCACAGCTGCTGCAACCAAACAACTGCAGAAAGCAGGAAAATATACCTTTATATTGCTGGATTAGGTTAACACTGAAACGCTTCACATCAAAGACATTTCATTTTTATAGAGTTTATGGAGTTCTAGAGCGGCTGCATCTTTTTGAGAGTCATGAGAATGCCACCGAGAAACTGTGTCAACAAATTTCAACCCTGAACAGCAGAGCTGTTTATAAGACCAGACAGCTTCAGAGGTGTTTTTCAGGACCATTTTGTCACCTTTGAGTAAGTGCTTCCCTGTGGTCACGTGTCTGTCTGCATCTGTAAGCGAGAGCACTCTGTGTAACTGTGTGTGTGTGTGTGAATGGTTATGTGGGTGTGTGTGTGTGTTGAGGGGGTAGGGGTGGAGCTGGGAAAATAGGGTAACAGCGAAGTAGACAGTGGATAGATGCTGTAATATAGTTTGTCAGGACGTGTGAGGTCGATCTGATAGGTGCGAGGAAATTTGTCTCGCACTAAAAAAGTGTGCTGCAAGTAGAGGTAAAAAAAAAGGAATAACATCAAGACATGTGAGATGTTCAGTAATATTCATGAATAACACATATGTCCATGCACCAAGTTAACATGTAATGCAAAGAAAAGCCTCCATGTTGCGTGTGTATGTTGATGATATGTTGGTTTATTTTAACTGAAGCTGAAACATAAAAGTCAAAATCTGAAACATGTGTGCAACGTCCTGTTTTCCTGTTCCCTCAAAATCTCACCTTTATGACAGTAGCTGCGTTTCCATTGCATTTTCTACAGCAATATTTGTAAATTTTGACAAACCATTGCGATTTGCAGGTGTTTCCTGTGACCAGTGTTTAGCGGATAAGCCTTCAAGTCTCGTAAAATTTTGTTATTCTTGCAAGATTTTACGAAAATAGCGGTAGATACAAAGTAGCCACCTAGCATTATTTTGGTGTTTTCTACTTGTTGCGGTGAATTTGATACTTTTTTCGAAGCTATTCTCCCTCATTTTCTTTTCTAAAACTCTGAAATTCGCTGTTATTTGCGGATTGCGCCATCTTTACCGGAAACGAACTGGTCATAACTGGTCATAACCCATTCCACGTTGTGTCCGGGGACCCATAAATGCGAAAAAAAAAAAAAAAAGCGTTTCAATTATACTTTCGTGATATGTTTCTATATTGAAACATATGAAAAACAACCTCATGAAAGTATAAAAACTTTTCAGCGGTATTTGTGACTTTTTTCAAACTGTAGCTGTTTCCATTAGCAGTTTCTTTGATTACTATATTTAGTTTTTGCGCAGTTCTGGATGTAATGGAAACGCACCTAATGATGTCCACATAAAAGTTAAACATGAACTTATTTCAGCACTATTAGATCCAGCTGAGGGATTCCTGAGCAACACAGAGAAGCATGAAAAATTCAACTTGAAAACAGCCTGGCAACAGCCATGTGGTCATCCCTGCAGGAAGAATTTACACAAGGCAGAGACAAGTAATTAACTCAGCTGACACAGCCTAGGTTGTGTACACTGCAAGTAAATTAATATCTATGGCCTCATCTGTTACGTGCAGCTTCTCCAAGCAGTTTAAATATAAGCCTGGGATCATGCATCAACTACATGCTTAAGATTTTAGCCATTTCAACTTTGACATTTTTATTCTAAAACAAAAAAATTTTGATTTAATGTCTGCTTGCATTATCGCTCATCAGCTCAAATTCTCCTAAATATACAGTCTACAGCAAGCCCAACACACATGCTGCAGCAAAACTGATCGATCCGAATTACTGTGTTGCAGATGGTCATCATGTGAAAGGTATCATGTGGGAATCAATCATGGCAGCAGCAGCATTTGAGCCCTGGAGATTCCACAGGGATAAGTTTGCTCAAATCTGACGGGCTGGGATTTGGCACTCCAGAGCTTTCCTTGTCACAATATTGATTTAGAAATAATTACCCAGACTGCTTAGTGATTCCTTGAGTGTTTGCCAGTATCCTACTTCAACCTCAGCCACTCTAGCGCACGTTACTGCAGCAAACCAGCGTTTATTACTCCTCTGATTAGATGTACCCATCGTAATCTGTGAGAAAGCTGTCTGTTTTGAAATACAGCTGAAGTCGTCAGCTCTTCCTCCAGAGAGGGCTAACAGAGCTGCTAGTAAGTAATTACCATTAAAGCTGGTGGGTTAGCATTCAAAGTAAGACTGACAGCTTTAAGCCCCCACGTGCTGATTTAATCACCACAGATATGAATTATTGAGACACACCAAACTGATAAGCGATTGCCAATCTTTTTATGTTGACACCGTCACCTGAAATTAATGTTTAAAATGAAACAAAATGGTAAGAAATGGAAGTTTAAACCAATACTGACCATTTCTGCAGCTACAGAAATGCAACTTTTTGATCCACCCTCCAGCTCAACGGCTCTGAAATGCACATGACAAAGGAATGTAGAGGGAAGAGGCCCCATGCATCTAGTTATTTCTCAGTATGCAGCGTTATATCTTGGCATGGCTGAAACACTGTATGTCTAAGCTCTTTTTTAGGTATGTATTTAGTCCAAAATGGTCCATTTCATACATGGAAAACATATCAGATGTGGCAAAACTGGTAGCATATTTCTGTGGCTTGTGTGGCTGCTGGCACATCTGCTCTGCTGAGACAATTTGATAAAGTGTCCATGCAGACCATCCAGCATAACTGCTCAGCAGGGATAAATGAGTGGGAGACATGCTGACTTTAAGTGCTCTAATAGCACTGGATCATATAACCCATCACTACTGCCCTTCTGTAATGGACTAATTATGGCTGCGTGCAAAACATACAGCAAGGCAGCAGCTGAGAAAATTCTCTGTCGCAGTCTTGCAATCCATTTCTCACGCTTTCTGCCGAGGTAGAACCTAAACGAGAGACAGAATGTTTCGTTATTTCCGTTGAACAACCCAGGAACTGGACAGATGAACAAGGAAGGATGTTTTGTTTTTGTTTTTTTTAAATTTGTTGTTTCTGGCATACTTGGAATTTTACTCGCAGGTTTTACCATCCAGCATGTGCTAGCCCTAATTGGACAGATGGAGAGAAAATATGAAGCTATTCGCTCATTTTGCCTCGGGACTAAATCTAAATTGCCGTCATGCTAACTGATTAATCATTTCAGACGTATCTACGTATGGACCTTTTCAGTTCATTTTACTACTTGTATTTTATCATAGAATTTTTTTAAATCAAATGCTAAAAGGCCTTTTGCACTTTTGAAGCCAGCACAGCGTGAGGGCACAAAATCTCTAAATGACGACAAATAAGGCATAAAAAGGTGATGAGGAGTGCTGACAGTTCATAGAACAATCTCTGATGATATTTTGGTGGGATGAACTGTAGGGAAATGTTACCAGGTACGAGTCTGTGAGAAGATTTGCCATTTTCTGTTGACACCAGTTCAGCAATGGCCAAAATCTTTTTTTTTTTTATTGCCGTCTTACACTGAATTTCTGACCAATATTTAGCTTTTCACTGCATTGTGTACACAGCTGCAGGGATCCGAGCATGTAGAGGAAATTAACTGTCCAATTTTCATTCCATTTCTATCTTGGAGCCAAGGCAGTGATAAACACCTGACAGAAGACATTGGACTTCTGCAGAAACGTTTTCCAGGTGAGGTGGTTTTGCTCTGTCTGACACAATGTCCTTCATGTGTGTAGAAGTAACAATTGCTGCATCGACAAGGCGTCGGCTAGACGAACAGGATGTTGAGTGAACAGGTGAGGTGGTACACCTGAGAATTGGCATAATGGCTGCAGACCAGGATTTAAAATAAAACTGGACCCATCTGGATGACACTCCCATGTGCTGATGAAATCACCACTTTACTCAGAACAGCAAACCATCACAATCATGCTAAGATAAAGTGTTCTTTTACACACATTTACATTTTACATACATTTAACCAGAACATTGACGATTTACTGGTTTAAGTGCATCATTGCCATCAGATCCAGTAAAGTTTTTGGTGTCTTTTAATGTTCTTGTATTAAATAAATGTCTGCATATTATAAATATTTTGATATTTTCACAGCTTTCTTCGGTTAAAAAAGATGTATTAAATCAAATAATTTATTTTTTTCCTTTTATAACACCCAGAATAAATTTATTGGCAATATGGCAAATCATACCCATCACATGCAAATTTTCAATTTTACACATATATACGACATTTATCCGTATAAAAGTCTCTGACTTTTGGGGTTGAGGCTAAATATCAAAAGTTATTTGGAATGTTTTAGAAATTGGAAAGCTCTCTACCAGATGCTTCCAAGTCATATTAGCCGCATTTGGTTCTATCGCTATCTACAGGCCAAGAAAAGTGTCTAGACTTGCAGAAATTCTTCTTTTGTCCTCAGTACAAGAAATTTGAGACTTTCAGATAGGACAAATAAAACTTACATATCACTGTCAACAATTTCCAGATAAGTTGTACAGGTCTCTGAACTCTGCACCACAGCCAAAGATTAAACAGCAGACACAGCTGAGCAAACGGGAAATATAAACTGAGTTTAGCCAGTTATTGTTCTGAATTGTATCGGTCAAGTCTACCTGTTTTTGAGTTAAATAAAACAACAATGTTGCTTTCATTTCTACTGAGAACTGAAGGATATAAAGTTTTACTTTTCCACACAAAACTTTTCATCAGCACCGAAATCGCCTTACCCGTAATTACAGCATGTTTATCACAGCTATCCGATTAAAACCTGTGTGTTGTTCTGCCAGCTTTGGTACAAAAAACAAGTTTGGTTATTTAACCTCTGCCAACTCATCTGGCAAAGCAGCATAAGGCCAGCTCTAAATCCTTCCCAGCACTCCAGCATCACAATCAGTGTTATTTATTGTAGTTTACGGTACTAACAAGCCTTCCTCCACAGTAGCGCTACCTCGGTTGCCCTCACTACTCAGTCCTGCCATATTAATGACCGCATTTGTGTAAACACAATCCCCCAAGTAAGCTTTGGGCTAATATGCATGTTATGCTCATCTCTATTAACCAAACTCTCTTTGCTCTGCGGTGATAAGACATGGCAAAACTGGCAGGATGTCACTAAACCCCATTGTGATCTCTAATATGGAAAAAATCTTGGCTCCATCTTTTTGTACTGACTGAAAAACTCGTGCCAACTAGGTGAAACCTGAGCTGTTCTTGTCAACTGGGAGCTGTGTAAAACACAGGCCAGTGATAAAGGGTTGGCAAGATGAGCAGCTAATTCTGCAAATATTACTTTAACTATTTTTTTTTTTTTGTTATTAATCTATCCCCAAAAAGTTTAGAGCAGGTTCTGAAAACTGAATGTATGCAAGTATTTCAGGCCTATTTTCAAGTCAAAATAAATCATTTAAAAGTGTGAAACTGTTTCTAATCGTGCTTTATAAGTTCAAACCCAGAAATCAGCACTGCTCCATACCAAAGATAAAATGTCTCATATTAGTCTATTAAATATGACCAAGATGCCCTTTGGCGCTGGTGCCATGACTCATCAGCACACAGCAGTATTTCATGCAAGCAGCAAATGGCCCAAAGACATGGACAGGAGCATGTCTAATCAATCAGAGACAAAGCTCACTTGCAAAAGGTTGGACGTGTGGAGGCGGCGTAAGCTCATGCTTCAGTCCTGAAGACACATATTTCAAATCCAGTCTGGGATTTTTTTTTTTACTTCATTTCTAAATGTTTCAGTTAGAACAACCAGATTTTGTTCAATATTGGCCTGAAGTGGAAACGAGATCCAAACTTTTTTTTTCCCTTTAAATTGATCAAACGTGACGTGCAGATGTCTTGAATGCAAACATTTTAATCTGACAAATGATCTGTTTACATCCAACGGCCTTTCTGCGACCCACAGGAGAACATTTCAACCTTAAACCACCAGCTCATTAACCCAAACCTGAAGAGCTGACCTGAAGGAGTTGCATGCATTGGACAAATGAAAGCTGCTGTCAAATACAATTCACTGAAACTGGGTTGAAGCAAACACTTATTTACACCATGGATAAATTTCCTGATACTATTTGATCATTTCAAACACTGTTTTGTCTTTGAAGTGAAGAACTGGTTTGAGATTTCTTGCTTTCCATTTCTCGCATGCTACAGTATGTATTTTGCAAGTTTTTCCACTGTGGATGTTTTGTATGTTTAGAAGGATCTCAGAAGATGAAACTTGTGAATGATGGTATAATTTCCAATAAATTTCAATGGAATATTCCACTGATGCTCCATTATCGGTTTTGTGGTCTTTGTTTATTGAAAAATGGAATAAAGCATCAGAGAAACTGTATTAAGGGGTTTGTACTTTGCTATCACAGCTTGTGCTAGCATATTTTCCGATGATACTGAGTTTAAGGCAAGTTTGTTTTTATAGCACCTTTCATGTACAAGACAATTCAAAGTGCTTTACATGAAACATTAAAAGCATTATAGAAAAATTAGCATAAAAGAAAATAAAGATGTCAGAGTCTGGAACGTGTCTATTTATCTCATATATAAGAGCAAAACCATTTGAGATGTTGCTCATGATCTGTCCCTAAGTAAAATAACAAGAATAATCATGTCGCTAATTTACTAATGTTAAAAGAAAAGAGACAATCACGTATTGCAAGATGGATAAAAGCTAGTGTCCTAATTTCTGTCAAATACTATGCAAATTAAGTGAGCACTCCTAAATTCATAATAAACTTTTATTATGTTGTCAACTTCAACATGTCTGAATGGCCAATATTACCCACCGTTGCTGATGCGGCTTTATGTGCATCCTGTCACTTAGTGGTGACATAATTGCAGAGCTGCTGTCATCTGAATCTAATATTGTGGACGTCTGGCTTTTGCAATCAGGGAAGTAAAAGGGAGCAGTAAAAAAAAAAGCGGGGGGAGGGGGGCATGCAAGCAGTTGGAGCTCAACAGGCCATTTGCACAGCTCTGTTGACACATTGTGACTCATTTACTCTCAGCGGGGTTTTCAATTACTTAAGATTAGAAACCTTTTGGTGTTTCTTTTAAGCCAAGCAGGAACTGTCTTAATAATGTCATGGAACTTCAACAGATTATCCAGCAAAGTAAAAGGACATTTATTTCATGACTGGTGTTACACTTATGAACCATTTAGAGGCAATTGGAGTCACAATCACTTCTCTGTTCGCCTAATCATAAGATAGCTGCTGTGTTGCTTAAAAAGTCTTGTGTTGTCCATCAGAAATACAGTTATAGTCACACTATTGATTGTAAAGAGCTAATATGACATCATCAAACCGAGACCGTTAACAGTAGAAATCACCAAAAACAGGCAAGTGTTGCTCTAAGCAACCAGGAAAGAAAAAGACACAATTTCATATGAGCATCATGTTTATATAACTGGTCTAATATCACAAAAGATATGAAGAATTTATTCTAAATTAACTAATATGTGAAAAAAATTCTCTCATATAGTTACACAAAGAAATCCTTCCTCTCTCATATATGTACGTGACACAACTTGAGTTTGACAAGCAACCTGACAGCCTTTCAGGGGCTACCTTCCTATTCTCACCTCGTCCAGCATGGGCAGCATGGGCAGCGTGCACAGGTGCACGGTGAATGCATTTGCATTAATTCATCTGATGCAACCTATTGTAAATCAATGCTGTGACGTGAGCTGCAATATAACCAAGATTACAGCTATAATTCCACAAATACGGTTGAATCCTGCTGTTTTGTCAGCAGAAACTGTTACCACAGCTTGCAGACCCATTTCTAATTCATCATGGTGCCCGTGAATCACGCTGGACCAGGCACTGGAGAGGTTTTTTCCTGCAAGAAATTTTTACTGTGACTGATACGAAACAGAGTTAAGCTGTCACGGTGTGATAAGGGCACACATTGCCGTACAGTGTGGTCTGAACAGGGACCTGCAGCTGTGACAGAGAAAGTCTTCCAACCCTGTCAGATTGTATTTGACATCATGTGTCAGAAGGAAGGTAAGTCAGAGACACACACATCAGCCACAACTTTTAAATCACCTTCTTTATATCAAATATCCTCCCCTTTTAACTCCAAACCAACTCTTTAGGTTAGAGTTCTAGGAACGTGGTGCCTGGTCTTCTTATCTTCATACCAAAAGTTCTCTGGATTTTTTTTATTTTTTATGCAGTTTGACACTACCCATTGTCCAAGACTTCCCTGCACCGCAACAGCTTCTGATAAGACAATAATTTTCACTTCTGTCAGCAATTTTTTAATATTAGGCTTATCAGCGGGGTGTTTTACAATCTAAGAAAACATAATCTCCTTGCACCTTCAATACAAAGCCATGTTAATTCTTCTTTGGCACCAGTCTGATTTTCAGGATGAGCAACTTGGAAAGCAAAAATAAATTTAAATGACTTTTTCTTGCATTTTCTCTCTCCCTTTTTTTGTAGTGCCTCTCTGCTCAAAGTACTTTACAATACAATAGACTTTAACAATGCAGCATAAAAAACACAAACTGTACACTTTACACTTCAAAAAACACAAACAGGTAGTAGTAAAAATACCACAACAAGCAAAGAATACTCCTTCCTGAATGACACATCTGCTATACCTCCATGAAAACTGCTCCCTTTCTAAAGCTGAAGCTTCTCAATCTCATAGACGTCTCCTCTCCTCACAAGTTCATAATGGACCTACAGTAATTACATGTTTGCCTGTTATCCAGGTGATTTTAAAAGATGACTTTATAAAGTTCTCATTTAGCATATATGGCTTTCTCTCAAACACCAATGAATCCAAATGAAGGGGGGGGGTGTATAAAAATATAGATATAATTGTCATCTTTTCTTAAGCTCAGGATCTTAAGCTTTGTTGTCGTGAAACAAAACAATCTTCCATGGAGGCAGTCCAGGTTGTTTTCCCCATAAAATGTATGATTGCATTACAGTAATCCACGGATACATGCTTCAGGTTACTACCTGAAAGGATTTGCCAAAAAGAAATCAGTAAATAAACAACAAGGTATGTAGAAAAGCAGGAAACCTTTTTTCTTGTTTTCCTTTTTAAGCCTAAAGCATCGCTGTCTGAAGCTCTCAGCAGTGACGCGGTCATTTCCACATTCTTTTCCCCTTCTAAGGAAAATAACTCTGTTGTCAGCCCAAGCAGTGTGAAGACAACGCTGACAAAACTGAGCATTCATTCAAAGAAATGTGCTGGCCTCAGCCAAGGCTCCTTAAAGCAAATATCGCAGAGGAGTGAAACTCTATCACTGAAGCACTTCAGAGGAGCTGAAAAATGTCCACTTCACTGGCTGATCTGGCCGTTGCACGGCAGTACCAGGTCCTCTGAAAAACGGCCCCTGAAACGCATGCTTGACATTTGTTTACAAAACATTGTCAGACGTGAGTGGAAAGCGGCAGGATGGTGGATGGGGTTCACAAATGAGGTCACAAGTGGATTTAAGCAGCACTATGTAAATGACCCCTCCTATAGGATTTCAATGAGCACTAATCTGCCTGTATGACCTAGTCTCATCTCTCTCCCTCTCCCCCCTATTAACAAAGAGCCTCTGTCAGTGAGTTTTACTTTGCCGAGAGACAGGACGGAGAGAGAGAGAGATGTAGACACACACACACACACAATTGAAGAATGTCTTACAAAGGAACGGAGAGGAATGAAAAAGCCTATTTCTTCTGTTCTTGTGAGCTTTTCTAAAATGATAATGATGAGGCGACTATTTCAAAGTAAACAAACAGACGACTTAATCACAAAACAAAAAGCAAGGACTTGTATAACTGATGCAAATTAAGTCCTGTCTGCAAAGTAAGATCTCGGAAACTGGAACAAGACTGCATAAATTGACATTTACAGACAAATTCGGGGCCGTTATGTAACTTACTTACTAAGCAGTACTCATGACACTGCTTGATTTTTACAGTCACTGTATCAAACCATGCTTATGCGAGAGCCGTGCATGCTTTCTCTCAGCTTGACCCACATTACATTTGGCAGCTCAAGCTAAACTTGTACGCCCTAAAGGTGGAGTTCTTATTTCAAGAGAGGAGATCAAATTGAAGCAACTGTCAGAGACTTAAAAACTGGCATTCATGCATGCCACTGATGCCAGGCTTTGCACTGGTTTTGATGTGATGACCTTGACTTCTACTAGAATGGAAGGAATTATCACAAAGGCACAGAAAAGGATTAATAAAAAAGTGTCTTACCTATATGAGAATTTCCATCAGAGATAACACCCAGAAGAAGAAAGGAACATTTTTAATTAGTACGCTGATTCCACTATTACATCAAATATAAGCACAGACAATTAAAAAAAGATCAAAGATTGCAAGGCATGGATTATCAGGAAACCTGATATGCATGCAGATGCTGTTTCAATACTTTTCACATAAGCATATGTTGAATAGTTTAACAGTTTAAAGTCCAGAAATCTAAAAAAAAAGTATTCAGTGTGGAAAAGGTTCTGTTGTTTTGAGATAAGTAACAAGTCACATCTTTACATGGATCTGTCACTTGTCCTGAGCAGAAATGTGCAATTAGTGAAATTATTCTCTCTCTGGATAAGCATTGATAATTAAACTGTGTGAAAACAGGAGCTTTTTGCATGTTTCAAGCCCTCAGGCTGCCACACTTCCCCCATTGCTGCTGCCTTTTCCACCTCTGTGGAGGCCAGATGAATCATTCCACTCAACCCCTGACCTTCAGTAGGGCGATACGTGACATGCAGTTAGTGGCACATTAGCAGCTGAGAGCCTGTGGGCATGCCAAGTCTGGCTGAGTCAGGATATTCCTATAGGACATGCCCGAGTCCAAGCCTTCAGGATTAAATGACCCAAGGTCTTCATCTATAGTAATGCATGCCTCAAAGGGCTTGGTATTTAGCCTAAAAGTATTTGAGGGCAGCGACATATAGGACATGTTAGTCAATCATCTAATATATAGTAACCTACTTCTGTAGCTTTAGCTTTCAGCTTGTTGCAAAAGGAAAAATAAATACACAAAACAGTTAAGAGAATTGAATTGAACCTATATCGCATGCTTTCTATCAATAAATGCAATCCTGTCAGCTTTTACTGGAAAACAAGAGCTAATCTGAGTCATTGTGATTACAGTGCTGCAGCGATGCCTGTTTCTAGGCTCATTGTCCGCAGGATTATAGGAAAAAAGGCACCAAAATCTCTCAGCAGGGCTTCTACATGTTGCCTTGGTAACCTATTACAGTCTACAAAAAGAAGGGGAAAGGAATGGCAGACTTGACATCCCATAATGAGCTGGCTGTGAATGGGGTTCTGTGGGGGGCTTCACTCAGAACCATGTGGATTGCCAACGAAAATAACCAGGCCTCATGATCTTTAAGAGGGAAGAATACCAAAGTGAAGTGTTTCAAATGGGACAAAAGGAAGTTTCACAGCATGAAAACCTTCCTCGTGTTTACAGCATGGGCAAAGAGTGGATGTAGTGTTAATGGGGTAAACGAGGAGATGCGCAGAGTGTATGTCAGACAAGTGTTGGAAGAGAGGGAGGCTTCTGGGTTGGCAGGAAGCAAACTGAGCCATCTAAGTGTGCGCACACAAACACAGCCTCAGCTCAGAGCCTGCAAGACAGAAAAAAAAGCTCTGTCACACTTCTGCTTGTGTTTTACATCCCCCTGCAGTTTCCATCTCTACTCCAGGGAGCCGGAGTGCTGACACAATTGGAAATGTCCTTGCCAAGAGCCTGCATAGCTTTGCCTCACTGAACCACATCGGTAAGGAGAGGCTGATACGCTGAACATGATCTGTATTTAAACACTATGGGGAACATAAAAGAGTGCCATTTTACCAAAAAAAAAAAAAAAAAAACAATGCAAACAAAGGTACATTTATCAAACATTTTTTAACAAGCACATTTTTACTTTCTGTCAAAGCTATACACTCCAAAACTGGTTAACACAAAAAAACAAAATCTCAAAAATTCAGTTTGAAATTCACCAGAACACTACCAGACAAAACATTAAACATGTCAAAACAATATCAGACTTTTTATTTTGACATCCCCAAAAGCCTCGTAGATGTCGAGCAGATTACGTAAGCTGATTTTAGGGGCCCCCGTTGCCTTGCATGATGCAAACTAGTGTGGAAATCCATGTCTGTTTTCTCATGTAGCCATCACGACTGATGTATTTCTTTTGTTAAAATCTGCTCTACAACATGTTTGTTCCCCTGGCTGCTGAGATGGATCAAATATTTAGCAGCTCCAGGAACATTAATGTCTCTGAACACTATATGTTGCAGAAAATCATCACGTTTATCAAGTTAATTTTAACGCTAAAATAGCAAAAAGAAAAAAAAAAGACATTTGTCATGAATTGTAAATGTTTATCCCTGCATGTAAAAACCTTCTGAACTGCGTACTGTAAGGCGATCTGATCGCTGTCATGCACTGTGCCTCTAATAAGCCTTGTGAGCAGTTTTTAATCTGCTTGCAGCTATTAAACTGTGGTTCAGTGATGCCATTTCCTTTTCTGTCTATGTTTTTATGGGATCTGGGTGGATGACTTTTACTGTTCCTGCAATACCATTCAGCACCAAGGAAATTGCTTTTATTCTCGTCTAATGCAATATGCTGTGCTTGAAAGCTTGTTTAAAATCTTTTTGAGAACACTGAGTTGCATTTACAAGTATAAACTCTGCATGTTTGAGTCGTGACTGGGCTGGAACGTTGGGAGTCTATTTGGGGATGTAAAGCTAAATTTAGCTTGTTGAATTCAAAGCTTGCATTGGTGAAAAGAAATTAGTTTGCTTTTTAGTATTACAAGGATTTTTTGTATTAGCTACAATGTAGCTGCTACATTGTCTGATCTCCATCTAGGTCGCACATACAGAGAAAGTTTGAATGAACTAAAAACATGCTAACTTTTTATGCATGTTCTTGAATATAGCGAACAATCATCCATATCCTACACTGGAGGAAGAAATGTCTCTCTGTGGAGAAAGTTTTCTATAAGCTACTTGCAGTCATGCATTCCAGCTCAGAGGTTTTAAGTGTGGGTTGTAGAGGTTTCCCTAAAACTTTCCTAAAACCCAAATTTTCCATCAATGATTAACTGTTTACCAATAGAAGAAAGCCCCAACTTCCTTTTTTTTTTCATGTGTGTGTGTGTATACACAGCGAGTCGGCATCCTGCAAACACCTGGCACACCTGATACAGATTTAAAAAGAATTGTGTTTTTGAAGATATTTTAAATGCTGTAAGAGAAAGCAACCTTTGTTTAGACTAAAGAACTGAAGAGCATAAACACAACTAAATTACAAAAGTTTATTTCAAATAAATAAATATATCCTGCGTAAATTTAACATCAGAATGAACAGAAAAAATTTAGCATTGTTTAGTCAAAGTTGTGACTTACTCCAACAGAGATGCTGTGACACTTGCAGAACTATGGTTGAAAATCTGACTCAATTCTCAATATTTGCATTCGTCTCTCCTGGTTAATGACTTTCATAAGCAATATGGGAATTATCAAATGAAGACTGGTGCTACTAAAGAAATCTGACATAAAATGCAAAGAGTTTGAATGTTTTCAAGATCTGTGTGTTGATCATGAATATTCTTCACTTTTACTGTGATTTAAACAAAAAGACCAAATTCTATAAGTAATTAGTGGTGGCTTTTGGTTTGGGTGGGGTAAATGGCAAAGGATTACTCTCTTTACACTCACCTTTTCCAACAGTATTCTGCTTTATTACGTTACCAGCTTGCAATTATTTTGTTGGGGCGGCTGTAGCTCAGGAGGAAGAGCAGTTGTCCTTCAAGTGGAAAGTTGGGGGATTGATTCCAGGCTTCCCCTAACAGGCCAAAGTGTCCAAGGGCAAGACACTGAACCCCAAGCTGCCCCCCGATGTGCCTATCAGGGTAGTGTGTTGGATGAGTGTGTGTGTGAATGTGTTAATGTGACAAGTAGTGTAAAGCGCTTTGAGTGGTCTGCATGACTAGAAAAGCGCTATAGAAGTACAAGTCCATTTATGTTTACTGGTGTTCTTGTTGGGGAAAATTTGGTTTGGTTTTCTCCACTGCTGTAACACTCAAATAAGTATAACTGTAAGTCTGCTATCATTTAAAAAAAAAAAAAAAAAAGAGTTTCTATTAGACTTGGGCCGATACCGATCCTAACATTGAGATTGCCAAATATTTCTGTCTAAACACTATTCAGCACTATGGAAACTAAATCATAATTCCTTTTTTCTTTCCCAGCAAAAGCCTTCCATACACATACAAAGGAAGTTGTAAAATCTTGCTTTGAATTGGTAGGCAAAGAAAAAAAGACAAGTGAGTCACAGTTGTGCCAACATTTAGCATTAGCGCTATGCTAGTAATTTGGTGCCATTCCCATTAGTTTGGCTGAGCAACAGTTCCTACCATGACTAAACAGTAGGGCTGCAAGATTATGACCAAAATAATCACGAATATTATAGTAATCACAATTATTAATCAAAATTATTCAATGTGTCTGAAAAAACAAGTAGTTTGATTCCACCACTTGTAAACAACCTACCTGGCAACGCTATATACATACATATTATAGTTTTATATAAAATAGAGATAGATCGATAGAGATATGGGTGTATATGCATATACAGTGTATAGCACTCCCTCTCTAGTCCCTCATCATTTTTCATACAGTGCAGGCAACGCCCCTTTGGAAAAATAATTACATGAACGGATCTTATATATCTTATCTGGTGTTTTGATGTAGCTGTATTTTCCATTTTCAACGTGACTTGCTGTCATCAGTCTGAAGCTTGTCACATCCTCAACGAGAAGCTTCGTCTGAAGCCGGGAGGGATTAATGCAGGGGGCGATGTCTGCTTTTTGTGCAATGAAGCTGCTTTTTTTATATTTAAACGAGCAACTTCGTCAGCGGCAGGGCAGGTTGTGCATGCGGCAGGGTTTGTGTATTTTAATGCCACACGTTGTAAAATTGTTCACATTTTTACCACCTCGATCAGCTGTTTAATCAAAATAATCTCTTTTACTTGGAACAGGAAAAATGCGGAAGCGGCATCTTACCGCTTCATGCTTTTCCGTGTTAACCACGCCCACCTCAAATGTCCAACCAATCCAATGATACTTAACTGACTGCTGGTGAAAAGGTGTGCGCATGGTATTTAGGCAGCTTAATGAAGCCTTAATCACGCGTTCGCCCCCTGGTGGTTGGCAGACTACTGATCAGAGACGCATGCTGCAGAGATCGCGTTTTGAATGTAAATATAGTTGACAATCAGATTTATGTAATTGTGGCCACCAAAATTGTGATCACGATCAAAATCCGATTAATTGTGCAGCCCTACTACACAGTCAAACATGATATGTGTACATACTTAAGACTTTGGTGCCTTGTGAGAAACAGAAGGCTTCTTGACTGGTTCAGACCTGCAGAGGGTGTGTAGCTGCTCTCGTACTCTTCAAATACTAGTTTTTCAAGATCTTTTTTTTTCTTTCTTTTTTTTTAAGCAACTTAGAAAATACACTGACTGATAAATTTTCTCCTCATTCTTACATAAACTGCATTTCATATGTGGATGACACAAACATTCTCCTTTGAAGTGCTACCTGTAGGGACACAATGCCACTTCACGTCACTCAAGCTTTTCCCCAGGAGAAGAGGGCTCATCAATTTACTGATTATGATTACATGAGAAGCTTTATTCTCATCAACAGTAAGAGTACTTCAGCTTTGTTCCTTTTGTTTTATTTTTGTAGAATACTGACCAGTCTCCTTGTCAGACTCTGATTTCTATACAAACATATTTAATATTTTACATGTTGTGTCAATAATAAAAGAGACTGACTGTTTTACAGAAAATTTCAGCTGATAATGGGCAAAGAAGCAAAGGGATGGTTTGTGTTTAAGTGGGCAGGTGCATTGTGCTCAAGGAAGACAAAATAAACATGTGACAACACATTTTCCCACTCCTCTGCCTTTGTCTGTTGCATTTGCACACAAAGCCCACAGCAGAAGCCCAATTCCAAGCAGACTGTACCATATGAATGTCCACTTTACATAACAATTGACATTAACCACGGCGTGGAATTCCTGCATGACAATGAAAAGGTTTCCATGCATAATCGCCACCCTAAACTTTAACCGCTGCATCGTGATCTACTTCCAAAGGATGCTTAAGCTTTCAAATCAGTGAGGAACTTCTGTCTTTTTCAAAGAAGTATTAGCAAGGTAATCTAGTCTGCTGACTCAAATCACTTGTTCCACTAAAAAGTTTCCCACATCCATTTCAGAGCAGAAAACTGCCGTTTTAAGAACGTGGCTTTTGCCTAATCTGGGTAGAGGGGGCACTGCTTACGTTGTGGGTTGGCGGGATGCAGTTACGGAGGGATCCCAAGCATTTAGCTCTTAAGCCATAAATGGAGTGGGCAGGGATCAGAGCTGCAGGGGAAGCTGAGAGAAGAAGCTCAGTCCTGGAGCCCATTGTTCTGGACTGACAGTCTATTCTCATCCAAGGGGAAAGAAAACAATTCCTTCTGCAGGCTAAGTGACCATAACAAAAACCCACATCACAATACAGTTCACCCAAGAGACAACCAATGCCAAGTGTTCACATGTCCAATCCAATGCAGAAGCTTCCTACATGGCCACAACTGCTGTAAGAGAAAAGAAAAAAAAAAAAACTTGAGGAAATGGAAGGAAGTTACATTAAATTGTGATACATTTCTCTTCCACGCAATAGAATTTTAGTTGGCACATCTTTAGGAGATTAATTCATGTGAAGAATAATATCTCCAAATACATTGTAACCTCATTGTAACAGACGATTGTAACCTCAGCCACTATTCTTGCATGGTTTATGACCTGACCTATGATTTAATCATTAGACATTAGTTATTCAACTGTTAAATTATTTGGAGCAGACAAAATGAAAGTAACTGCCTTGTATTCACAGCCTCAAACAGAAAATTTAAATATGAATACCAACAGAAATCCCCTTTTTTATATCACAAAATGAGAAAATATCACTAATAACTTAAAGTCTAAAGATGTGAATAACACATTCCAGCTTCCTGTCAATCAAACATATTCTTCTCTGGCATTTCTCAATATTTTCTAGTTTTTTTTATCTGTCTAAATAGAGCCTGTATGTCAGCCCATCCTGCCTGCTGTCAGTCTTTATCTCTTGGTTTCTGGCAGTTTGTCCATTTGTATTTCAGCTTGCCTCTCCTATCTGCCAGTTTGTGAGAATGAGGCAAAACTCAGCAAGGATGTTTGGTGAAGCATAGAAAACTCGTGATGCATGACCCCGCCGCTCAGGCTCCGACTGCGAGCTGCCAGTTGGCCTGCTCATTGTTTGCTTTTGTGTGTGACATCAACTGTGGGATGCATGTATTCAAAGTGAGGAGGTGATTTAGCGGATTAATGTCACTTCCTCTGCCACCAATACCACTGCATGTAGTGTTACTGGGTGGAGGCAAGTGTTCAGCCACAGGATGCACACCCCTGAAAGAGAAAATGCAACAGTCTAATTTTGATTAGTTTTGTGCAAAAGAATGTTATTATTGTAAAAAAAAAAAAAAGAATAAAAAGAAAAGCTACATTGCTACATTGGACTTGCGACTTGTCCAGGATGTACCCTGCCTCTCCAGTGATTGCTGGGATAAGCTCCAGCTTAACACTTCCCTTAATTGGACTAAACAGTTAAGAAAATGAACAAATAAATGAACTTGATACATGATTCAACTGTAAAGATCAACCAAAACTGAACACATTGCTCTCAAATTGAGTTTGTTGTTGTTAGCCAGTTAAGATACCAGTCACTGTGTTTGCAAAGAAACAAACCAGAAAACATTTTCACACAAACCCACAGCTTTAAGAATCAGGAGGACAGGAATATGCAAGCTCATTTTTATTTGAGGGACAGTCATTAATTTATAGAGGTGCAGAGAGGGCTGGCAACAGCATCTGGTGTGTGTGGTTTCATTGCTGAAATGCTGATCGCTAACAAGCCAAACTGCTGTTAGGAGGGTAATGTGGGTCAGTTGTCTGAAGATTTCTCATCATACATGCAATAATGGTAGCTGACAACAGCTACTAGACATACACAAAGGGATTTTTTCTAAACTTTGGCATACACAAAACTGTACAGCTATGAAGTGAATATTTGTATAAGAAGTCGAATGCCTGATTAAAAGCAAATAATCATTAGGAGGCCTGCTAACTACAATATGTCATGAATTAGATAAATAAGACAGCTGTATCAGATATGTTGTGGATCGGACTGTAAAATTCACTAATGTATGAACCAGTAGGGCATGAAGAACATGTTCAACTTTACCAGTATACATTTCTGACATGCTGTATTTCAAAATATGCCCTAAAATGTAGGCATTTTATACAAATTTGACTAACACCCTGCAACATACAGTAAACTGAAATGTTCCAATGCTCAATATAAGCTCAAATAATTAGTAATTATTGAGTTATTTTATAGAGCTAAAGCTAACTGTTGTCATATAAGCTAGCACCTGTAAGTAGAAGCTACACCAGGTCAGCTCTGAAGAATGCAGAGTTTATGTTTGACCAAAGTCATTTAACTAACATTTGAAGCCAAGACCTTAGCTAGCTGTACAACATGAACCCCAAGAATGAGCTTAGGTTGGAAAAACGTCCCATCAAGTAAAAAAAAAACAAAAAAAAAAAACAGAGACCAGAGGAGATGCTATGCAGCTCTAGATCCATACAAGAGACTTTGCTTCATAGAGAAATTCTCAAGGGTTATTAAAATAAATAGGAGTTGGTTTGGCATTACATTGGTTCAAAGATCTGCTGACATAGAAACTGTCGTTTTGTGGCTAACCTACAGTCGATGAAGCTGCCCCAAAAGTGAAATTTATCAGCTGTGAACAAAGGGTGACCTTAGGTAGCCACGCGAGCATCCAAAAATAAAATGTTTCATTAAAAGTCATCGCTACACCCAGAGGGAAACATACTAGGTCTTTGTTCCACTGTACATGCTAATTTTATGACCGCAAACCTGCTTACGCTGAAAATGGTGAACCATATCACACAAATTCTCAGTTTGTTCAGTATAACAGCCCCTAGAGTTCACTCACTCTGTGTATTTTAGCTAGATTTCAGCGGATGGAGTGAATGGTGTACTGCAAAGTTAAGCCCAACGTAAACAAAGTTGACCAGACTTTCTTCTGCAGAAACCACAAAAATCCAAACCCTGGTGAAGCTGTAATGATGTGAGAGGCATAAAAAAAGATGTTTTGGGACAGACTGAACAGCCACAGTGAAATCTCTTCATCTCTGTGTGAAGCTGTGTGGCAAGTGATTAGCATTTAATGAATAGAACTATTAACTCTAGCATGCATGCAGGTCAAAAAGCAGCAATTAGTGTGATGAAGACTAGACCTCCACAAAGGGAATGTCTGGACTGATCCACTAATGACGAGTTTGACTATCTGGCAGTATCCGATTTGGAAAGAATTACTATACTCAGCTTCACGCCCACAGAAAAACAAACAGTGGAGGAAACTTCTCTTTTTCTTTTTTGACGTCATATTGCATATGTTCTTTATTGACATGAATCTGCTTTGGCACTTGCAGTGGAAACACATAAATCACAGGTTAAACAAATATTTTCCTCAATCAGATGGAATGAAATGGTTTTCTGATTACTAAGCACATCTTTCCATTTGTATTAGGAATGGGTAATAAACTCCCATAGTAAAGAAGATCTAGAGGTATGTGAGTACACGTTTGGGAAAACTTACTCTTACTGCACATTCAAAAATGTGAGCTGAAGCTAATATTTTGACACCTTGCTAGGCTAATAAGTAACATCTCTGTTGGACACTTTCTATCCAGTTAAACTGTTTTTCAGTTTCTGTTTGGGCAATTTGACACACTTAATAGAAAGAGACCTACTTTGATAACATTTTATATATTGGCATTTTGTGTATTTTAAGTTTATCCAAAGATGATGAAGATGAGTAGTTGCGAAATAGAGCGTGTAGATTTTGAGATGTGTTTTGAAAGATTGTTTTGAGATTGCCCTTAAAGTTTGATCTTTGCACTAAGAATTTGCTCATCCATCCATCCATTTATTACTCCAACACAGGATCGTAGGTGGGTGGAACCTGTTTCACCTAAAGGCCGGATACACCATGGACTGGTCGCCAGTCCATCACAAAGATTTTGTTCTCTCTCAACTGAATTCCATCTTCTTCTTACTAGTAAAATATTCCCCATACCTCTGGCTACATCCCATGACATTTACCACTTTTGTTACTTTTCATTCTGCTAAGATATTCTATTTGAAATTTATCAATCCATTCACAAGTAGCCAAAAAGTAAAAGAAACTAAAACACCAGGCTGGTTTGGATGTCTATATGCACTCTTGTGATGGTTCATTTGGTGGTGAGGATGTAAGAGATGTTTTTTTTAATTTTTTTTTTCATGTTAACTTCTCCCTAAAGGTGATATTTGTGCAGGTGTCACTGGACAGTACACACCACCACTACAATGTCTGCTGTTTCATCCTGTAAGTACATCTGCAACAAAGCAGGAACTTTGTAGAAATCTTAAATGAGCAGATCTTAGAGTTTTCTCGACTCTCCACATTTCAGTCTGACTTTTACTCTTCCTGTTTATCAAAATATCTTAATTGCACTAAGAACTGTTGAAAAAAGGTACCTGAAATGATTTGCATTCTCTGTACTAACCTCACTTTGGGTACGCAAGATTTATTTCAATTTTCCAAACACTTTGCAGTTTCTTAGTGGCTGTTGTGTGGTGGAACTTGGAGATGTTGCCAAACCAAAGCCCCTTTAAACCCAACATGAGACTCCAATTTCTCAGAGCATCAAACTTTTGCATTTTTTCCCCCTTTTTTCAAAAATCACACAAAGCAAAAATAGTACACTGCAATCTGAAGAATGTCACTGTAAAACACTAGCAGCATTATCATTTTACTATAAAATTGAACTTTTGATGGTATTTTATTGCATGCTGCATTAGTTACAAATAAACTATGTCTTGTATTATCTACAAACCTACTTTAAAAGACATCAGGAATTAAAAAAAAAAAAACTCAACAAATCAAGAAAAAAAGAAGAAAACAAAGAACAGTAAGTCCAATTTCATTTGGGTAAAACATCCATTGTCATACATGTACATGAACCTGTACATCATCTGTTTTAATGTACGGTTCACAGAAACCAGCAGCAAAACGTCTGCATATCGTTGCATATGTACTTATAAACAGAACACACACACAATCCAACAAACCACAAGACAAAAAAAATTGCACCTAAGAAATGCCTTCGGTGCTTTAATGAAAGAACATGCAACATGCTGTAGGTGAGTGTTTGCGTGGGTGTGTTTGAGGAATGTAGTAACGGCCTGGTAATTAGGGTTCACATCCAGGTATGTAGAGCCGCAGGGGAGCCAGAGTGAGAAAGACTGACTCACAGATACTCTGAGGGTTTAGTTCGGCATAATAGTCTGCCAGACGCAGCCACTACAAAAGCACTCAGGTAGGGACATATCGACACTGGTGTGGTCTGGGTGATCAAAGCTTTCAGCATAGTTCTACCCTCATGCCTTGAAAATGGACCAATTAGAGTTAAAGGGGGGTTGAGAGTTGGTTGCAGTGCGTTCCATACACCTCACTGGCATCAGCTTCAGACGGGGTAATTATACACACTCTCCTTTCTGTCTCTCTAACGCACATACTCGCCGCTATCATGCCTCACTCATCTCTCTACACCCCTGCATTACATCCCTTAAACACAGGCCTCGATAATATGGGCTGACATGAACCAAACTGCAGCTACATGTGGTGCAATTAATCTCTGTTGTAGGTAATAGAACTTAAATCCTCCCAAGGTTGCTCAGTGCCC
Source organism: Telmatherina bonti (assembly GCF_933228915.1). NCBI lineage: Eukaryota > Metazoa > Chordata > Actinopteri > Atheriniformes > Telmatherinidae > Telmatherina > Telmatherina bonti. The sequence goes on along the minus strand of NC_136614.1, from coordinate 20,571,443 downwards.
TGAAGAAACCCTCCACTAAGTTGCAGTTTAACATCAGGAAGACCAGCCAGGAGCAAGTGTGTCAACCCTCATCACTCTGATTTATTGAGCATGTCAGAGCCTCATGGTATGTCGGGAACATAGTCATCGTTCATTCTTAGCTGCATCTTCATTGAAAAGAGGATTATTTTACCCACTCGAGGGTCAACATGTGGAAGCAAGGTTTCAAAAAATGATTGGAATTAGTCAACTTTTTAAAGTATAAAGCGCTACAAAGAGTCTTACAACCATCCAGTTATATGTTGCATACTGTTTAGTCATATACACAGTTATCCTCAAATTTATAAGACAAAACTTACATAGTCACTCAAATAATTGGAGACTAAAAAGACTTTAAAAGAATCTCACAAAAAAAAAAAAAAACACACACAACTGTCCAAGACATATTAAAGCACTTTGCTGATGAGTGGAGGTCTAAAATACTTGTCAACAGGGGCTGAAGTGCGTCTACGAGTGATGTAAACTACATTAGTGTATCGTGATGGTTCACTTGTTTTCCTATATTTCTATTTAACCACAATTCAAAATCAAAGTTATATTACTTTTGTCCATTCCAACTTATTTCATTGACAGCAGTTTTGTTTGTTCTTTAATGGAAGTGTATAACTAAATCTCTGCCCCCACGCCACAGCGACGGACGCTGGACTAAATTTTTTTTTACTCTGGATGAAGTAGTTCCCCATCATAATAGTAGGCTATACATGTTGTAATCATGAACAATAAGAAATATAGTTAGCCCCTCAATTTACTGTAAATCTGTAAAAACTCGGATCAATCCAAATGTTCGGACCGAAATGGAGTTGTTCATTTCTTATAAAAAAAAGCCTTGGATCAGAGGGGGAGGAGTCAAGACAGGGTGATACTTCCAAATCTCGCTTGCTCCCCAACATTACCTACCCCGGCTTTAACACATGATTAGCTTTATATCCAACTATTTATCAGTATTGTAAATCTTTTATTTTAACAAACATGTTTACTTAAGTTATTTGTCAAACTAGAACAAAGTTATAAAAACAAACAAAAAAAAAACATCACCTTTGAATCCAAAGAAGTGTAATTTCTATTTTCCACATTTTGTACATCAGATATGATAGAAGATTGACTTTTAGTTATTTATAAGGGTAAAATGCTGATTATTTTCTTACATATGACAACTGGACTGCTGGATAGGCAGAAAAAAAAAAAGCTCAGTAGATTATGGAAATGATGGATGATGTGTGATCGCATCCAATGACTGGATTAGCAGAACACACTGCAGAGATTTTTATTTTTTATTTTTTAAAATAAATAATGGCACGATGCTTGAACAATATTTAAACGTGTAGCAGATGTAATCCCAGTGAGCGGGACAGACATTTTAACCTGCAACACAGGTTGCAGGTTTAGACAGCATGAGAAACAAAAAAGGATGATCTGATGTTAAAACACCGTTAGTCTCCATGGTTACATTTAAAAAAGCTTATTTGTGTGCGACCTCATGGCTCATCAGTTGCATGGGAGTCAGAGCTAATCACACTTCTTGAGCTATGCAAGTCATACAAATATAGCAAAATCTGACCTTTTAAGACGGCAAACGTGATGATCCACTCAGGGTCCATCAGATGCACGAGTTTAATTAAAAAATTGTGGGGTAGAAAAGGATGTAAAGAAAGAAGAAACATGACGAGTTTATTTGCAAGTGGGTTTGCAATCTGCCGCCTGACACGCCACATATGTTCCAACCTGTTCTCGTGTCTTTTTTCTTCTCAGCATCCTGTCGGGGCACTTGATATCTTCATTTTCAGGACATCAGGGTCATTATTGTGCCTGTGAAGAACAGCCACAGCAAGGGCTGTTGCTATGATGGGAATTCTATAAGCCTCCACATCCTTTTGGGATGAAAGCAGGCTGCCGCTTGCGCATTTTGAATTTGCCAGTGTCAAAACAGAGGCGGCGAAGAGATGTGAAATAAATAAACATGTTTACTGCTGCAGCTACTGTTTTCGTTCTCCCTTCTTTTTAGTGAAACATAAAAAAAAGCTGAGCTTGACTATAAATACGTAGTGGAGTTTTTTTTTTCTCCCAGTTAATAAGAAGATAAATAAAACTCCACTTCTAATGTTGATGGGGATTATATGAGGCCAACTAAACATTCAACCGTAGTGTTACCTCAGTTCAAACATTATTTCCTTACTTTGCAGCTGAAAGCCAAAGTAAATTAATAAACAGAAAAGATGAAGGATATCTCAAATATGACCAAATATAAGCAACAAACAAAGTCAATTTGGTATTGATAAAGCAGTTTGTAGTCTTGTGTGATGCTACAGTAAGTGCGTAATGTAGACAAGCTGTCTGGAAGCTGTTGAAACCTTGGACCAGAATAGCTCTTATAATGCATCTGTCATGAATGTGTGTCATCGGGACCTGCTCCTCACTGGAAAATTAAATGGCCTTGATGACTTGCTGCTCTGCTTTATTTAAAGCTGTTACCCTGACCGTCTCACTGGAAGTGAGCTGGCTAACAATTCTTGCTAAAGAACACAGAATCTGTGTTCTTTAGCATCATCTCTCAACCAAAGTTCACAAAGCCGGGGAATCAAAGTCGCTAAGAAGTTAGCTGATCATGTGAGAAACAGCACAGTAGGAACAAGCCTTCTCACTCCAAGCTACTAAAATGAGAAGACCAGCTGCACATATAGCAAATGTTGCTTTCCCACATTTGCACATGTTCCCAAGAGATGGGTGGTTCTGCCTTTTAGTTAGATGGACAAACTCGGTACAGAAAGAAAATAGTGAGCAAAGTTCTCCTGTTAGTGGCAGCGTTTATGGAAACTAGATGAAAGTATATCATTTCTGGCCAAGCAGGAGCAAAGTTGTGCAAACTATATCATGAAATGCTCCACAATATACTTTCTGCAAATCTGCTAAAGTGATCACATGCACCTCAAACTGAAGGCTACGTAAAATAGATTTGACATAGCAAGATTCACCACCCACTGAGGAGCACAAGGCTGCATGGTCCATTTCATTGTGCTGGATGAAAACACCACCAAGGCTTTGCTACAGCAGGATGAAGGCTGCGATGTCAAAGGTCAATGAGATAGCCATCAATCCTCCGCTGCTTCCCAAACAGCCAAATGCGGACGCCTGCCATATATCCTTAACTAAGACGCCTAAAAAGTCACCAAACAGAGGTTGTTTTCAAAAAGACCTGCAACAAAATTGTACGAGTGACTGTTCAGCATTATGGTAACCTGATCCATCTCTTTCTAGAGCTTCATAGAACCCTGTTTTTCTTCCATGTAAACAGCAGCTCGCTATGCTAATTGACTTTCCCTGTCCTCTCAGGACAATAGAGCTGTTCCTTGACTTTTATATGACTTCCCCCTTTATGAGACCAGAGTTGATTATTCCTTTAAGGAGCCTTTAATAAAAACTAAGCAAACAGTGCTCTCAGTGGAACAAATGAAAAGCCTGTCATGAGAGGCTTTATCTGTCCTTGTGGCTAAATGCCAGCCCTATAGGAATGGACATAGATTATGAGGATATTTCCCCAAAACAGAGGCTATATAGAAAGCCTTTTAGTGCAGTGTTTCATTGCAATGGAAATAAAAAGAAGTCTTTGAATTTAAAAATAAATAAATAAATAAAAAGCCATTTCATTCATTCAAATAATATTTTTCTAAAAACCATCTCTGAGAGCCTCTTTTGCATAAAAAAAAATTAAACAGAATGACATCAAATAGAAAGTGAAGTGGTTTGAATGTTGTTTTAAAATGCATTTAGTTTGTACCTAAACTCCACCGAGGTTGGGAGGTGTCCTGAGAATCTATCTGTTCTGGCAAAGCTGCAGTAGAAAGAGCTCTGATTCGATTTGATCAAATTATTTTTCTTTCCAACACTTGGAAGATGTCCAGTGAAGCCTAAGGGCCTGCAAAAGCCACAGTGAGCCAACAGAGGGTCATCTTAAACTAAACTCTAATTTCCTGCTGAGTGAGAGTGTTGGGATATTAATCAAGATCGGAAGAGTGAAAACAGAAAGTGAGGGTAGTCGTTGTTGTGCGAGGTGTTGAACTTCCTCTTTTGTTGCTAAAGAAAGTTATTAACATAGCCAGTTAAAAGCCGTCTTTCCTTCTGCAGCTCCTTGCCCTGACACACACACACACACACACACACACACACACACACACACACACACACACACACACACACACACACACACACACACACACACACACACACACACACACACACACACACACACACACACACACACACACACACACACACACACACACACACACACCCACCTCTGGGGTTCACTGCATTTTTTACATTCTTAAAACCGGTTAAGCTGCAAACTTCTCACAATTGTCACCTCCTTCATTTGATCAGCTGCTCTGTAAGGTCACATCAAGGCTTTGAGGAGTCAACTTTCTCCAACAACTCCACAGCCTGACCTTACCTAAACACCCACTTAAGCCCTTTATGACCTTCATAAACAATGTGTCAATCTATTTACAACCCTTATTCCCTCTGCATGATACCCAGCATTTTATCTCCCACCCATCAGCACAATGCTGGACACTTGCCTCCACAGCCCATTTCAATGGACGGAAATTGGGAATGCAAAACAGACCAGGAGTGAAAGGACATGTGGCTCCATCAGCTTCCACACAAACAATGGTGAATCTCTCACTGTTTAGCTTCTACTTCCTCATAACACACAGCACTAACAATGAGGCGCTATTATGACCGTCTGTGTCTGCTGCATCCAGCACCAGGATGAGACCAGGACATCCCAACGTTGGCCGGCGTTGAGCCGATTTAACCAGTTGGAATTAAAAGGTCTGTTTCTCAGATTAGATAAAGAGAATTAAATTCTAAGTGTTCACTGGAGCAGAAAAGGCAGTAGGGAAGAACAACAAGGCACATGGGGTTAAACAGAATTATAAATCCCTTCCAGACATAAAAGCCTTTATTAATCTGACAGCAATTAAACGCCTTGATATATAAAAGATAACTGCTGTCACTTTTCTAAAAGAGTCACAATGGCAATCTTCCAAACATGTATTTATTACATTTTTTTTAAATTAATTATTCAATGCGGCTTAGCTCAGGGACCTCACTGGATGCAATGTGGGGTTATATGAGGGCAATAAAACTGGGAAGCAAGAGTTGGAACATTTCCTGTCTATTCAGAGGATGACTCGCCACTTCACTATCAATGCTTTTTTTCTGTTTTCAGCCACTTTTGCAGGCTCTCCTGCCTGTTTGGGACACATGCAGCACAGAGTAGCAGAGCCTAGGTGAGGTTTTAGAAGTAACAGGTTTTCATATTAGTTTAAATACAATAAAACCTCCCAAAGAAAAAGAATATTAATAAAAGGTATCGATCTAGCAGAGCACCTGTCTGACAGCTTTAGACATGTAAAAAGGCTCCCATTGCTGCCGGTCTGTTTCATACACTCTCAGCATGCATCTTGAGTGAAAATATCACAACTTGGACAGAAAAAAAATCCAACACCTTATTTCACAAATTATGATGTCACAAATAAAAGTCATATTGCACAGAAGCCATGGCTTTGTCCATCCATGTCAAGTTCAACATTATCTCTTACCATCTGTGTTAAGTTGACTAATCAAATATTTCCAGCAAAAAGCATAAACACACAACATCTGACTCTTTGCCCTTCATATTTCTCACTCCAGTGACGTAACAACATGATCCAAGACATCCTGTAAATCTCAACCTACGTGCAAGTTTAAGGTTTCTTCATTGCAAGTTGCCTGTTGAACCTGACCTGGCTACCAAACTAATTGCAACTCCACCTGCACGTTTTAAGTAAGTGCCAAGAAACCTAGGGCATTCAGCAGACTCGAACTCAACTGAAATTTGCTAACAGAGGAAGACTATAAATATCCTCCCACAGTAATCATCAAAGAAAGCTTTGTTCTTTGGGGAAAACATCAGGAAAAGCAAACCAGCTGTCAATAAAAAAAAAAACCTGCTCTGGGCATAAATTTGGTGCCCAGTGCTTCTAGAGGCAGAAAAAAAAAAGAAGAAGAGCACACTGGCAGCGTAAATAGAGGCAGACTAGAAGCAGCGCTTGTTATATCAACATGAGAGGACGTATGAGTCGAACTTTAAATAAAAATTTTAAAAAAGACGGCGTTTATCGAGTGACTGCAGTGGATTACAACACGTTAACCAGGCACATCGTTCTCTCTGCTTATATTGTTCCCAGATGAGAGATCATGAAATGTGCAACTCTCAGCACAAGAGCTTATTTACATCATAAGAAATAATACTCTCCCTCTCAGACGAGGGGTCTCAGCGGCTTTGATAAGGATCATGGGTATTTATTACACCCAGAAGAGCCCTTTCACTGAATTGTTTGATAATGGCTCGTCTCACCAGAGGACAAACAGCGTGCACTGGAGAGAATGTTCAAATCGTAGTGTTTGTATTGTCAATGGATTTGCTTGCAGACTAAAATACAGACAACCCAGTTGTGGCGTGATTAAGAAAAATCACAGAGTATATAAGAAAAAAAAAAAAAAAAAAAAAAGCTCGACTGGGAACTCTACAAGGAACAGTTGAAATGCGAGAGCTCTTGTTTATGTCCCTTGAGACTAACATTGCATGTGCTGTCATTGCCCTGACTCTGACACTCTGTCCTCAGACTCTGCTGGAGGTGACACGTTGTCTCGAGGGCACGAAGAGGGAGATAACAGACCAATCACAGTCCAGTTAGTCAAACTCTATCAGCTGGTCACAGCTCCATCTCCCATACTCATCTCAGTCTTCCTGGGGAGAAAAGCACTGGGATGATGCCAATTCAAAACTACAGGGTTATGCACACATGCATTCACACACACACACACAACAGAGGGAGAGAGACTGAAAGACCTTGACCTGCTCATTCCTCTCCAGAGCCTGAATGCCAAAGCTCTGGCTCTAAATAAATACAGCCTTCAAAAAGAAAGATAGTTTAACCCTCTGAAACCAGCACTTTATTTCAGCTCGGATCTGAGCGTTAATCCCTCGTAAATCCCAGATCGCTGTTAGCCAAAGTGGCAAAAAACATAGAAAAGAAGCTTAAAAACACGCAAATGTCCAAAGTTTTTGTTAAACAAGCAGTAAATATAGTCAATAATATCAAAGTCTAGATCTAAGAAAATAAATGACAGTATGCAAATTTAAAATGAGGGATAATTGCATTAGAGCAATAAATCTGCCTTCTTTTGGAAAATTACTTAAAAAAACCACACAAATATGCAAAAATACACCAACGATCCCAATGTCATGCTCATAATCAGGATATCTGTTAAACAGAGGCCATTTGGCTGAGAAGTTTATATATTTGACAGCAAATTCACATTTTCAGAGCACAATTACTCTGAACCTTTGTTTCCATCTTTCTGCCTCAGACTCTATCAACTTCTAAAGGGACTTAATTAGCAGGCTCAAAATTAGCTGAACAAAGTGTGCAAGTTTGCAAATTTAACAAAAACTAACACTCAGTAGTGGTAGTTGTGCAGCACGATGTGTTGTCGCCATGACTAAGAATTCAGTTTATGTTCTGTGTACCAAAATGCAAACCAACTGTTACTCCAAATGCACCATCAGGCTGAACTTTTAGCTGCTGCTCAGCAAAAGTGCACGCAGAGAAGCTGAGTAACATGCAGAGGACTTAGTGTCTGCTTCCTCAGTGGCCTGCAGATGCTACAATCAAAACGCTCCTTGTGTGTAAACAGCAGTAACTCAGCCTGCTCAGCTGGTAGGCATATGATTCAAGCACTTCTGAAGAAAAATCTGAGAAAACAAGAGGCCCTCTCAGTTCCGACCCTTCACAGGACTGCAACAGCATATCCAACTGGCGCTCTTCATTTCCTGCCCCTGCAATCAACAGCCAAATCATCAGACTTGGTCTGGTTGGTCTACCTGCAATGACTGCAGAGAGGGGCCAGACGATAAGATGGGTTCAAAGCAGATTAATAAATCAGAGTAAATCCCCCCCCCACAGAGAGTCACAGACATTGTGAAAGCTTATCAGGATCTCGCTCAACTCTTTCTCTGCTTCCCATCACTCCCATCATTCACCATGACAGCAACCACTTGCACTTGTGCAAAGTGTTTAGGCATCATGCTGGTATTGACCTGCAGCTCAGCTTCCCATTTAATACTGAGCACTTGGAGGAAACATGGACCATGCTGAACAGGTGACTGCCCGCTTTGTGTCATACAATCATCTGTGATGTGATGTAAAAACCTTTCATCTATGAAGATCATTTAAAAAAAAATAATAATAATGATTAAAAAAAATAATCTTTCCAGTGCTTTTTTTTTCAGTGTGTATGCGCTTTGGTGCCACTTGTGTGTCACAATAGGTGTTACCTTATTAGAGTACGGAGGTTTGGCGAGGTTGATGCCATCTCTGATTAGTTTATCCCTTATCATAATCTTCAGTTTCAGTTTGGGGTAAATGACCAACTCCCTCCTGTTGCCCAGCGTCAGGTTCCTCTGCGCGCCCATGTAGCCACCGTTGCGCCCGACCCGATCCCCGTTTGGCTCAGTCCAGGACTTGGATCCCCTCAGTTTGGACTCATACTCCACCATGTGACCACTACAAATCTCAGCTGCCGGTGGCATGGGCTCAAGGGTGAAGTACAGTCCACTGGTCGCCTCTTTGGCTTCCTCCTTCAGCCTTCTCACCGCGTCGTGAATTCTCTGCCTGTGGTGAGGGATGTAGACGCCGATGGCATCCAGGTCGGGGTCTCCTATTTGTTTGCACACCTCCAAATCGTCATACCCATTATCCACGAAAGCTTCGACATACTGGGAGAGCTGGAGAGTCTTCAGCCACTCGTAGACGATGACAGGTCCGTTGCTTGTCATTTTTGGTTGTTGCCAAATCGGCTACAACTTTGGAGAAAGAAGAGACCAAAGTGATTGTTACTTTCCCATTTGGCGTTTTTCACTGTCAGTGACAGTGCGCTTTCTCTGGCTGTTGCGTACAAAAACTGGATTAAACAATTTAATATTAATCATAGCAAAGAGCTGCTTGCCATATCCAACCTAATTAAATGACAAAAAGTGGGAAGACCTTCCCCAACACTGTCCAGATGACAAGTGCGCGTCCATATTTAGGCACGAAGAACCCCTGAGCTTCATTTAAAACAGCTTTGAAATCCCATACGTTTCCCTCAGGCTCGATCTCAGCAGCCCACGTTGGCTTTTGCTGTGCGCAATTACGCTTCCTCAAATGATAAATGCCTTCAACTACTGTCATTCAAACAGCTGCTCAGTCTGATTTAGCCAGTTACGCAGAGCAGGTTTTAGTCCCTTGCTCTGTCTTGGGGTCCTCGGTTTCCACAAATCCAAATGATAAAAAGAAAAAAGAAAAATCCCAAAAAATGTCGACCAGGCTTCTAAATGACAGAAAGTCGGCAACAGACGGATGACTGCAACCACAAGGACATGCGTCCAACTGCTCTGTCTGTGCGCGGTTCAGTCCCTCCAGCCGGCACATCAACACGCTGAAACGGCATCCAACATGGTCCCTGCTGCTCCTCCGCTGTCCACGCCCCCCCAATCCCAAAATCTCACATTTAAAAATAGTGTTACGAGTCTTCTTTTTTTGCCTCTCTCAACTTGTCGCGCAGCCTTGTGGCATTAGTCACCATGTTCCGTCTGACTTGTCTAAAGTTGGACCGAACAGGGAAGGGTATTAAACCTGTCGCACATTCCACATGGATCTTCCTGCTGCTGATCTGAGAGACATCATTACTCCCCTACAATGTGATTTCGTCCAGCACACCTCTCCCTTTCTCTTCCCTAGCTCGTATACACACTCTCACTCACTCATTCAGCATTTCCACGCTCGCGCTTCTCACCACACACGAGCTCCCTCTATGTGGGGACTTTGGAACTGAACATTTCAGCATCACTGGAGACGTTTGAACAAATACGAGGTGCTGCTCATCCATCCATCCATCCATCCATCCATCCATCCTCTATATGAATAGACATTTTATTCTTTTTCCTCTCAGATTTTGCAACACTACTGGGGGAATCCAAGCATCCCTATGAAATTCCCCACCAACATACGCCATCGGCGTTAGTATGAGACAAAGTCAAACTGAGAAAACAGAGAGAGACAGACCTAAGGGGGATAACATTGCTTGGATAAGACCTGTCTGCCCTGTCCAAATGGATGTCAAGCTGGCCAGTGCTGATGCATGCTTTATCAAATATGAGCTGACAGCTTGTTAGGGGTCAGTTTGATACAATCACTATCTCAGCTCTAAGCTGGAAGTGATTTGCCTCATCCCATTATGACATACGGCAGGGCTAAAGAACAAGCACACCAGTCAGTGAGGAGGTGGAGAAGCATATCAAACAGTCTTCTTTTGGAAAAGCAGCAGAAATATGCCAGAAATGCATGTCAGAGTGTCAGGGAAGAGGTGGAAGGCTGTGCAGCTCCCATGTCATGTTGCCACTCCAATCACACAATAGCAAGTTGACATTTCCTCTGATTTACCTGTCTGGTGCTGTCAACATAATTACTCAGAAATGCTCTATTGTCCTTCATCCTTTGTTGAACAAACTGGTTTAACTGACATGAGCAAGAGGAGTCAAACATGGGCACAGTCTGATGTGACATATTAGAGCTTCTATATGTTCCATTAAACTAATATTTTATATAATTTCTTCATACCTTACAAGCTACAATCCCATTTCGAGGTGAAGTCGGGATGCGGTGTAAAACCTAAGTATGAGCAGCATACATAGATCTGCAAATTTTTTTAACCTAAAATCAACTGATGACACTACAAAGAAAAGATAATTATTGTTCAAACTGGACTTTATTTTGGCAATTATTAACTTGTTTTGAATTTAATGTCTGCAACACGTTCCAAAAAAGCTGGGAAAGGACAACAAAAGGCTTGCAGAGTTGAGGAATGCTTAAAAAAAAAAACACCTGTTTGCAACATTCCACAAGTGAACAGGTTGATTGGAAACAGGTGAGTGCCATGACTGGGTATAAAGGGAGCATCCTCTAAAAGTCAGATTTTTATCAGCGCAAAGTTTAAAAGTTAGCATCTGTGATGATATGGAGGTGTGGTAGTGATCATGGCATGGGTAACTTGCACATTTGTGAAGGCCCACACAGGTTTGGGAGCAAACTATGCTGCCATCCAAGCAACATCTTTTTCAAGGACATCTTATTACAGGAAGACAATGTCAAGTTACATTCCTTACAAGTTACAACAGTGTGGCTTTGGAGTTGAAGAATGCAGGTAAAATACTGGCCTGCCGGCTGTCCAGACCTGTCTTCGACTGAAAATGTGTGGGACAAATGATGAGACCTGAGACTGTTGAAGTTCTACATAAAGCAAGAATAAGAAAGAATTCCACATACAAAGCTTCAACAATTAGTGTTCTTAGTTCCCAAACACTTATCTGGTGTTGTTAAAAAGAAAGATGATGTAACACAGCAGTAAACACGCCCTTGTCCCAGCTGTTTTTGAATGCATTGCAGGCATCAGATTCAAAATGAGTAAAATATTTGCAAAAAAACAATAATGCTTATCAATTTTGTCAATAAATGTGTACTCAATTACATGCAGGTTAAAAATGACAGTCAGATCATTTTATTGTGTCTTTATTTGCATTTCAAACAACTTCTTATATAAAATAGGGTCAAAGTATTTGTGTTTATACAGAATTAAGCCATCATGTGACTGCACCATGACCTAATATTAGGCTATTTTGGGTAAAGACATGTAAACAAATCTGTCAGAGAAACCAGGGATTATAGGAGTTTAGTGACAGATGGAAAAGGTAGAGTGATGCGCTCTATGCTATTTGAACTCTGGGTGTGTCCTAGCAATGGCTGGATTGATACATTTCCACTCTGCGGGTCCAACCACAGTGAGCAACCAGTGGGCTCCAACAGAGGACAAAGGGGATGCCATCAGCGCTCACAAGCTCTAAGAACATTCAGCAGTCCATTAGTGTAGAGAAGGTATGGCCTTCTCTACACTAATTGACTGCTAATAACTAATCACAAATAACTAATTGCATGCTTGATAATACAAGGTAAATACCAAAATTATCTTAAAAAATACTATCAGTGGTATCAGGCAGGACACAAACCTGTCAGTTAAACTTTTGTGACTTCTGCACCAACACAGAAAGAAAAGACAAAGGCCATCACGAAATATTACAGTTGGTATTAAGCTACACATCACACCATTTACACATTTTCTTATCAAACATGATTGTGTTAAGATTGTCCTTCCAATGATCTATATATATATATATATATATACACACACACACATATATATCTATCTATATATATATATATATACACACACACACACATATATATATATATACACACACACACACATATATATATATATATACACACACACACACACACATATATATATATATATATATATATATATATATATATATATATATATATACATATATATATACACATACACACACAAGCACACACACAATAAGGTTGGATTTCTGTGGGGTGTTGGGGTTCTTTGGCTTCACCTTTCAAGGCCTCAATTTTAAAACCATTTGATGCAGAGAATGACTTCTGTCCACCAAACAGCTGAAGCACCATGAAGGTCATGGATGCTGGTTTCTCAGGCGAGGCTTTCAGAGGTGACTATCTTTCAGCCCCAGACAGATATGTAGACTCCTATGTGGGCAGCACAGAAAAATTGAAAAGAAGCAAATGCAAATAAGTTTGTGCTTTGAAATGAATTTGGTTCGGAAGTAGAAGCGAAGCAGCATGTTGGTTATTTCTGTTTCCAAACTGTCCAGACTCTTTTTCCCTTTTTTATAACTTATAACTCCAGTTTGTAACGCCAACGTTTTTGTTCCAATCTTTTTTTATTTTTTTTATTTTGGGATTTATATATAGGATTTAATGTGAGACTGTTCACATGGATGGAAAAATCAAATAATTATTCAAATCTGGGTTCTATATAAAGTTCATTATTTGATCCTATGAGCAAATACTGAGCTTCTTTTTGCTTTCTACCTGCAGGCTGGTGGTCTGGGGCACCTGGTGCACTCTATTTCAGCTTTCTGGTATTTTAAATCAAGCAAGGAGGACAGAGCGTTATCTGTCTTTATGCTCTTTTAATTACAAACGGCTGGCTGAGCTGTAGTCTCGAGGGAATAGAGGTGAAGCAAGCATGTCAGAGCAGCTGCCACTCTCCTGGCAGCTCAGTATCAACCTAAACATCCCCAAACAGGGAGGAGGAAGGCTGGAGCTCAGGGTTAAAGCAAAGGTTATATTTCTTAACATATTAGCTACAGACATCTGCCAATCACCACACACAATCTGTAAGTAATGGGAACAGGTCAGCTGTCTATGTTAGCATTCCCTCCAGAGTGATAAAGGTGATTCCATCAATCAAACGTTTCTTTGATTTGCAGCTGGAGTCAACTTCTCAACTTCTTCTGAGGTCTGGTTCAATAAGTGCAGCGGCTGGTGATGGACAGATCTCAGATAAGACTGTCAGGGTGAATACTTTGAGTAGAACACCCAAGCAGAGAAAAGAGAACAATCCACTCCCATTTCCCTGACTTGGACTTCGTTGTTCTTCATCTCCCTTTAAAACTAGAAGAAACCGCCTGGTAATATAAATAAAATGCGTGAATATGACATAGTTATTTCTGTTCTTATAGCCCATGGAACAAAAAGTCTGTGGCATTCTCTTTTATCTGCTGAAAACTTGATTTTAAACTGGCATACATTCATTGCTGAAAGCCTTTTACAAGAAGCAAAAACAGTGGGCACTTAAAAGAGATGACGCTTGTGCAGAACATGTGAAGAGAAGCACAACAATTACAGCACTGCTAATTAAAAATCACTCTTTTTACTAACCAGTAGTTGAATTTAATTATGCTCATTATCCCACAAAAAGCCCCAAAACTCATAATGATACTGATGTTAATGAGTCACCAACATTTTGGCATGAACGGAAATCTCTTTCATAACTGGTAATAAATTCATTTCTATATTTGGGTCAGGTTGCTTTCTCAAATCTCCATGACAGAAGTCACAGCAAAACAGAAAAAAAAGTCAAATCCCACACTAGCACATACCAGGATAATCTGAAAAACAAAGCTGCTGCTTCATGATTTGAATCAGCTATCAGTACGAACCCTAACCAAAGAGAATTATTGGGCAATATGACTCCAGTTATTGCATTTGGACATGCTTTAATAAGACCTGAGTTTGCAGCGGCAGAGGAAGCTGGACGTGAGATTTGGTAACTCAAAGGGCACCAATATGCCCACAGGAACTGCCACTTAGTTCCCAGTCAACTGCACTGACCTGCCGTCTGAGTCAACTTAAGCCCATATAATTAGTATGGATGAACATGCAGCAACCAGGTACAGCAACATAAGTAGATTATGTATATTTGCAAATTTCTGACACCAGGTTTTTAAGATATGCAGCTGAACAGTAATATAATGCATAAACAGATATCAATATTTATACTTTACTTCCTAATGCTGGACTTTTGACGTAACCTTGGACTCCATTTGTTAAGTCTTGGACAAATTATTTTGTTTTTCATTATTGTGTTTTTTTCTTCTTTTTCAAACTTAAGAATATAAAGACATGCTCATATCAACTTAATCACAAAAGAAGACAAAGAAAAGTAAGCCATACCATAATTTAGTTTAGTAGGTCCAGACTAATCTCTAACATGACTTTCTCCTTCTTTATATCTTTTTTCAAATAAATAAAGAAAGAAAGAAACCATAACACTTACCCAGTAAGCCAGTTTGACAAAATGTGACATCAGTCACTTTGCCTTAAGTGACCACATGTGACAGGTTTGAATGAGACCAGGCTCTGCCTTCTGTCTTCTCACCGGCTCACTTTAATTCCAGAAACAGGGATCATCTAGAGAGGTCAGGGACTGGCTAGAAACAAGCTTGATGATCTGGACAGATATTGACTGAAGGTGTTTCCAGCCAGCAAACCTCATGATCTAACCTAACAGCACAATGGCACCCGGAGGTATTTGCTTTTATCTCCAAAATGACTGACTTGAAGATTCTGAAGATCAAGAATGTTTCAACATTAAACACTGATGAACTGAAGCGGGCTTGCGTTCAATTCTTAAGAGACAAAAAAAGACAAGGAAATAGAGACTTTGGTATGACAACACTTCTATGTGTGTATTCGTATGTACGTGTGATACAGTGCATTGAAAGGAAGGTTTCCAGCTGATGATAAATGAACCTTCATGTGACTTCCAAGAATGTTTTACAACCTTTCAGCAATGCAGCGATGCAGACAGCCCAATTAATAAAGATTAGCTCTTTTTTCCATGGAATTCCTTTTCTCTCTTAATTAAAACAAGGTGATTGAAAATGAATGAATAACTGTGCAGATATGGAAAAAAGCTTTTTTTCTTTTTTTAAAAATAGCATATTCGTGAAATTGAGACTCATGAGAAAGCTCCAGCTGCGTTTCCATTACAATTTTCACAATATAAAAGTAATAGTTGCAAGTTTCAACAAACAACAACCACGATTTGTAGGTGTTTCCATTGAACAGTGTTTAGCACATAAACCTCAGTTCTTGTTAAATCTAATCCAGTTGATGAGATTTTAATCGCGGGTAGCTATGTAGCGATGTAGCTATGTAGCTATGTAGCTATTGTGGGTAGCTAACTTATGCAAGGAAGCTACATTGTGTTATTTTGGGGTTTTCTACTTGCTGCAAAGAATTTGCCATGGCTTTTCAAAGCCTTTCTCCCACATTTCCTTTTCTAATTATTGTAAAACTGCTGTTGTTTGTTCCATAAACTGGCCACATGACCTCCTACATCTGGGGACGCTTAAATGCAAGAAAGTGTTTCCACTATGCTTTTTTTTAAAAATATTCTTCTTCATCAAAACATCTGAAAACCACCTCATGACGGCATAAAAGCTTATTAACACATTTGAAAGCTTTTTAAAAAATGTAGGTGTTTCCATGATCGTTTTTTTTCTCTTTTTTTATTGCAATATTTAGGTTTCGTGCAATTCTATATATAATGGAAGCACAGCTACTGGCAGCACAACAGAGTCAGACCTTTAGGTCTTAGGCAGCTTCTTGGTCTCGATAGAGTAAATTTATTGATTTAATACATCGAAAGTGTTTCCATTTAGAGATGTAGTATTTGGAATTACTTATTTTTCTTTTTGAGGCAGCATTGGATCTGAGCTTTTCCATGATCCATACCTCAGGAGAACTGCAGATAAACAGCTTTTTGACACAGCAGCCACAAAAGTGTCACCACAATAAATCTAATTTTAGATAGATGGGACAATAGTGGCTGTGAGCCTACATTTGTTCAAATGTAGAATGAAAAGCATTCAGAGCATTTGACGTATCATCCAGGTCCACAGAGCCTACAGCATAGTGAGATGTTGGTGGAAAAAGCCATGTGTGAAAACTGAGAGTCATTGCCAGTCGCAAATATTCCAAAGGAAAACAGTTTCATTAAACCAGTGCCACATTAGAGAACGCCATCCTACCTTGCATTACAGGTTAATGACATGAGAACACAAGGAAAAACGAGGTGAAGTAAATGGGTTATCGAACACAAGGTTTAGTTGCTGTATTTATCCCTACAGTGAGGCACAGAAAACAGATGGAAAGAATACAGGTCCAAGAATTATTATGACTTACAATGACAGCTGTAAATGAAGATTCCATCTCAACCAAAACGATTTCCCAACATGAGAACGACGAATCAATATGATTCAATGTCTCACTATGGGCTTGGCTCCAGGATTATCACCTCATCTTTTTTGCTACACTGATACCATTTTTTATTGATTAACAAAAAAAAGGAATAAAAAGATATGAAGAAAAAAAGCACCAAAATTGAAAACAATTACTTAGCAACCACACAGGGGACGACAAAGCTTTCTTTTGTTTTTTAATCTAACTGTAATCCACATGCTAAATTTACTGCATGTTCCTCACTGAATATAGAAACAGTCCATTTTCTGCTTTCACCTGTATTCTTTAGAGTTTTTTTTTTTCTCTCCTTCCTGAAAAAGTTGACTGCTCAAAACTTGCCATACTTGCCTCTTAGAGGCCATGTTTTTGTGTCCCATATCAGTGGTGTTTGAGAGATTTGCACAATACCATCCAACTAAATGGTGTACCAAGAGATGCATGAGACATTATTTAAGAGGCATTATGCATACATATGTACATATACATATATATATATTGTGTGTGAGTGTTTTATTGATGTATTTGTCTATATGTACATATAGGTAAATGCATGTATGTGTAAATAAACAAACTCCTCAGAGATACTTGTTTTGGTTCATCCATCATACTGTACCTTTCAACACTGTATTGCAACTCTGTAATTAACTTTTATGGATTTGTTGTTATTTTTTAAATCACCATTGCTATATGACTGTCATTATCAAAATTTTGTTTTCATAAGTTTACAATGACTGCATATTTGTCTTGGTAGTGTAAACAAGCTACCATACTTGTATGTATTTTGTTAAATAATGCTTTGGGACATAAGTACACAGAAAATGTCTAATACATACAAATTCTGGCTAAACATCCAGAAGAAGGATAATGAAAAAAAGAAATGGGTACTTTAAGAATAACAGGAACAGATGTGGAAGAGTAAGGTCCATGGTATCAATGCTAATATGATTATAGGTGGGTATGACTTCACATATGTGAAAGTGGAGGCAGCAGATTCCAGGTACAATGAGAGATGTAATCAATGACCTGAAATTGTGACATCCGAGGAGCCAACCTGCTGTGGCTGCACCTTTAAGATCAATATTGAGTATGTCTAGTTTTGTTTTTCTTAATCACTTTTGTTATGTGTTGTATATTTTCTTATTGGATACATATACTGTGTAAAAAAAAAAAAAAAACTACAGATTGTGCTTTTTAAATTAACTTCTTTCCCCTTTTCTTTTATATAAATGGTTTATTCAAAATATGTCTGCTCACCAGTCTGTCCAGTTGTTTGCCCAGTTCCTCAACTTCAAATATTGTCTGACTAAATTACTGTCATGTCTGTTATTGATGTTGCTCTGCTCTGCACACTGCTGTCTTCTCTGACTCTGTCATTCCTTGTTTGCACATGGAGAGGGAGGTGAGACCCAGAACAGAGCCAGACCACTAGATATAAACTACTATAATAGCAGATGGTTATCACTGCTTTTCTGATAAATGTTCCCTACTACTTATTGACCCTTACCATCATTACCCTTTCAAGCATGGCCAAATAATTCATGGCTCATCTTTGATGTTATACCTGTACATTAAAAAGTGTTTGTTCCCACTCATTTCTTCATCAAGTAAGGTTGCCACCCTCAAATTATTAGCAAAATGTTTGTCTTCACATAGTACCACCACACAATAAAGCTGGTATTATTCAGATGAGCACAACTATGGGGTAAAAAGAGTTTTATAGGATTCACACTATGATTCTGAGAAAGGATTTCAACTAACAAGTACTAAAAGAATTTGATCTGTTGTGATCTAATGTCATTCTTCAAAGAATTATTAAGAGCAATAATCTCTGCAGAGGCCACTGTGTTTTCAACCCCCCTCTGCTTTTAAAAGATAACGATTTTATGTAATTATCTGCTCAAGTAAGCTCCCTCCAACATACACAGTTAAGCACAGTAATGGCTCAACTGCATTTGATGTACTGCACCCGGCCCTGAAGACCTGAAAATCTCACCTTAGTTAAACGCCAAATGCACATGTACAATTCACATTTACAGTGGTACATTGTTGTTGTACCATGGTGCAACAAGGTGGTGGTACTGTTTGGTGCCAGAGTGCTGACAAACTTACAAATTAGATGCAAGGACTGTAATCTAATCTAAATGGGTTTTACTCCCTGTTTTTCTTGACTGAAGAAATCTTATCTAAAGGTTTGTTTCAATGCATGCTATCTGCAATAAACTGTTGTTTGACATTTCTGAAACTTCACTCTGATTGTTTCTCGGCATTTTTTAATTATAGTTAAATCATCCCGAACTACAACAGAATAGAAGCAGCATGAAATCAAACATCCTTTTTTCCACAGCCCTAACACCCAACCAATTACTGACTAATGTTCAGTGGCACATTGAGGAGTTAACAGAGAGTAGCTGTAAGTAGAAGGTATCCATCATTTGAATAATATTCCCATTTAAATGCATGAACAAATGCATTGCTATAAGGATGTCAGACACATTTATACAAGAAGGTTGAGTCCGTGTGCTGATTATTGTGCAGATATCTTTTGTGGTTCTAGTCAAACATTAACTGCTTCTGTATGGATTGGCAGTGAAATTTCTGAGGAGAGCTTCAAGTAGTTGGCCAAATTCCCCCTCTCAAAGGAGAACACAAATCTGAAGAGCTATAAATGAATTTGCTCCAACTACACATAATGCACTGCACCTTAAATGTATAAACAAGGTCACTCACTGAGGACATCACGCTCCACATGTCAGATAAGAAAACACATTTTCTATGGCAAAATGTTTCCAAACAAATCATTTCATACTTCTTTCACATAGTGCATTGTTGTCCTTCTCATTTTGATCTTCCCTCAAGCCTGTTTCGGGCCAAAGCAGTCTAGCTGCTGGAGCTGTGTTTGCCTTTAACAGCTTTAGAGTTAAAGCACCGGAGGCTTGTTATACACTGACGCATGGTCTCTGGTACAATATCTCTAAATGTGTGCAAAAAGTTCACTTTAAATGACAGAAGGTCAGAATAAAGTATGAGTCATGAAAACGCTGCATTCTCAAACGCTTGTCAAAGCAAAGCAGGTGAGTCATATAGTGGCCTTGGGATGTTACATATAAACCCTGCTTTATGCTTCCATGGTGATTTTTTTTCTCCAGCCTATATGGATCCTATACAAAGCTTTGTTTTTCTGTCATGGCTGATTTGCTGAGCTTAATGTGGTGTTTTCAAAATGTCTGTTGTAGCATTTTTAATCCATTTAAGGTATCCCTTAGAGATGTTGCATTCTTATTTAATATCATGAAAGGAAAGCAAGAACAAGCAAATGTTTTGTAAGAACACAGAAATTTAAGTGCAGACTGAGAGTGTGTTGAAGCAGGGATGCATTGAAACCCTGTAGGGCTGCAGCCCTCGTGGGAATGAGTTGAATAGCCCTGCTGCAGACTGTAACACACAAAAGCTATTCTGACTAATGCAGGTCATAATGCTTTCCCAGGAAAGGGGCAACTATTTACAGCAAACAACCATCTGTAAAGGTGGCTGACATATGCACAGTCACATCGCAGAAAATCCTCATCTCCTCAGGACAGATTAAGGAAGAAATTGATGATTTCTTTCGCTTTCATAGAATGAGCTGCTTTTTAAATGCAGAGTGATGAATTAGTAGTCCAAGAACACAAAATGTCCAGGAATATGGCATCTAATGCAATGTTATTATTATATTATTCTCTCCACACTGTGGACTCATAGGTTTACACTTAAAAAAGAAATTAAATGGAATGACAAAAGATTAACTATTATGAAAGAGCATCTGTGAAGGAATGGGTATTTTCTGTCTACATGTTAGCTCATTTTAAAAAGTCAAAGAACAAAATATGTTTTAATAGGCTTGACTTAACAAACTCTTCACAAACGTATATGAACTTATGGTTGATGAAAGACTACTTAGGTATTTGATTTATACCCTTAATATGAAATGTGACCAGAAATTTAAATTAAAGTTATGAATGCTCGAATCTACACATCCAGCAGCTTACACAATGAAAACTTCTACCAGCTATCTGATTGAAAGACACAATGACTCCAATTGTATAAAGTAGCTTTGATACATGACAATAAAGTGCATATCAGTTACTCACACAGAAGTAGGTTTGGTAACAAACCAAAAATAAAATTCAAGGTTGGGGTTAGGTCAAAAACTGACCCTGGGTAAATAAAAGAGCCAATTTATATGCAAATGATACTGCTGGCATTTGCTGTAATTGCAGTTTGCAGTGCTCAGAAGAAATGAAACAACAGCGGCACATTTAAACTGCAGAAATGAAGAAGGAAAGGAAAGAAATCTGACTACTGTGTGTAATGTGAAAGATCCTGATATCGCAATCCATTGCTTTATCAAATCTTCTCATTTAGCCCAGTGCTGCGGTGGATTCTAAATGATCCCATTAAGCTTGTGTATCTATAATGTCTCTTCAAATTCA
Organism: Telmatherina bonti; assembly: GCF_933228915.1. Lineage (NCBI taxonomy): Eukaryota > Metazoa > Chordata > Actinopteri > Atheriniformes > Telmatherinidae > Telmatherina > Telmatherina bonti. The sequence goes on along the minus strand of NC_136614.1, from coordinate 20,550,151 downwards.
GGTACTTTATGTTGCAGCTGCTCAAGCTGAAAAGGTTGGAAAGAAATGTGTTCGCGTTTCCAACCTCATTTGAATTCATATTCACTTTGATCACAGGCTAGTTCAAAACCACACTAAAAATAACTGTAGTCATCACAGCTCACAGGAAGATGAAAAGTTGTCTAAAAGGCAGCAAGAAGGTGTTTTGTTTTTGTTTTCTTGTGTTTTTTTCTTTCTTCTATCTGAGATGTACAAGCCGAGATGCAAAACACAAAAAGTGAGAATAGAAACTCAAAAACGAAATCATTAGCTTATCATTTAGCCGATAGTTTGTCTCTTGGCATTTAGCTGAAGGGACCATAAAGGGAGTTTTTTTTTGTTTGGTTGGTTGGTTTGGTGTTTTTCAAGTGGGGTTCAATAAACCCAATATATGTCATTTGCAGCTTTCAGAGTCCTCATTGTTTGTAAAAGCAGAAGCTAACCTAATGAGCTAGCTTAAGCAAAAACAGCTACAGGTCCAGCACAAAAGTACTATTTTAGCTAAAAGTTTAGACCTACAACGTTTTGGGGGAAACTGAGCAAGAATTCTATTGTTGATATTTAATTTACACTGTTGTTTCTGCATCAGACATTTTGTTTTCAGCTTCAGAACATCAATGTTATACCCTGGTCTGCTGTACGTGGATCCATTTTGTGTAGCAATCTGAGAAAGAAGAAGCACAGTGTAAACATTCACAAAGTAGCTCTTGTTCGAACAACGGTTATTATAATCTGAGTCTGCAAACAGAGTTCTCTGATAACTTTCTACAGCAGGAAAGCTACTGAGTACTCAAACGGCAAGTAGTACACACAACCATACTTCATTAACCCTCTGGGGACCAAGGGTATTTTGGAGAAATAAACCTCGCCTGACTTTTTTTTTTTTAGTTTAAATGCTAATAAACACCACTTTTTAATGCCCCATAATGTCCTATACCTTGTTTTGTTTTTTTTTATTTATTATTTTGAATTGAAATATCATAAACTGCGATGTAAATTAGGCTCCTTTGCTTGAAATAAAGAGTATTATAATAAAAGGAGAAAATTAGAATATTGAACTTTATTCCAAAATAAGGAGGCATCATCGGCTATGATTGGACAAACGTGTGTCATGCACCAAAGACAAAGCTCTGATTGGAACACCTATTTTGACACAACACTGTATCCCCTATGAATGGGCTACAGTGATGCCGGAACTACCTTCTGAAAGCCCAGAGTCTCCCGATTACGAGGTGGAAAAAAGTAAGTTTCTATCTTTTATGGTTCGGAAGCTATGATTAAACACAACATGGTCCCCGGCATCGCCAACGATGCCGGTGTCCCCAGACTGTTAAGAATTAAATAAAGGTAAAAGAAAGCAAAGAAGACAGCAGATTGTTTATTCAGGTCTATAACGCTCCATATCAAGCAGGAATTTCACAGATCCATTCAGAAATCTACTTTAAACACTGCTGTTATCATGTATTTGTATGTTTGACAGATATTTCAGAGAGATATGTGCAAGGTGTGATTCCTAGCAAATGTCCCAACAACAGACATTTACAGGCAAACTTAAGGTATGCTCACATGCACAGGCCACTGCTGTGTATGACTGTGTGGTATTGATTCCTACATTGATTTAACCAAGACTTTGTTCAACTTTCTCATTACTTCATGAACCTGCTGTGATGATGGTACTGCTGTGAGTACCCCCTCACATCCTGGCTCCTTGTCCCTGGTGGGGTGGTTATTTGAGAGTAACTCTGCTACCCACAACATGGCAGCTGTGGGTTAGAAGTGCTGGAACACCGGTGGGGAGAGAAGACATTTCTAATGAGCAGCTCTGGGATTATCTTGTGGGAAAAGATGAACTACAGCAAAAAAGAGGGACACAAGCGCTCACCATCAGAAACAAAGTTGACTCCTCTTTTAAAATAAATATGAATGATGGAATATTCAACTTGCAGAAAAGAAAACCCAATGCGCATAAACAAAGAGGTACTATAGAACGTCTTTAGTTTTTAACTTGAGCAAATATAGACCCCGTAGTTGAACATTTGGCAGCTTGAAGGTGTTGCATTCATTTTTAACATGTTTGAGTTTTCACTTGGGCCTCAGTGATTTCTGTTAGAAAGGAGGACTTTAGAAGAGGAGGAATATGTTAGCTCTATAAATAATGAATCTTCATAGACCACTAGCTTAGTTTGGACTTTTGCTCTGTAAGGATTTGTCAGTCTAAAAGGCACTTTATTCTTCCAACTGTTTCAAAGGCTGCCAAATAATTCTGCTGAACATTATTCCCTTAAAATAGAAAACTTTCTTTCTCTAAATCCATTGAAATTACAACGACTTTGACAGCGTCTCTACCAACATGTTGGATAGTATCGATGAATATTCAAATATTAAATTATTCTGCAAAAAAGCAGAGCAAGAACTCGCTGGGAAAAGCTTGAAAAGCAGTGTAACCCAGATTCAGTTAGGGACAGAAGACCAGACAGGAGAGAAGATGAGAGTGACAAAAAGAGAAGAAGAAAGAAAAAAAAAAACAACACCAGTGGGAACAACGGCCCATCACAGTTATGATGGGATAAGCTGAAATGTTTCATCAGCTGTTGTTGGGCATTCTTCAGATTCACCAGTCTGCCTGAGCCTTTCAAAGCACAATGGCTCAGAGACAGTTATTGATCAGTTGTTACAACTAGAATCAAACCTATCCAGATCGGGCACAAAATACTTAAAAAATGTCCTGTTTAGTATAGCTGAAGAACTTAAAATCCTTCCGACTAAACATTAGGCTGAAAACGATTGATTTTAATGTGTAGATGCTAGTTCTCTGAGCTTAATTTCGGTACAAGCACAAGGTCTCACATCTGACTGTCATTTTTTACTATTTTTATTTCAAAGAAAATATATATTAGGAAAATGGCAAATTAAGAGCAAAGGAGCTGTTATATGCAAAAAAAATGCTAATAATAATTAAAAACAAAAGCCCACTCCTTCAAGACTCCAGCTATGTTTGGTGAAAACTTCATTAGATTTATAAGTTCCCTCAATAGCTTCTCACTTCCACCATTTTTTTTAAAGTTATTATTTAATGATGAGCAAGGTTTTCCCACAGACTCCAAAGTAACCAAGAGGATGTGGAAAAACCCAGAAATGAGTTTTCCCAGATAATTTGTTTTCCCAAGCTCAACCAAGGATTCCATTTTCCGGCTACTAAAGTCAAACTCAGGACAGAAGTTTTATATTTTATTCCTTTTCAACATCCAACTAGAGACCGTGTTACTTATACAAAACCTGGCTAAATGTACACACAGATCATAATTATATTGTTAAATGATCAGAAATAAATACCCATTTTTTTTAAATGGGAGTTAACAGACTGAGATTATATCATGTTACATATATCTTAGTATTCTGAATGATGACTGTTTCGTTTATCCCTTATATTCAGCAGATGGTAAAAGGTGAAGGTCTATTTCCTTCATTTAAATCTCAAAGGAGGCTGGTTGCTGCCATGTTTCTGTTGGGTTTGGATTATGGTGATGTCATATGCATGCATTAAGCATGCATGCTTAATTTATGTGATTTAAATACTGTGCAACACAGGGATCAAAGGTTCATGACAAATTTAGATCTCTCACACATCAGCGTTATACGAGTATGTTGGATGGTCCTCTTTGTCAACACATAAGGCAAAAGCTTACTCTCGTCTGCCAGGCTATTTTTCCTATCACTCTACTAACTTCCATCAGAAAAGTTTGGGCTCCTTTTGTCCTCATTCATGGGATTTTATTGTTATTACCATAATTCCAAAGAGTTAGCTCAGAGGTGGGAAAAGGGATTTCATGTATGCTGTTTCCTTTGCCTGAAACAAACTACAGGACTTGAAACTTCATGAACTGGTCTCACTGGATGGTCTTAAGCAAATGTTGGCTTATTTGGAGGCAGATACATCCGTTTGTAGATGTTCTTTTTTTTTTTTAAAGTATCATTAAGATACAGTTGTGACTTCAAACGTGTATTTGTCCGATTGTGCATTTTAACTTTGCTGCTGATGGCTTGGCTCGTGCTTGGCAAGCAGACTCTTGAAAGAGATTTTTGAGTTCAGTAAAATTTTTTCTTGTTAAATTAGGGTTAAACAAAATAAACATCTGACAGGGAAATAAGCTGGATTTATTGGTGACTAGTTTTCACCCTTTGACTAAAAACAATGCAAGGGAGTTGTTTGTCACATGCACAAACAACATCATCACTGGCATACACAAAGTAGATTACTAGGATGATATCATGACTTTCTCGACAGCGTTTGGTAATTTATTAAAAGTATTTATCTTATGTGATAGGCTATAAAAGCAAATGTAACACAAGGGAAGTTAGGCTGTAGGAACAAACCAGCCACAAAAACTGGGACAAACTGTAGTAGAATTAACTGAATAATTGGCCGTAACAGAAGACAATAACAATGGCTGTACTGAGGCTGGGTTAAAACATTTCTGCACAGTACAGGTTTTATTGCTAATAACTGGGCCTAAATGTAGAAAAACAAACAAACATGAATATGTCATAAAATTATAAACAAAAGGGAAAGCTCACACATGCAACATAGTGCAGAGCACGCTCTGCAAACCACTGAAGTGCAGACTGCTTTCACTCAACAGACCTCCCACAGGGCAGGATACTGTAAAATACATGGTTGTCTGAGCTGTTAGCCTTCTCTCTCCTCCTCTCCCCCTCTGCTCCACTGTGTCTGGTTGACTGCTGCTAACACAGACCTCTAGGTGGGAGGTTCAACAGTCAAGCATCTGCGTGCACATCCTCCGACACCCCAGTCAAATGCCTTGTGTTTAGAATCTGCTGCTGGCTCTCTGGAGACTTTGCCTGCCTTCCCCGTATCCCAGATAACACACTCCGGGCTAACATGGCCGAACTGAACAAGGGGAAGGAAGACAAGTGAGAAAATAGAAGGTAGTACACTATTTTTTTTAATTGAGCTGATGGCATGAATGCACCTGCTTGGAATAAATTAAGCAAATTTATTCAAGAATGTGTTCGTGCTTGTGAGAAAATGATCCGTTTTTTTTTTTCAGCCAGGATCTAACACTTATCAGTATTGCTAAGAGATAATAAAAAATAACCCCCTGTGACCACCGAGATAGGTGATCAGCAATGACAAGCTGGCTGATAATGTGGCATGTCTGGTTTATCTTGTACAAGATTATCTTTTTTTTTTTTTTTCTTTTGTTTGACTGTTTGACCTGAGAATAGGCTCACTCTCTCACAAGCCTTTCAAATCTCAGGATTACCCCAGTTGTTCTAATTTAGATGTAGCCTCAAGCAGAAAACGGGCTCATTTCCTCTTATGTCGAAATTAATGAAGAAGATAATTTGCTACAATGGGAGAAAGCACACATCCAATCGCACAAACTACACATTAAGGATCCCATCCACACACACACATGCAGTAATACACACACAACTATCCTTTAACTGAACCCAGAGTGGGGCATAAAAGTGAAATACTGTTAAAATCAACTGAGAAATACATATTTCCTCATATTTTAGTTTAGTTCAACTGATTATTACTATGCCAATTTGCCAACAGAAACCCAGTTTAATCTAATCAATTGTACTCCAGTTAATTGCAATTGATTGCTATAAAGATAAGTTTGTTTCAGTCTATCTGTATTCATATTTAGCCATTCTTTGTCAGCGCAAAAGAAGAAAAAAAACAGTTTGGACTGCATATTTCTTATAGTTGCAGAAACACAGCGCTTGTTTATGTGAAGAATATGTTGTATGCTTATCACTGATCAAAACAAATTAAACTGATAGATGACCTTGAACTGGACATCTTTAATTTATTATCTAGTAACAAGGAAATGCACAAAAAGTTAATAAAGATAATTAAAACAGTCCCGTACCAGTCCACAGGATGAGAAGTGACTGAATTGAAGCTTTTCATTGGAGAAAATTCCCGTTTGGACAGATCATAGTAAAGATTGTTCATGTCGTAGTAGACCGTGACAAAGAATCAACCACTGATTTCCAGATACAAACTGAGATAAGTTAATAACTCTTTTCTATTATACCCTTAAAGTATTTCCACAACAGAACATTAAACTTATAATATTTCATACATTTTATACGGTAAGAAAAGAGGGACAGAAAAAAAGACCAAAGGAGTTGTCAGAGCATCTCTCCCACCTCAGTGAATCTACGTCTGTCACAGTGTGAGAGACAGCTGTTCCTATGGGGAGAGCCAGCAGGCAGCTAGAGCCCCTCTATTCTCAGTCCACGCCTCTCTACACATTTTCTTCCACCATCCATCAGCAATCACACTCACTTGTATCCTTCCTTTGACTGCTCTCTCTTCCTTGGTACTGCTACCCACCCCCAATCATTGTTTCCCAACTCACTGATCTATATTTAAAATATGAATAGACAACAAGTATAATCTTTTCAGAAAGAAAGTCGATTAACAAATAATGTTATTTTAACTGGACACAGGAAACAGTCCAGGGAATATAAATTTGATGCAAGCCTACAGTTTTAAAAATGACTTATATGAAAAAAAACAACAAAAAACATTGTGACACTTCTGTTTTTGCAGCAGTGAAAAAGGTGCATTTCTGCATTAAGTATACCAGTGTTTGTGCAGTAGCGAAGACATCAAAGAAAAAAAAACAGTAGAGGGGAAAGTGAGCTGGAAGAAAACCATGATGAAGCACGCTCTGTCTGTCTTTATTAAGAAGCTGCAGTACAGGCAGTGACACAGACAGGACAGTGGGATGCAAGGTCAGATGATCACACTGCCGGGTCAATGTGGCTTACATGCATCATTGAGCAAAGCCAAGTCACACAGCGTTTCGGCGTTCAGCCATCTGGAGATGACCACTTACATATAGTGGCAGAAGAGAAGTTCTTATCCTACAGCATCGCTGCTTTACATCTAATCCAACATGATATTTATCAAGACTGTCTGTCGCGCTGAGAGCTGCATGCACCCGGCTAATTTTGAGAAATGACCAACACCCACAAGAAAAAAGAGCTCCTGCCTCCACCAATCCTTTCTTTTCATTCCCTGTGACTCCTGCATGGCACACAGTGACATGGAGAGGATTATCCAGAGTTCTCAGCTGATTATGAGGTAAAACTGGGGTGTTATTTGACCTTCTCCTGTCTGCACGAGGAGTTCTTGTTCATAATTCTGTCTTTGTTAACAACTCTAGTCTAACCCCTCCAAGACCTGAATTCATCCCAGGTGGAGTTGTAATCCTGAAATGAATTTCGTATCACCACCACTGCTCAAAAGGAAGCAGGAGGATTAATGGTAAGCAGAGTGTGTATCTGACGCATGATACTTACCAGCACACAAGCATTTTGGTAGAGAGAAGTACATCTGCATGTGGTTACTACTCCCACAGAGCAGCCCTAACCACTTTACAAATGCAGGAGTGGAGTATAGAAGCTGGTGAGAGAACATAACAATCAGAAAAAATGAGAGAAATGTTTGAACGCTGAGTAGAAAAGGAACTGCGGAAAAAAAGGAAAAAAACAAAAACAAAACAACAACTGCGACAAGAGAGGTGCCTGCAGTGAACAGAGCATACTGTTGATTTTAGCTGCGGCTGTGCACAAACCTGAGTTAAAAGTAGCACAGAAGAAGCAGTTACATGCCGCCTGCTCCCAAAGACAAACAGGCAAGCGAGGATGACATCCGGCGCAGGTGAAATGAAGATATTAGCATGCATTTCCTGTGATGTTGCACCAAATGTCATACATGTTGCATAAAATCTAATATAGTTTAAGAGACAGATACTTAGGCAAGATTAATGTGAGGCCTTATAGTTGTGCTGCAGAGAGAGGAAGGTAATAAAATGTCTTTTTATGAGAAGCGAGGACGTTATTGACATCGTCATAACCTATTCATGAGCCCTGTGATGGAATCTCCTCCATGCCTGTCTAATAGGTGAAAAGACTTACTCTTGTGTGAGGAGAATGGAAATAGAAATTAAAGTGGAGACATAAAGGAAGACAAGTTTAAAGGTAACAGAGACAACATTGATAAAGATCAATTGGGAAACGGCTGCAGTTGAGGGAGTAACAAGGGATTTAGGCATGAAGTATCCTGGATGGTGGAGGACTGGTAAAGGAAAAGGACAAAGGAAGATGAGATTTGAGATACTGAGAGACAGTGTTGGAAGACAATGAAAAAAGGAAGAGAATGAGGATTGGAGGCAAAACCTGGATCAATTACAGGGTGAGCGAGAGGAGTATTTTCAATAAACCTGTACATGTCGATTCGGCAGAGCACATCCGCTTCTTGCGCCCTGCACTCTGAATACCAATGATTCAGACGCAACATAACTAGAATTCACAATGTATACAGACGGCAACAGCATTAGATATTCTTCTAGAGAGAGGGGGGGACATGGTGATGCCTACAAATGAAGGACCGAGGCCAGAGACAGTGCATCACACCTAATCATTCTTTCTTCTGTCTGTTGTTTCTTTTATGTTGACTGAACAAAGAGGCCTACAGCTCAAGGAAACAGACATGAAAGAAAAAGTAGCATTTCATATTATCTGATGTGGATGTTAAATATATATCATTCCCTTTAATCATGGTTCAGTGATGATCAAAAATCTTCTGTTTTTCTCAGTCTTGTCAGTGAGATTTTAAGTATGTGTTGACACCAGACTTCATCACTGTACCTGAACTGCTTGAAAGAGAAAGCAAGATACATGTTCTTGACCCCAGGAGAATTTCTCATCTCCACAACGATAACAGATGGCATTCCACTCTGCCTGGGCATGACGTCAGGAAGACACAAGGAGGGCCACAAAATCGCCAAGAACCCAGAGGAGTACTAGTTGAGGTTTACCACAAGGGTATGGCCAAAAGCAGCGAACATCTTGAGCTTTGAACCCCTACCATGATTATCAAGGACACAGAATGGTAGTACAAAGGCTTATCCCAAAGTAAGGCCCGTCCTTGGTTGTGGGGGCAGAGTTTGGCAGACACCCAAACACACACACACACACAAAAGAAAAAAGAAAGAAAAAGAAAATCCTAAATTGTACCTTCAGAATCCCTGGGAACCTAAACTCGGACTTTAAATGTGATTGTGTTCATGATGTAAAAAAGGCATAATAACGAATAATAAAGTAAAAAATAAAACAAGCTGTTGTGTTTTTGGCACCTCACGTTAACCAAACCAGGAATCCAGTTCCAGTTGTGCACATTTTAGCCCATTTCTTTTGATCCTCACAGTTCATTCAGTGCCAACTCAATGTTTCCAGTCTACTTTTTTTGTTTTTTAAACAATCTATCACTTTCTGCTAAAACTTTCAATATTAAATCTATAGCAAAGCGTTATATTAAAGAACAGGGTGGAGAAAACAGTTATCACAGTGGTTGAAAGTGCTGCACCAAACTGAACCACCTGCCCTCCTCTCATGCCTCCTGAAAAAGATGTTAGCTCTCACGTTGAAATGTTCAAGCAAGTTATATTCAAGGGAGTAGGTGCTTTCTGTGAAACAAGTATGACAAGTTTAGAGGATACCCATGGGTTGCATTTAATAAGTTAGAAGAATTTAAGACGTCTGTAATAAGATTCTTGTTAGAAACCGTTACGTCTGTGAATGCAATGCATATGTACACAGTATGCCATTTACATGAGCCGTGTCTGTGGTGTGATGCCAGGATTTGTGTTATCCCCTCACTGAATCACTGCAGTACAACTACAGCTGCTTGTTCAGAAGTCAGACACAATACACAATTTGCTCCTCACATTTATTGTAGGCTATTTGTGCTGCCATATGCACAGTCGTACATGTGATCAGATGAGTTGAACTTCATCCATGGAGAATGTGATTCAGCTTGAGAGTTTGATTTTACCCCAAATAACTCCTTAAGCCCTCTTCACACTGTTTAAAAGAAAATGACATTTATTTAACTAGCTCCAGCTGTGTCGTACCTGTCTATGAAACAGCTGGCAGCTCACTTTTAGTCCTGCTGATCAGGGCTGACATTCATGGTTGTTAAAAAAAAAGCTTGATTTCTTTTCAGGAAGTCCTACATATGAGAAATTGTTCAAAGTTTAAAAGCTGTCAGTTTCACTGTCAGTTTATCTGACTCCAGTGCAAATGACAAGTTTAATCTTGCACTTCTCTGCACCATTACCCACAGTTTCCAGTTCCATTGTCTAAGTTCTAAGACCATTATCAGGTGCATTAATGCTAAACAATAATGCTAAAATGAGACCAGCTTCGCTGAAGTCGCTGCTTGATGAGAAAGGAATTATGATAGAATGAGGAAGAGATGTCTGAATGATGAATAGCTGCTTCAGGAAAGCAGCTAGCATGTAGCAGAGGCTACCACGCTGCATAGACCGATTAAAGTGGACAATTTGAAGTTAAGCTGATGGGTATGTGCGGGTAAGCAAGCCCTTTTAAGGAGAATTAGACAACTGTAAGTGATTACTAAGATTATGTGGGAAAAGCTTACAAGCAGTGGGAGACAGGGACATATGTACAAGATACACAAGTCAAAGGGACAGTCGTAATATACATGGCAATCCAAGCAGGATTCATTTTACTGTTAGATCAGTTACATTTCTTGTTCATTTGATGACTAAGCTATTCACTGATCATTTACCTGCATGTATTTGTGCTCTTGTAACACCGTTTCACATATGAAATGAAAAAAATAAAACCAATTATAATCTACATGCAAAAAACAAAAAAAAACAAACAAAAAAAAAAACCAGTAGTTTAAATTTTGTGCAGTAGACCACAACAAAAAAGAGACAGGGTGTGGAAAACAGCTATGATATAGAGGGGGGAAAAAAGAAACACTGGTCTGATGAGGAGAAAACTAGAAAAATTACACTGTCCTGACACAATTTCCCCCAGCAACAAAAACAACACAACTCGGCCAGGAAATTGGCAACGTAATAACATATTTTGGAGCATATTCTCGGCGACTTGTCATATTCTGACAATGTACTCTGTCCCGATGAATTGTGCTACTCTCAATAGAAAAACTGAGGTGATAATAGTTCATTTTGCCTGACCAAAAAAGAATAAGGCATAGCTGCGTGTTTTCATGTTGTACTACAACAAGCATTTCCCCTTTCAATCTCACAGCAATGGGGGAAAAATGGTACAATTGTGTAATTATGCACAAACTGCATGTCAAAAAATGTCCACGTGTTATGACTGAAAAGGCTATGTAGAGCTCACAATCATGCTGTGGTTAGTGTGTGTATAGTCGAAAAGATTACCTCAGGGCTGAAATGTCATGAACACTTTCACTTGACTCTGTATTTAACCTTAAAATATGCCTTAACTTTCTTGTAATTATCAGTATTATTCAGCATGTGAGATCTATGCAAATTTATTTGCTGCAAGTAAAATATATTCTTTTTATTCACTTTTTTTCAGAAATTATCCAAAATCAAGGGCAAATGTCATCTTGTTGTGCTCATCAACAGTCTTGGCAGCAGTCGAGTTGAATTAATGCAGCCTGTCTGCTTTGGTCAGTGACGTTCTTCCCAGAAATTCACCAACAATCCTTGATTGAAACTTAAATAAACACAAGCAGTTGGTTGTCTTTTCTCCTGTGAAACATGGAAATAAATAAACTCTGATTGCGGAAGGGGGGAAAACAGCAGGAGGGCAAATTAGAAGACTTGGCAGTCACTTTCTACCAATTCAGTAGTTGAATGTTTTTGCTTGCTTGGACACACTTCTCAGCAGTTCCACCCTATTATTATTAGATATGTGTGTGTGTGTGTGTGTGTGTGTGAGACAGAGAAAGAGAAAGAGAGTTTGTCTGGTTGCATGCAAAGTATGCTAAATTTGTCCAAGAAGAGTGAATCCACATCACAATGACTCACTGTATTTAAGTTGTGCCCTTCAGCTGACATGCTCTTCTTGGCATATTATAAATTAGATTATTAGACATGTGGCGATGACTTAGAGAAGAGCAGCAATTCTACAAAACTGTAAAATGATCTTGGTGGTTCAACCTCTTTCTTTTGTTATTCATTTTTGGCACTTTTGCCACTAAAAATGGCAGTAATAAGAGATGGGCTACATTTTAATGAAGGTTATGTGCAGCACTTTGTAGCTGTCACTACTGAGACTCAAAGTGTAGATTTTGCAGAGAACTGCCTTTTTAATAGGGTTTAGGGAGACTTGTCATTTCATACATGTCTTTAGTAATTATTATGTTGAGTCTTTCCTCTTCCTTTCTCACTGTCCTTTTATTTAGCCATTTTCCTACCTTCTATTTTACCAAGAAGTTAGCTTCACTGACAGTGGTGAAGCTGGAAGACTTATGTTGGCAATTAGCAATAATAAGTGCCTTAAGACACACGACAGAACTGCTATTTTCCCCATAATGCGCCCCTATTGACAACTAATTTTGCATCCGTCTTGCATCCTCCCCCACCTGTTAGCCTTTTCCAGCCAGCAAAAGACAATCTTACCATGATTCTGGTTTTGTCCCTTTCTCTCTATCTTCTTGAATTTTTTGCTTAATCAGCAGCATTTCGTGTTCAAAACAGCCAGTGTGTTTTCTAGCATGATGCAAAACCCTACAACTTCACATAGCACCCCAGAAAAAAACAAAACGTGTTGTATAGTGCGGTTGTTCAGCCTTGAGATGCTGCTGGGAAGCAGCGGCACTAAAAAGGCACATGATAGATGTCAATTTGTTGAACAAGTCCCAAACATGCAGTTTTAAGGTCAGAAAATTATGTAATGTGTCTTTAAACTTACTGTTTAAATTCTGACGTATTGAAATGAATGGCACTTGAATGTTACATTTCAGTTTTCAACAGAACTCACCACGGCAAAAAGATTATGCTTATCAGAGGCATGACTCATGTTTACCACATTAAACCATCCATGTTGATGCAAAATAGGCTACAGTCACAAATCAATTTCACCCCCCTGGAATCTGCACGTTTTTAATTCTAGCTAATGTAGTCTGAGCTCCAGGTATTTGTGTCTATTTTAATACAAGCAAAGTGACCTTGGATTCATTTTAAGCACATTTAAATGTAGAGGGGGTGAATGGGATTGCAAAAGTATGAAGCATACAATGAGGCAAACCTACATCTACATGTAGCCATTTTCAAACTACATCCAGCTTTTCTGAAATGAGAGACCAGGCATGCTGAAATTGCCATCATTCTTCTCCCGCCACTGTGTATTTAGGACTCAGAGACAAATGGTCCCCTGGTACTGTAGTGCTTTAATGAGCCTTGGGGGGTCTACAGGAAGAACATTTATCAGGACAGTTTTATTTCAGTTTACCGCCGACTCCTGATGTACACACATGCAGACACAAAGAGACTGAGGGGTGAAAAAAAACAAAAAAAAACCAGGCTTGTTAATGAAGCATTTTATTATGAAGGTGGTCAAACTACAGAGCCATCCAACACAGTGCCCAAAAGATACATTAGGATGAAAGTTACAAAAATTAAATCGAAATAGTCACTGAAGATGTCCTGGCCATGGTGGAGAAAGGTCTAAAACAAACTGGTGTGCTGATGGAAGGAAAGAAAATATGACAAAAAGAAAGAAAGCAGCTTGCAAAGAGAAAAATACAGATCCAAGTGGTGCTGTGGTAGACAGGTTAATCATTTAGATAGGGTTGTCTGATATTGAAAAAAAAAAAAGTAATATTATTGCTTAAAACTGCAAATACATTGGAATAAGATGTTAAGCTTGGATGTTGTTTATGTGGGCTGCATTTCACTTCTGCACCTGTAAAAGCTGGTTAGAGACACAACATGCATAAAAGCAAAGATTTCTCTGAGCTGAATGCAGCCATTAAATTTTTAGTTTTTCCAAGTTAAAATGTCAACTGTGCAAATAGTCCATAGCTTACCGTTCATTGTGTCCAAGCAGTCTTTACAATAATGATGTTATCCATGTCGATTTTACAATTGCAAATTTTGATGCACATTGTTGTCAAGGCAACCATACAACCTGATGAAACTTAAGATGGCTAAGCTTCCATCCGAGTTTTACAGGGAAGCATCAGAGAGCATCCTTACTGGAAACACATCAAACTGGGATGGGATCTGCATGCCCAAGACAGTCTGTGATTAAAATGGCTCAAAACATCAGGGCTTCCTATCTGAAAAGCGTCAGAGATGTCAGAAAGATGATGTGCCTAGACAGAGTACAAAAGGATAAAACAAAATTTCCTCCAGCCACAGCCTGCCCACCCTGCTGGCATCAAGCAGTAGAGTAACTGCTGTCAAACCAGACTTAAAAGCAGCTCCTTTTCTCCAGATATGAGACTATTGAATTATTTTTGTGTGAGAAAAGCACCATGAAAGGGGGCTGGCTTGTCGGTTGCATTGTACAGCTGTACAGCCTCTGACTGAATAACAATAATTGAATCAATTAAAACACACGCACTCTCTCACTCTCTCACACACACACACTTTTAAGAAGCTTAAGTCTAGATTTGCCTTTTTTTTTTTTGTCTAACCATAAGAATCAGAATTGCTCTCCCCGTTTTGTCTGCCCACCCTACAAAGTGAGATTTTCCACATAGCATGATGATGTCCAGTCACCGTGTGATGCCTTTGTTAAAAGGTTCTGTTGACAGATGAGGCCACAGCTGCCCATTAAGGAACCACTGGGTGTAGCTTCTGAACAAATCCCTGCCATCAGCTATCATCTTTACATTTGGGTCAGAGACTTCCATCCAAACCAGCATAAAAACCACAAACATACACAATCATGCATATGCAGCCCATCAGGTAAAGTCATTAGTCTTTGACCACCCATCGACTCTTCTCTTATTTATTAGAGTCTTAATCTACCACCATTTAGTGCATTGTGGTGTACAGTAAGCACAATAGCAATTACTTTGATGTGTGTTTGTATGTGACCTCAGCCTTTTTATCTGCTGGATCAATTAGCGTCAGCATTTGTTCCACTGTGCCACAGGGGGGGAAATACCTGACACAAAGAGTGAATAAAGGGGGACTTTGAGCGGCTAAACTCTTCACAATATGACCCGACAGCTTCAACCTCAACATATGGCATCTTGTTGTCTTTGAGCATAATGTTGTTAGTTCAAACTGAAAGACTGGCAGATTGTGCATGGCAATGCAATGAGATTACACGTGGAGTAATTAAGAACCAAGTGGCACTAGTTTATCTTCATTCAGATTACCTGTCTGATGTGATTTCTCAGCGTGGAAGGTCTGGCTCAAGCTTGGCTGCCATTTCACCACGAATGCCTCATCAAGCAAATCAGTTTAATAACACGGACTATCTATCTGAGCTCTAATTTAACTAAAAGGAGAAGCAAATTAACAAAATATTTAAGTTTTAACTGTGTGGAGATACTCTTTCAATAGATTATTCAATCACACTTCATTTATGATCATGTATATTACATTTTTTGACACTTTATGTAAAATGAAACCTTTTTATCTTTTTTTTTTTTTTTTTTACTGTTTTTCTTTGGAAAAAGTTTTAGAAATGGAAAATAATCCTATTTTTTCCCCCATTCTGCTTAAGTAGTCCTTATTTTATCACAACCTACACCTCTAGTGAGAACCCAAACCCTTTGAACACAGAAGTATGTGGTCTGGAGCTATAAACGGACCATAAAATGGAATCTTTCTCACATGTTCTCACATTGCCACGGCTGAACAAACTATACTGAAACACAGTTCTTGCTCTGCTTAAGGCTTCCCTCAGCACATGAGGTGTTGATACTTGGTAAGAGAGTGGCAACTGGCTTGGCTACAGCACGTACATGAGACTACAACACATTCACACTCCACAGCAGATATAAGACATCACAACCATCATGGTAGAACACAAGGCTGAACAATGATGAGTTCTTACTGTGTTTTAGCATAGCTTTAGACAAGGACTGTTTTTGATTGACAACGTAATGTCCATATATATAAATCCTGTAATCCTGGGGAAGGCGTGCGATGAAATACAAACTCCATAAGTGTAAATCTGTGGCTTGAGCAACTATGGATTTGAATAATTATTTGCAGCATATAGTAACTATAGAAATAAAATCGTCTTTGCTGTCAACGTCCATAAAGCTTTTATATAACATAACCGACAAATCCAACAAGGATGGACTGAAAATGCTCCATTATAAATGCCTCACACTTCCAACTCTCATTAAGCCTTACAAGTTACAACTTTATGGTTTACAGCAGTCACACACAAACATGACAACCAAGTATGTGTGTACTCTCACCACTTGTTAACAGTCCGACACAGTCTGGCAGCAGCTTCCTGGCACAGCAGGCTGAGCTTCGGCCAAATAGTCTAGCTGTCTTTTGGAGAGTCATTGCTGACACCAGCTGGATTACAGGGTTAACCAATTAGCATTAAGAGGATGGGTCAGCATACAGAGCCAATCCCAATCTGTAGATAAACCAGCTCAGAAGCAAGTAAGCCACCAGGAGGTCACAACCTCCAACACTACAGGCTATAGAAGTCAAAACAACGAGGAATATAAACTGTGTGAATAACAGACTTCGTTTTAGGGTTTCTCTCCTATCTTATAACCATTGCATGAACAACTGGATTTCAAATGTCCATGTCATGAAAAAATATTTCAGCTGTAAACAGACAGGAGGGTGAGCATTAATGTACGTTATAAATAAATAAGAAAAAAAGAAAAAAAACCCATGCAAATAATGCTTTCCTCTTATTTTTGAAAAAAAGTGACCAAATGTAAAAAAAAAAAATAATAAATTCCTAGGAAAGCAAATGATACACTCAGCTGTATACGCCACATTCATTTTATAGGATTTAAGAAAAATAAATGCTAATATCAATTTAGTAGCTTATTCTGCATAGAACATCTAAAATGTATTTCTCTAAGCTCAAAAGGAAAGATAATTGTAGTTATGCAAGGCTGCCAGTGTGAGCAGATTTGCGTTTCATTTTACAAAACCTCACAACCCCTATCTCAAAGTGGGAAAGGCTGAATCTCCATGGAGACCCTGACAATGTTGCCTTCAGTAAATCTAACTTTATCTGATCAGTTTGCAAGATTATTTCCCATCATCCAGGGATATTAAACATCTTGGTTCAGTGTCTTGTGAGAGAAATAAAATGCTGAACAGGAGTTTATCTCTTTTTTCTATTTTAATACGTTCTTTAAAAAAAAAAACTGCTAGAGATCAAACTGTTCTTTTTTGTAACTAATCTGCTTTTTATCCATATAAATATCACTACCAGATGGTGAGGGACCAAACCCAGTGAGCCTTAAGCAACCTATACTCATTTTACAGATTATTTTCTCTTGGGAGTTTAGATTTTCTAGCAGCTTAAGTGATTTAAAGTTGAATGTCCTTATTCGGCCTTGTAGTGATGGTTATTCCAAAATAAAAGAAGTTTACATGCTCTGTGATGTTGCCACTCATATTCTCATACAAGTGAGACAAGTCTACAGGTATGACTTTTCACCGATGCAATATATTTGCATATAATTATTTTTTTTTTAAAAATCCTTATTGATTGATTACTTCTGGTGAATACTGAGCAGACATGTTTCTATTTTTATCTTTCTTTTGGTCCAACCGAGAGCTCAGTGTGAAGGATATTTTCAGTGTTTTCATACAGTAATATATCCAAACATAACAGGCTTATCTTTATTAGAATCTTTTCCAAATGTAATGAATTTGAAATAAACATGGTTTGAAAAACTCTTATCTTTTAATTCAGCTTACCCTCTATCTTGAGGTTTTTTTTTTTTTCCTTTTCTTTTCTTTTTTTTTTTTTTTTTGCTCCTATTCACCAGCTGACGGAGGCACGAAACTGCTCCAAACAGAAATATATTTTGAGCTTATCAGTGAAATGGTATGCTAGTCAGAGGGGATTCACCTCAAACAGAGCATGAAAAGAAAGAAAAAGCTTGATAAAGAGAAAAGTTTGAATTGAAAATGAATGTTTATCAAACAGTTCTTGCAGGAATATTAAAACATTATAAGAATCTTAAATAAAAGGTGATGGATTTATCCTGACTGTAACTGATGAAATGCTCCAAAAGAAAAAAAATAGCTGACACTCAGACACTCAGCTGAATTCTGTGGTGCGTTTAAGGACATAGCTGGTTACAAACAGAACTGCCACATTAAACCTAAGCATGTGAAAAAACATTTTTGAAAGAGCAAAAATAAATAAATAAATAAATAAATGAAAAACTAAAAAAAAAAAAAACAAACCCAAAAAAACCAGACTTGCAAGCAAGCAAACAACTCAAAAGTGCAACTGTGAGGCCACAGACAGTTCCATAAATTCAGCTTTCATCCGCATCGTCCTAAAAGTGGCATCCAAACACATAAGCCCCTGAAGCTAATGGTATGCACTCAGCTGTCAGATTAACGCTCATTTCTCCGCAGCAGGGTCTTCAGTTACCTCGGCTCAGTTGTAGGGGGGTGTATCCCTGCAGACCGAGATCATGTTTAAGTTGCACTCTGGTCAAACGAGCTAAACCATTTGCATAATACATCCTCATTCTCACCAAGGGGGGCGCTGCACTCGTATTTAGCAAAAGAGAGGACAAGACCCGCTGAAGAAGAAAACTGTTTCCTGCACTTGTGAGCTAAACATGACAAACTGTTACTGTTTTGGATTTTATTTTGTCTTTTGCATGTATACTGCAGAAATACACAGCAACAATGGGTGCAGTATGAACAACAGACGAGGCAGAGGACTCTATGGATTGCTATGTATTTACCCACAATGCAATGCTATGCCAAATGCAGGAAGTGACTTTTTTTCTGATTCCTGTTGGTCCACTTGAAACAGACCAAGGCCTATGTTTGTGGACCAAGTTCGTTTCTTTGATCCAAATCAGAATTTATTTGGGGCATTTGCATTTCCCCCAATGAAGTGGACTTTTCAGAGCCAACAACATGTGCCATTTAAAATGTGCCCTTAAAAGGGTTGGTTTTGGTAGCTATCGATAAATAAAAATCTGTGCAACAGTCCCTAAATTTTGTCTAACAGAAGACTAAATGTAAATGTGGAAGGAAACCAGTGCACCCAAGGGAAATAAAACCTACTGAAGGCAGAAGTACCATTCAAGCTCAACTCAGAAAGGCTCCAGCTTTCTAGTTAACTCAAACCCTCTTGCCATAAGACTCGTGCACCACCAGATTACCATCTGAGTAATCCAATTCAGAACAATTAAGAGAGAACTATTGAATCTATGCAGATTTAGAAAAAAAAAAGTGGTGATCTAATCTCATGTCATTAGTGTTTTTTCTTAACTTTAAGTGGTATTTTTGTGGTTATGCTGCACATCAGTAACAGACAACACTTGTTACAAGGTACTAAACACCACTCAGTTTAATCAGAACCCATTGAAAACAGCTCTCCGGGATAGACCACATCTCTATAAGCAGCCAAAGTGACGCAGTCGGTACAGATGTAAATAGATAAAACAGGACACAGTTGTTCAATTAGAGCAGAGAACGCTGTCCTAATCTAATTTGACATCCAGAGAAAACACAGATCCATCCATCTGCTGAGGAGCATGATTCTGCTCTGTTTTTGTGCTGCACACGTTCATGTCTCTCTGTCATCCCTTTCTGCTTCCATCTCCATCACTTAAAAAAGTCATAGAAAACAGAGTTGTCAGAGCTTAAAGGTTGATTTTGTAAAAATAGGACAAAAAAAAGATTTCTAGTTCAGGCATTTTTAGGTTATTCAGAAGATTATTTACTTAATATTTGAGCAGTTTTTCTGACTTATTCATACTTTCCAAAACATGACTAATTGTGGATGATGTGTTCGTGGTCGCTGTTTCACTCTTACTATACCAGCTTTTACTTTGTAAAGGCACTTTACAGGAAATTTCTATTCACCAGCACAGCAAACGAGAAACCTTTTGAAAACCTGCAAAAAGGAAATGTGAATTAGACATGTTTCCACTGACTGGTCTGATAGAAGAAACCAAGGCTGCAGGAAGTGGCATTAGCTAGTGGCTGCAATTCACCAGAGGTATTGTTCAATGTGAAAATAACTTGAAGAGATTTAGAGAAAAAAACAGCTTTTGACTGGTTCAAGCTTTTCACTGGTAGTGTATAACTAGGAAGAAGCTGCTGCTGATCAGCAGCAGGACATTAACATTTGCTGGCTCGGACCCAAACTGGCACCCAGTTGGGATTACCGCATGCAAGAAAACAAATAAATGCACAAATGAATAATGCATACTTAAAGAAGTAAATCCCAACTGGCAGGAAGAAAACAATTCCAAAAACATTTTTTCATTAAGCTCTGGTAGATGTAAACACACAACTCAATTCAATAACATTCATTCATTTTCAGTTTTATGCTAGGGGGGGGGATCTGCTATGTGCCCGAACACACTTAGACTTTTGCGCCGCCTAACCTCACATCCCCAGGCCCACCAGCTTATATGCCAGTATGAGATGAACAAATAGCGAAGATCAAGTTAGCAAAAGCTGCATGGACACACAGCTTTGAGCCCCTCTTTGGCTTCACTTGATCAATTATTTGTCAATTTGTCCAGTCGAAACACCGCTGTGAAATGCTTTTCAACCCTGCATGCATTTGTAATATACACTCACAACTAAAAGGTCATCCGTGTGGAAATGTTTACTTGGAGCTCACATTACACACAGTGCATATTGTGTCCAGTCTACTGAATAGGTGCGTAGATGGGGGTGCGTGTAGCATTGTCTTGAAGGCAGGACGTTATACAAAACATATGCTTTCAGATTCAGAAATCATACATCCACACATATATAGGAACACAGCCACAACAAACATGTAAATAAACATGTGGCATTGCTTTGAAGTTAATTCATCTATGACCCTTTCGGGGAGGCTTTAAGTGGGCACGAATGATCATGTCCATGGGAGCAGTGAAGAGAAAAATAGGTTATGTGTGTGCAATATAAACACAATTTCTATCTCACGCGACTTCTGCCCATTCCAATTCTCTCTGAAAATAGGTTCACCAAGCTTGGCTGCTTGAGTTAAGCTCCTTTTAGTCTTTGCTGTAACTTCAGTGGAACTGCATGTGACCCATAGATGCCCATACAGACGCAAAGACTGGCGGTCTAAAAGTTTTACTTTTTGCTGAATATTGCCAGGTAAATCATCTGTAATACAACTTGTAAATAAGATGTCTATCTCCCTTAAATGAAGATAAATAACTTCAGGGATCAAGGCAAATTCTGTGTCATAAATCAACATTAAACAGTGCTTCCTGTTAGTCGTCTCTCTTTGGGGGGTTTGTGTGTCGGTGATAATTCCAAAGTGGCATCGTGGTGTGCCAGGGGTTACACATTCAACCCACCCTGCCTCCAATGGCATGTGATGTTTTTCTAATTACTCTGAGAAATGATGGAGGGCGTCTCCAGTCGAGTGTGTCGCTGACTATGCTGCCACTGGCTGCTGAGACATATATCACTCTAATTGGCTCAAATGGCACTAATATATGCCACCATGTTGCCTTCATGGATCAGCAGCGTCGCCTTCTGAAAATCAATACAGGAACTGCACGCTGACACAGAAGAGCGCTGCGTTCACTAGGAAGTCCAACGACTTTGGCATTTCAGTGTTAATCTTTTTGCCATCGACCAATGAGAGTGGTAATTGGAAGTAATTGAAGAAACATTAAAGCCAGAGATAGAGATAGGAAGGGTTGAAATATGTTAGGAAGCTCCAGATTTTGCACATATCTGTATATGCAAGAGTGGGATCGAGTGGGTGTGTGTCCGGTGAAGTATTTTTGTAATTATAGATATCCTGACATTTAAAAGGGGCTTATAAATATGAAGGAACAAAAAAAAGAGTGGGAGGTTAATGCTGCTGAGCACTGATGCCTAATCACTAACATATGGCTTAATTTTCCTGTGTGTGGGTGACACGTGGGCGTGTGGTTGACACCTGTGATTTCCACCGAGTTTGCGAGTTCCTTCTTGTGAAAAGTAGCATTTACTGCATTATACAGAAAGTGACACCACATAAATAGCATTTGGCCAATAAAGCTGAAATTTTCAGGCCAACCTGAAAAGGATTAAAGTCAGATTCAGAAGTCAAAAATTTACACTGAATGTGGTGCTTTAGAACTATTTTTATGTTCTTAATTAAAACTAGACATAAAACAAGCAAATTTACTTGCAAAATTGCAATGACTGCTGCAAACAGCATTGAGGATCACTATAACACAGTTTTTTTTTTAATGTTTTTGAACAATCTGACACTTTTGTTCATCCCACAGACGGCAGATGTTTCATGTGCATCTGAATGATCTTCAAAAGGACATCAAAGTTATAATTCTAATAACAGATAGTAGCAGCCCTGAACATCTCACTGCTCCTCATTAATTCAATGTAAACCATGTCCACACATGTTCAACTGAGTTCCTAAGCGCATACATTGCAAAAAAAGAAAAAGAAACAGGAAAGGCTTTATTATTGATGGCTTTAATCAAATCACTATGTTTTCAGGGTATAACACAAATATAAATCACATTTCTGTTTTCAATAAAGGTTTCCATTACAGTGCTTCTTTGGTACGGCTGTCACTGCTTCCCATTTACATGTCGCACATTTGGGATCATGTGATAAGCATGGAACGTAATCCTGCAAAAAATAAATAATATAACAACCCATTATCTTAACAAGTAATATGCAATTGGGAAACTTGCAGTTTACATTTTCTTTCATGAATCCTGTAAAAAGAGGCTGAAAGCATTTGATGACAAACTGACTAATGTCTATGATAAAACACTACTGGGGGTGTCCTCATCATTCCATAAATGGATGTGCGCCATATCTATGTAGTAAATCTGAGATTAAATAACAGAGAGACAAAAACAAACTATATTGCCCACAGGGGACATAGATCACTGTCACCGTGGTGGAAATGTAGTGAGATATTTTCCTGCCCAATCTCTTCATTTCATCCATTCTTGCTCCATTTTGCTTCTTTTTCCTTTGATAGAACAACTGTGAAGGTTTCAGTATGTGTCACTAGTCTTCATTTAAAGCCATAAAAATGGTACAAAAAATGATAAATATGGGCTCAGAAGCGATGTACAGCTGTTGTGCATGAACTTCTGCCTCACTGGGATTGTGACCGTAGCTAAAAAATAAACCCCAGGCTGCGTTTTTGCTACCTTATCAGACTTTTACAGCTGTTGGTGCTCAGAGAAGCTCAGCCGCCTTCCTCTTGGTGTGTGCGTGTATGAATATAAGTGTTTTACTGAGAAAGAAAAGAGGAGACAAGGTGAAGGCAAGCAAGAGAGAATGGCTCTGAATGAGTAGAAAACCTCGATAGTGATTCTACTCC
Organism: Telmatherina bonti; assembly: GCF_933228915.1. Lineage (NCBI taxonomy): Eukaryota > Metazoa > Chordata > Actinopteri > Atheriniformes > Telmatherinidae > Telmatherina > Telmatherina bonti. The sequence continues at coordinate 20,526,799 of NC_136614.1, read as the reverse complement.
TCAAATACTAATATTTTTCCACATATTTTACTCATTTTATGCACTTTTTTAAAAACGGGATTCTAGTTTAATTATATAAGGAGTTAAAAGTCACATATTACTATTAATTATTATTACCCTTTGGGTTGTTTATTATTTGACTTCTTAGGCCAAAAAGTAATTTTTAACCTAATTTTTCTAATAAATGGGATCTTTCAGTGCTACTTGCCTATTCAAGATGTATTCCTTCAAGTTTTCAATTCATCTACATTATTTACTATGTGAAGTGAAAAGCTATATCAAGTAAAATACTTTTACATTGCCGTGATGCACATTTACATAATAGAAACCATGTTTACATGTTCAGAAGGAAAATACATTTACCAAGGAAAAACAACTTTACATTTCAGGAAAAAATACCTGTACAAAAAAAATGAAACATTCGTGATGCAAACTTACATGTGTGACTGCAAAATACTTATAATACAATAATACAAAGACTAATCAGCAACAAAGCAATTTGATGTTGAATCGAAAAAACTTTCACGTTTTGAGACCGTTTTACATATTTCAAAACACAAGTTTAGGATATACAGTTACAAAGACACGACCTGGAAGTGACATCATGGGGTTATGGGGGCGGGGACAAGACAATGTAAACAGGAAACCCCTCCATATTGGAATCCATCCATGTGGCAGCTTAACCAGCAGAGATGATTTACCTGCTTTGTGGAACATTCTTCCAAGCTTTAAGGCAACTTTGTGGTGACACAGCTTGGACTTTCTTGCTGATGTAGAGGGAAAAGGTTGGATTTATAGACTGCCTTGTTAAGTATTTCCATACAGTGTGATTTGTGACATGATGGAAAGGCTACACCATGTCCTCTTTACTTTGTGTACCTAAATTAGGCTAAGCTAAATTAAATAATTACGGTATGCTACTATTACTACAATAGAACATCTGCATTTGAAATCAGGAACGGCATCTGATAAAGAATTCTTGGACCAACTTTAGTTTGGCTATAGGACAATTACTCGGGTGCTTGAGCCGAAATTTAATCTTAGAAAAATTAGACAAAAAAAAAAAAAAAAAAAAGAATAACTAGATCCAGGAAATTAAAATAATACATGTCCTCCTTTTCTTTCAACAAGCCAATGATTCTTAGTACACTGGGTAGTTTACATTTTAACTTTTTAACTGGAAAAAAAACCTCTTTTAAAAAAAAAAAGGCCAACAGAAAGTTCAGGGTCCAACAGTCCTGTATATATATATATATATATATATATATATATATATATATATATATATATATATATATATATATATATATATATATATATATATATATAACTTTTTATCATTATATAATGTGCTCTATTTACAATATGGTTAAATCATTTAATCACATGTCAGATTGTGCAAAATGTGTTAAAAAAAAAAAAAAAACTACAACAAACAGACTCATTTAAACCAATAAGTAAGTGTGGTACTGGTACTGTATATTATATGTAATGTACTTCTGTTTTACACAACTACAGCGTATTTCAGTTAAGCCACAGTCAGGCTGAAACTATTGTACATTTCTTCTCTGATCTTTATTTAAACTATCAAATATCTCCAATCATTGCAGACACAGTATATCTTTGCCTTTAACACACAAAGAAGGAAATCCACCACCTGCCATAAAAGTGTATACACAGATGAGTAAAATATAGCCTGGGGGGTGTGTCATACAGAGGCTGTTGTCCTGTTTGGACACGGTTTACATTATTATTTTCATATTTGATGTAAGGAAAGAAATCCATTAAACCACACCTGACTGGCTGTCATGGTAACCATGTTCCTTTGTTTGGTATAAGTGGTGGAAAGAATGGAAATGACCCAGGGAGGACAAAAGGCTGGAGATATCTAAAACAAACCTATTTTACAAAGACTGGAACAGATGAGGATTCGCACAGGAAACATATAAACTCATACAAACTGAATTATGCTCAAGTCATCCAGTTTAAATGTCCAAATCATGCTACTGAGAAGATAACAATTATAGATACTACGGTTCACTCATTAGAGGCTTTCTTCACTTCTAATTCGGCCTCCATCTTGCATCCTACCTGACCCGTTGCCTCTCCCCAGCCAGCAAAAGACAATCTGATGATGACTCTTGTTTTGACCCGTTCTCTCTTTTAATCTTATTGTGTTCATTTGCTGAATCAGCAACATTGCCTGTTTAAAACAGCCAGTTCCTTATCATACCATAAAGTGAAACTTTGCCGCAACGTCACGTTGCATCCTGGATGTAAAAGTCATATAGTGCGGTTTCTTAGCCTCGGGATGCTGCTTGACTGCAGCAGCTCTAGAAATGCTCATGATAGATGTCACTGTGCCATCGAACAAGTCCAGGATGCAGAGTTTTAAAGTCAGTAAGTTATGTAATGCGTCTTTAAAGAAAATTCTTTAGCAATGACAGCAACCATCCCATCAGGAAAATTACTTTTCCGCACACAGAATTTTTCAATATTAACATTATAAACAATATAAAGTAATTGTCTTTATGGTAGTCATTACGTTAATATAACTGAAGCCCAACTACTGTAATGTCCCACACTGGCTGTTGAAGCCATATTTCCTGAGACATCGGCTCTGCTGAACATAACTGATAATATTACCACTAACATGAGCCATCCTGTCCCCTGAATATTCTGAGCCCATTTCCTGAAGGATGTTATTCAGCTCCTATGTCCATTTATCTCATTCTTAATTAACTCCTCACTTCCCATTGGCTTCATTGTTCAGCCTCTCCATGAAAAACCTTAAGAGCCCTCCGTCATGCAGATGTTTGCACTTACTAAAAAAATGTGAATATTTTTGCTAAAAAATGTAAAAAAAAATATATTAATATTCCTACATTTCTTTGATGTAATCAAACTGAAATGACTTGCATGAGTATTTTGGTTTCAATTGTGCAGGTTCCAGATGGAATACTGAATTGCCCGTGCCCACTCAGGTGTATTACATGTTCTCTACACTGATGCATGCAAGCAGCACAAGTTTGCTGAACACGTGGTCAAAATCATGTTTTAGTCATGACAAATCAAATCATGGGCATGAACTGAAGCTTTGGGCTCATGCCTCGAGAAGCCGCAACACACAAACAAGCAAAGAAACAAAAACATTATGCATGAAAGGCCAGAAAGAGTGGAGCAATCCTTCAGGGATCTCCATGGACTCCACGATGATTCGGTAAACTGTGCCAAGGCTTCTGCTAAAGGCGTTGAGGATATCCGTACCAGACCAGTTCAAACCGTTTCCAAAAAACTCAACGTCTGAACTGCAGAAGAAACAAGGTCAGTTTTTCTCAAATCCATTTGCAAGACCACTATAAAATGGTCTTGCTTGGATATCAGATAAGAAATTAAAGGTCTTCATGGGGCCACGTTTTTTTATTTATTTATTTATTTATTTTTATTCTGACTGACACACACAGTCCTTCAAGGCATAATAAGGGTTCAAAAGAAACACGAAACAACAAAATAACAGCTCACTCGCATAAACTTAGGGTCAATTGAGGTCAGAGACTTTCACTTGCTCCTTGAAGCCTTAAACACATTAGATTATACTTAGAAAAAGGGCCACGCACCATATATGTGAGAAAAATAAACAGACAAAGAATATGATTTATGTTTGCTGAACAAAGCTTTATAAATGTTTAACTCCAGTTGGCAGATTTAGCTCTTTATACTACAGCAGAAAGAAGAAGCTTGTAAATCAGCTGTCTGACTGCCCCATAAACACAGACTGCACACATTCACACCAACTATTTCAGTAAAAAAAAAACATTGACAGCAGCTTTATATATAAACAGTCTGCAGTGTTAAATTATCATCAGTACAGAGAAATATTCTCCTGTCAATGTTTTTATGTGTTCATTTGGGACCATTTTAATCAGAATTAGTTATATGGTGCATCTTTCAGATGCTCTCTGGTTATTGGCTTCCTCCCAAACTCAGACATAAAAAAAGTGGTCTGCCGTACATCCTTCAAATGGCAACAGTGTCAGTGACTTAAGACTCATCTAAACTGAACTTTTAAACCTGCACATCTGGCTCATGCTCAAGCAACCCTCACATCTGGGTATTTTGTGCAAGGCAGTAATCTTTAACAGATTTCCCTTTCCAAGGCAGCAACGCTAAAAGCTTTAGACAAGTGGAGGTCATGAGAGCGGGTTATCTGAGTAATGTTTTTAGGATGTGAGAGCAGGGTCGGGCCCACAGCCGTAGCCCTAAATATCTACTCTGCTGTCAAAACATGCAAACAATGTCAGACATGTTGTACAAAGTTGTTTGGAGTTGCTTTTTACTTGCAGCTTTTTAACAGCTAATTTCCTGTTTATTTTCTTCTTTTTAAGATAAAAAAAAAAAAAAAATTAATGAACTCAGATGAGCCACATGACATACCACACTGTTACATACACATACCACATATTACATACCACACAACATACACACATACATACACATAATAACACATACACAGTTATTAATCAGTTAAAGCTCCTGCAACCAATAAGAAGAACCCGTCAGACTGTCCTTAAAGTGGAACTATTATGTGCATTTCAGGCTAATTTATTTTTATTTCTGAGCCCAGAAGGGCTGGGATTGATCGAGTTATTGTCACAAATCGCTTTATTTACTTCAGACCGACCCTCTCCGTAGGCTGTCAGATCAGCCTGTGGTCAAAACGAGTGGATTGAGACTCTTCCGCATTAAGCCCCGCCTCCTGCCACTGCGCTACATCAGGAGCGCGCACCGCACCTGCTTTCGCCGTCATTGTAACATCTCATAAACAGAAGGATTAGGCTAATATGAACTCAATAAAAAAAAAATAAATAAAAAATACAATGTCAACACATAGCATACAGCCCTACATGTTGGAACCTGAATCAGGCCCTGAAAACAAAGTGGAAAACAGCAACCCACAGCAACGAATGCAGCAGGATGTCTCTCTTTGGTAAACTCACCAGCCATCGTTGGAAATAACTTTATTCGACGTTTTCCACCCGCCTGATGTATTTGTACATGCCTTTGTTAACGAGTAGAAGGTAACCAATCACCGAGCCTTATCCCCCGGGACGTCACAAGGATTTCCAAGTAGAAAAAACTCTCTAAAACGACGCTTTTTTTCGTTGCCATGGAAACCGACCGGAGAGAATGCTGGAACTCAAACTCAAACTCAAATATGCGTTTAAGTGATAAAAAAACAGTGTCGTTCACATGTTAAACAGTGAACGACACTGTTTAACATGTGTCGTTCACACGTTACACGTCACACATTACTGCCGCTCTTGTTCATATTGTCACCATAAGTACATAAACCATTATCATGTTGTCTTTATTAATCAAAAGGCTTGTCCACCTGCTGATGGTGGGGTAAAAGAGGGTTTTCTGGATAAATCAGGTTTATTTTATAATGCAGGTCAGGGTTACTCAATCCAGCCAAAATACACTTTTTTTTTCTTTACTTTTATTGCAGCCCCTGAAAAAGCTTGTCAGCTGGATGTGTGTGGTCTTAAAGATTTATGTCAAAATGATTTTAATTCACAGTTGTGAGTAAAAAGAGTGACACTCATGACCCCGTGGGCCATAAAGATCCATTCAAAACAGATGTTAAAGCTGGAAAAGTCCATGGCTATAAATCTGAAGAATTGGTCTTAAGTTTCTCAAACAATTAAACCAAGAAAATCTGTTCACATCAGCAAACTTTTCAAAGTTATTAGAAATTATGGCCTGAAAAAACCTCAGACATATAGCAACATGCCATTTATTGCAGCTGATCCAGTAATACATACTGACAAGTAAAAAGTGCTCCCCTGCTACACTGCGTCTGTTCTTTACATTAAAGGCTGTTTGCTTTGATTTTTTTCCCCCCTGTATGTAAAATCATTATACTTCCTCTTGTTTTCTCTTTGCAGCACTGGTAAAGAAAAATCTTTCTATGTGATAAACAGTATTTGAGTATTTTTAAAATGATAAAGTTATCATTTTGTTTCAGGGAGTTTTTATGTAACTACATATTAAAATGGCTCAGTTTTAGACAAATCTGACAAAAAGGGAGCAGCTGTTAAGTTTTCCTGAATGTATAATGATACCAAATAGTGTATTTAAAAAACATAGACAGCTTCTGCTACACAGTTTAGTTCTTTTGGTAACGAACACGTAAGTGACGGAACTGAGAGCATTAACTTTCAACTGTCAGTGTAGGCTTAATTATTCATGAAATGGAATTTCCTGTGTTTAACCTTTATTGAAATATCATGGCAGGAATCTGATACTGATTTGCATGCTTTCATCTGTGTGGAATAGTGTGAAAAATCAGAATTTTTATGTTTTTTCCATCTTTCAAAAGGTAGGGATGACCTCATTAATTCCTCATGCTTCGCTACGGGACAAATGACATTAGATTTGCAATGAAAATTGCTGCTAAAACAGTCAGCGGGTTGTGTGACATTTTCACTGTTGCAACCAAAAACAAACAATGTTGCTGACTCCCTTGCAGCAGTTGTCTCTCTAGACATGGATTCCTTCTCACCGAAGTCTCAGCAGAGGTGGACACACCTGACACAGTTAAAGTGGACTCGCTTTAGTAGCTAAAAGTGTTAGTATGCAGGAGACATATGCTGTGAACTTGCATTTAGCTGCTAATTCTCATTGGCTACAGGTCCCGCTCTTTGTATGTGTAACTGTAACCAAAATGCTCACATAAAGTTACACATGTAAATACAAGGATTGTCTATAGTGACAGATATCACACTCCAAAAAATGTTCTTTTTGTAAATTCCTTAAAAGTGCTTGAGTTTTCTAAGCTTTGTAAACAGGGTGTATTGTTGCTGTAACCCTGCTCCATACCTAGCTGCAATAAAGTAGTTTCAGTTTTTAACACTAACCGAGTGATGTTTCAACCTAAAACCAACCAGAAAATTACAAAGTTTCATCGGGATGTGTCTAATTAACGACCATGAACAGACATGTTGTAAAAAGAAATATCATATATAACTCAAACCATCAGCCCTGCATTGGACTGGCAAGCTGTGCAGGGTGTACCCTACATTTCACCCTGAGACTGCTGGGATAGGCTCCAGCTTCCCCACGACCCTTCACTGGATTAAGCGGTTAGGATAATGAATGAATAAATACACTCAAACCATCATTGTTTTCCATTTTTACTTATGTTTTTTGTATATAAATCCAAACAAGAAGTGGGAATTGAAAGGTTTTGTTGCCACTGTGCCACTAAACATATGCTGGACATTGTTGAAAGCACAGAATATAGCTGCTCGAAAGATCCCTTCTAATGTGCACTTTGATGTTGGTTAAATAAAAAAAAAAGAAATGAGAATTACAGAATATCACATATTTCGGATGCGGAAATATTTATGAAGTACATTTCTTTCATGCCACTTTTAAGATAATACTTTACATGTTACGGTCATAAATCACAAGATGTCAACAAGAGTTGGAAGGCTTGTTGCTTCTGCAAGAGGCTCCAACCCTTTTCTATTCCTCTCACAGATTTTTACACATCCATATTAATTTAACGGTTAAAAACAGCTTGAATCTAAAACTCACAAACTCACTCCTCAACAATACAGGTTTTGACAAAAACAGATTCTGATGGAAATGTTTTCCTTGGGAAAAACAAGAGGAAAAGACTCCATCAGTTGACCTTCTTCTCTTGTATAGAGGAAACATAATGTATGATAGCACATGAGACGTTATCTTCTTTATCTTGTTAGTCGTACCATTGAATTTTTAAGAGGTCAGAAACTTTTCGGCAGGCAGTACATTTCAAAACTCTTGAGCTTATCATCTGTGACAGCTAATTATGATTTTACCCCCAGGTTAAAATGGCCTAATGAATCCCTTCAAAGCAATGGAATTTTACAACTTAACAAGTGAACTTAAAATTATACACTGAACACAATAGCTTGACATACATGGCATTGAGTAAGAAATGGCCGTTCTGGCTTTTAACCCAGCTCTCGTTACAAAAGCAATAATCTGAAGAACAGAGGAGCAGACTAATGGTGACCCAATCAAAAGTCTGGTCTGTTCTAATTAAAACCTCTAATCCATTCATTTGCTCCAACAAGGACTCCACAGAAAGCCCCAGACGGAGGCGTGATTCAAATGAATGGAGGAATTAAACACAGAAACAAAGACCACAGCCGCAGATAATTGCAGAGGAAAAGGCAGCGCGATTGAAAGTGACATCACAAACGTAAACAGCTTTCTCAGATGAAAGCACATCCTGAATCAGGCGCCACGTATTCAGAGCAAGGAAGTAGAGAAAGTCAGTGCATTACAGTACAGTGCATGAATACAATGATGGCATGGCTTGTTAGTAATTGTTCAAGAGAACTGGAGTGATGGTGGCAATTGTTGATAATAGCTGATGTTATGTTGCCAGATGAGATCAGTTGAGGCAGACAACATCCACAGGCTACTAGTGGTGCTGTGTATGTGGTTTCCATGACAAGGGGGAATTCCTGAAATATCTAGGCCATGAGTGAATATTAGAAATACACTTGCTGCTGAGTGAATTTGACAAGTAAATGAAGAGACAAGCTCAAACCAAATTACTGGATGGACGAGCAGCATTCACAACTTATTGTTCTTGATGTGGTGATTGTTTACTGCATTGTGGGGTTAGCGTGATTAAAACTGAATGCAAAGCATGTGAAAAACAAACTACAGACTCTTTAATATTAGGCTTGACATACCTGGATATTAGGATTTGTCTTTATTCTATGAATGCACTTACTTATTTTAAACAACACATGATGTTTCATATCAACCCGTACGCTGGAAGATAAAAAACTGGGCGTGGAAAGATGATTAGCAATGTGGTGCGGCCAAATAAATCTGCTTCATTAACTGACTGTCATCAAATGTCAACAGAAGTCAAGCAGATGCTCTGGCAGATTGATGGTCTTGATCATTCAAGTGTTGGTTAACACAATGCCAAGGAGGAAAGACATCAGTTGCTGCATTTGCTGCCAATAATCTGGGAAAGGTTACATGAGACCCACTAAAAAGTGTAACACTCAAAAATAAATTTGAGTTTATCCATTTCCCCAAAAGTGACCAACTTTTCCCCAACGCGAACCATGCAGTGTTTATAGGAGTTGCAAAAGACTTCCAAGAACTGTACATGCCTCAGTTAGCATGTTAAATGGTGCAAGCGACAGGAGAATGATCCCAACCACCCCCGCAACTCAAAGTGAACTGGAAAAGAAAATAATCAAGGTGTGGCGAACCTTTGACTGATAATGGCATAAAGAACATAATTACTTCAAATTATTGCGGCTAAAATGTGCTTCCACAAGCCACTGAATCATGTGATTTACTTACAGTGTAGTTTCTCTCACACTGTTTCTGCATTTGAGTCTTTTTTAAATTAAATTTTAAGTTTTTATATTAGTGAGTCCTGGTTTTGTTTTTTTTTTGTCATAATCATTCCATGATTTGCACTGTTGTTTCATAGACTTTGTATTGTGTTTGTGTGGGTATGTTTACTCAACGGCCCCAGGAGGAGATGCTGTATGACAGACTGGGATCCTAACAGCGAACCATGCATGTCTCTAAGCCAGCTGTGTATTTTTCAGCTGTCTGTGACCTTGTGAAGGATAGACCTGATAAAGAAAACAGAGAGATTAATTCATTTTATATGCTACATCTCAACTACACTTATCTGACACGGTCATGCAAACACATTTATTGTAAACAGATTTGCGTCACTGACATTTGAAGTATTAAATTTAGTATTCTCATTTGATTTGGAATGAAGAAATGCCTTTCTTTTCTAAGACCATGCTCTAGTTTTACATTGTACATACTTGCTGGCTTCTTGCTTTTTTATTTCCAGCTCAGCTGTATACATTATAAAAAACTTTTTTTTTAAAATCCAACCAGAAACTTTTGTTTTCATTTTTTCCTCCTTTGTTGTCTGATTATTACTTATACTTATGTAAAGAGAATATATACTGCATTTTGCCATATTTGATATGGCAAAATTTTGAAGACAAAAAGAAAGAAAAAGATTATAATTTGGAAATTACCCTCTCCTCTCTTTTAGAATCTCTCATTAAAATTAACCTACAAACTGATGCTCTGGCTCAGATGGCAGTTTTTGTATTCCTGCTGACTACAAATGAAGCTTTGAAATATTGCTCCATGTGTCCAAAAGTTTAGTCACTGGCCTATAGCAGACCGTGAAACTGCAGATTATATAAAGAAGATATGTAAAACTGAATTTGATAAATATATACATTGTTTCAGTCTACTTAGCTAATCTCAGGTGTATTAAGAGGAGCTGCATTCTACATATGCACCTCTGCAAGCTAGTTAGTTGTAGAACATCCGCAAAATTAAAACTTCCTTTAAGAAGAATGAAGAGTTCTGGCAATATCCAAACAACCACCACAACAAGAGCTTTTCTTAATGCAATACAAAGCACCTTCAACGCTGACTATTTTATCTTTTAAGACAGAATATATCAGACTATCTTTGATGAAAAAGAAACTAATTCCATCCCATAATTCTGTGTGGCTGCAACTTTCAAGGTGATGCTCAGTCATGCTTGATAAATTGGTTTGGGCTTTCTCATTTTAAAATTAAATATATATTTACATATTTACATGTTTGAACCAACAACTTTTATATAAAACTTAAAAGGGAACGATAGAAATTAAGACATTTTTAATGCAAAGTACCTCTTGTAGTCCTTTCAAATGGATAAGAAGCAGTAGCAGTATGGAAGGTGTGAGTAACAGATGTTCAAGTCCTGAATGAGGAAGCAGAGACTGAATAAACAATCAGGTGTGCTCAGCTGTCCTGACATACTAAATAGTTGGCTGAGCAACTGCGCCAACTGCTGCTGTCCAACAAAAAAACAGGAATTCCTACCAATATCTAAGTATAACTGGAGCTAATGAAAGATCTAATACACAAGACACAATGCACGCACATACACTCACACATATATACATGTTAACTACAACTGATTTACCATTTGTGGGACCCTGCCTACAGCTTAAAAAGAACATAAAAAGTGTGTGCAAATGACATTTGAATTATATAGCAGTACATGACACTTGATTGCACGCTTGCTGTATGAAACATGTAGCATTCTGGAGACATGTGTTCTTTGCACCATGCAATGCAGCTGAGGAATGGCTATGTAACAGAAGAAGAGAGGGTCACTGAATCTCTGTGTGCTTTTTCTGTCAGGATTTATGGACCAGTGTTATTTCATTCTTCCCAAGCTTATTTTTCACTCTGGGTGTGTGCGCACCAGTCACACTCTTCACATAGCACCTTCTCAGCCTGAGCTAAGAGAAATATTAGATCAAATTTTTAAAAATGTCCCACTATCACCAAGAAAGAAGAAAGCTTAATTGTCTTGGTTACCAGGGTGATGAGTTCCACTCAGGGTGGTCCTAATACAATAACCGAATAACACAATCATGTTACAAAGGTTTGATACCAATCACAGTGTAATGGGTGTCAGTGAGTGTGTTTTAGCCGCACTTCTGCTGTCATTCTACTTTCATTTAAGTCATAGAGTTCCAATAAATTGAGTATTTGTTGTGTTAAGAGGAACATACCTTCAACAGAACCAGATTTTGGGTGAGCTGCTCTCAGTTTCTGCCAGTAGAGAGAATAGGACACTTATTAAAGAAAGGAAAGAAGGAAACAGTGGTCACAATTGTCTGACCAGTAACAGCAGGTCAGAAAAACATAGCTTGGTAGCCAGAAATAGCTAACACAAAAAAAAAGAAGGAAAAGTCTCTTATGCTACCAGAATCAAAGATTCCATGTGGTTAGCACTTCAAAAGACACTGATTGTCCTCCAGCATAATTTAAACACATTGTTTGCTTTCGTCACTACAGAATCATATAATACATGATAATGTGGGTAATATTTTGTGAAATGAATTCATGTGCAACTCAAAATACAGACGTATAATAAGAAGTAAATTTGTGATTCATTAATATGAACAGTGAAAGCAGTTCAGTAAATAGTTTAAAAAAAATACTTTTTCCTAAAAGCTCATACTTCAAAACCTGAAAGCATCCCACAGGTTGAGGCTGGACCACAACACACTAAGAAAAGTCTAAGATTTTTTTAAAATCAGGGCACAAACAGGCAGCCAGTGCAATGTTAAAAATGTAGGAATGCTCTCCCAGCTTCATTGCCAAAGGCAACATTCAGGCAGCAAAGTTCTGAATCAGTTGTACTGTAGTTTTAAGGTAAACAAGACCAAGCCAGGTACCTAAAGGGCATCTGACCGAGTTGCTCCAGTAGACTGCAGTCAATCTGTTAACGAGAACTTGATGAAAAACTGATCAACGAAATTTTGTTTTCTATTCACCTGAACTTTCACATTGTTGTCAATTTTATCATTTTAAAGTTTACAAGTAATTGTAGAGAAATTAAAATATGGTTGTTAGAACAATCCACTGAACTTTATTAATCTCATGTCAGCTTCAAACTGTTTACATTCCTTTACAATGAATGCAAAACTATTCGTGTGCTAATCACATTTCCTTCTAAAAGAAGAGGAGCCTCTGGACACAAACAACATAATTTCTATGCTTCTTTTATAGCGAGCAGACCATAGACTGTATATAAAGAGATGGGCTGAGCCTCTGTGACGTTACCCATAGATTTCTGAAGAGCTGAATTGAAGCTTGGTGGGCGGTTCCTACCGTTGCCATCTTGGCAGAGGCATGCGCGTCGTCTCGCCCGGAAAATACAAATATGGGCAAAGAGGTAGAGCTAAGAGGGGAGCTGTGAGCGTCATGGCGGATGATTGACATCGAGCGAACTCCGAGCTTTCTGTAGCTAAAAGCTAACCGAGCTAACCCGGAGATAACGGGAGCTAACCAGCTAACAGAGGTAAGCGGTAAGCTAAGTCATGTTGTTAACCGGGTAAAATCTGCAGTTGTTCTACGTTCTTCTGACTTGAAGCTGGAGATTGGTACATGTCAATCGAAAGGACACGTCCGTAAATATGCCAAACTTTGAGATCAAATTACTTTCGAACAGGCGAGTTAGAAAAATATTCACTCCCCCCACAGTTGTCATGAAGGTAAACCTGACCTATAAACCGAAAATTGATTTTTGAACCAGACTGTATACATGTTTATTTCTGCCGTGAAGTTGGCCTTTTTAACATGGGAGTCTATGGAGATTTGCTCTGTTTTGGAGCCGGCCCCTAGTGGATGAAGAGGGAACTGCGGTTTTATGCACTTCCACATAGGCTTCACTTTTAACCTCCGGAGGTTGCCGCTTGGAGCAGACACACAAAAAATTTATATCTGAGCCAATGCAAAGTAATATTTTTCTTTTTTTTCCTCTTCTTAAGGAAGTGATTAAGACTTAATTCCTAAAAAAAAAACACAAATGGTAGAATGTGTGAATAGTCATAGTGGTAGAATAATACAGCTTTTGTTGATGTGAACAAAACTGTACGCAAAAGGCAAAAAAGAAAACTTAGATGTGTAAAAATGAATCAAAAGACACACAACTCCATGACATGAAAGAGGAAAAGTTGAGAGTGAATATATAGGAATACACCAAGGAATGTGGGGGTAAAAAGGTCTTCTTCCTCAAGTGATCTTGACAGCCAGGTATATGAAACACTTTGAACAGATTTTTGTAATTGTTGTTTAAAGTAGAAAATATATTCTACATGCAAATCAGTTCTAATTATGGGAAAAAATGACAGTTGCATTTCTGCCCATTTGATTTAGTGTTACAGCTGTATTTTCACGAGTACAGGGTGGTCTTTCTGAGCCACTTCACAGCAACATCAGCAAGGTATCACTATTTTTCTGACACCTTGGTGACACATGACAGCTGTCACATTACAGCTCATCTTGTCACCCTGCTCCTTAACAGCTTTCTGGGTCTGGTCTCCCTAGACACCAACAATGCTTGCAAAAAGCTTTATGTGCCCTCTGAGTCACACCTGTACAATTTGCTTTCACTCTGCCCACCTCTCAGCAACCAGCATGCCCTTCCTCTCACTGCCCCTCTGTTCCTTTATTTCATTCAGCAGTCTCCCATTTTTGATCATCCTGTCTCACATGTGCTTGTGTTTTCAAGCTTCCGCTCTAAGTTAAACTCATCACATCTATTATTCTTAGTTTTACTGAAATCACCCAGTTGGTAAAAGTTTTGAAAGAGCATTTTGCAGATTAGAGCCTTGCTTGAATCAGTATGTAGAAAAATATTGTAGGAACCATTGTTGCAGAAAAACACACTTATAAATACAATATTTGGGCTTTTGAAGTAGCTTGTTTGAATTTTACTACTGCATATAAAACCGCAAGACAGGAAATGTCGCAGAGCTTCAGTCCGGGGAATGGGGCGGGCCTGGATATTGGGCAGAGTTGGATGTCAAATGGGCGTGGTTGGATATCAAATGGGCATGGTTAGGGTTAGTGTCAGGGTTAGGGTTAGCAGTGGCCATTTAGAGGAAAGGAGAAACATGATCCAATCAAAATCCTGAGAGGGCGGGGTTGGACATCCAGCCCCGTCCAATACACAGCCCAGCCGTATTCTCCAGTCTGCAGCCAAGACCCTCTTGATAAAAGAAGCGCAATAGCAATAAGCGCAGTAGCAGCAGCTCACCTATAAATGGCGTGTATTTATTCTTTTAAGGGTAATAATGAATATGCGCCATCTACAGGCAAGATGCCATTACTGCGCTTCTTGCAAATAGGTATTTTTCACGGCAGGGGTGTGTTTTAGTGGCACAACACTGTCTCTCTCTTCCTACAGCACTTCCTGTCTTGCAATTTTAGATGCAGTAGTAAAATTCTATATTTTCTATCTTTATCTTTTACAGGGAACCATTTTATTTCCATTACATTTAATATTACAATTCATTCACCACAGGGAAAAAACACACAACCCAAGTGTAACACCTACAGGATGGAAAGAAAAATAGACTGCATTAACAGTCGTTATGTAACTGAACAGGATGTGCTCTTTCACTTCTATTATAGCATCAGATGTGCAAAAATCAACACATTAGAAGGTGCACCTTTTCACACATCAGCTCTGATGTAACTAAATGTGTTTGTGAAAGCTCATGGCTTCATTTGCTGCAGAAAACAAAACACTGTAAAATGCATATTTACCTCACATGATTAAGATAAAAGGAATTCTGAATCAGTCATATTCTGTAGTCACTATTAGTACTGTGTACAATTTCATTGT
The DNA here is from genome assembly GCF_933228915.1 of Telmatherina bonti. Taxonomy (NCBI): domain Eukaryota; kingdom Metazoa; phylum Chordata; class Actinopteri; order Atheriniformes; family Telmatherinidae; genus Telmatherina; species Telmatherina bonti. Next base: position 20,511,531 of record NC_136614.1, on the reverse strand, counting down.
TTAGATTATAATTTTATGTATTCACACCTGAATCCAAAATAGTTCAGATGTGAATAAGTTCAAATAGAAATTAATAGTTTGAACATCTCACAAAGAGTTCATTATTAATTCACTTTCTCACTTTTTGAAAGTGATGGCAGCAAGTTGGGTCACATGACTGGGAATTAAAGAGACCAGCTATTAGACCTCTGGGAGACAAACATTGTCTACCTTGAGTCTGATATGGGATTTAATGAGCTCAACAGTACTGGGTCTTGTTTGTCATATTTTCTGTTACAAGATGCAAAAATGGGCATATTATCGGGACTCTTGTATTAGATGCGGAGTGTGGCTTGGCATGATTGTGCTGAAATATGCAAGGCTTTTCTGAAAAAAAGATACTAGCTGGAAATGTGTATATAAATCTTATATATACTATTCATTCTTGATCTGATCATCTGGTGATCAGACTGATCTGAAATAAATTTTTAGCCATGTCCATGCTGCACAGAGATGTGCCAAATGGTATTACAATCACAGTTTTATTGAAGATGGAAAATTCCAAGATTTTAGAATTAGCGGAAGATTACTTGAAAAGTTATAAACAATTTGTAAGCAATTTCCTTTGCGGATTGCCGATTATATACCTCCGGTCATCTTAACTTGTGAGAGACTGAAACATGCTTTAAGTTCTTTCATGCTACTGACCTGCTGCTAATTGACTTTGCAGTATTTTCCACCATTTCCTTCTATGTAGTATCAGTTTTCTGTCAAACCTTTCACCAAACATGTTGCTGCCAACAAATTTTGAGTGTTTTCTAAACATATTAAAATGTTTGACTTCAAACATTCTATGTTTTCTATAATGTAGTGAAGAGAGATCTGACATTACTGCATTGTGTTTTTCTTTACATTTTAGGAACTATATCAATGTTTTTCTTCTGGGTGAGAAGACTATATACATTTTTTAGTCTTCATTTTTTAAACAAATCCATTCTCCATCGAACGAGTTTTTCTGTCATCTAGCATCCCAAAACAAACTGTCCTGATGACTTTTATTTCTAATGGGGTTTAGCAGATTAAACTATTCACCATTTGGTCCAAACAGTTATCGTCAGAATATGCATGTAAATGCTTCCAGCTTCCAATCTTTTACTTACAGCATGTATAAAACTTTAACAATACATTGCCTAATTTGACCATGAAACCCTCTGACCACCTATCCAGAAAGCACATAGTTATGTTGAATCAATCTCATGTCATAAAAAAAGATTTTCATGAATGCTAGATACTGAAGAAAAGCTCAGTGGGAGGATTAAAATACCAACATATCTTGCAGGGATCCTTCTTTGTTTATCCCTTTTGTGAAGAGGGATTAACTCAATGTGTTGCTCTTTACGGTACAACGAGAATTTAAAAAAAAGAAAGAGTTCAATGTTCATTAATCAAACTGAGCTGTATTTTTCCACAGTATATTCTTTTACTTTCTTAAGAAGTCAAAATGGTCTGCTTTTGCTATTTAAATAGTCTAAAACATGTAGAAAAATATGTATGTCTGCACATCTGCAACCATCCACATACATCCTGAGGAAAAAAGAGAATTTTAATGCAAACTGGGTGATTCACAGGCTCAAAATGTCCTCACTGAAACTGTTATAACCAGATTCCAACCAATTCCTCAGGCAAAGAATTTGTTTCTGTAAAGATCAATGTCGCCTTTGATGCAAGAACTTTCTTCGGTACAAACATTTCCGCAAATCCTTGTCCATATTTCTCAGTGCAATTTTGGTCAAACTATCAAACAAGCCTGGCGTCTTGGAAAGAATGAAATGCATGAAAACAAACAGCAAGGCTAGTTGGCCCAAGCAAGATCTGCTGACAACAGAAACATTGGTTTCATGGTTGAATCCATGCCTGTAAAGTTGTATTGAGACTCCAATACAAGAGTCCTTACTTGGATGTGAATGGAGCCACAGAGAAGAATCTGATGCTTATAACAAGCACCAACAGCCAATGTTACAGAAGGAAACAAAATCAGTGATTAAATAACCAAATTGGATCAACAAATCTCCCACTCCCACTTTTTTTTTTATATATATATATAAAAACTCAAACTATTGTACATGTACAGTATGTGGCATTTTGCAATACACAAATGTTAAGCCGAGTTGCTCTGGTTAAAAAGTACACTTTTATTCAAACATCAAGCTGTGTACACATCATTTGAAACTGCCTGTATGTGGTCCTCCTAAACAGGATTAATAACATGATTATACATGTGCTTACATACTCCAGCTAGCTGCAGCTGTCTACTTAAAAGATAGCTGACAGAGACCAGCTGTGCTACCACGTATAATTCTATAATAGTAATAAGTATAACTAAGAAGTACTTTTGTGTACAAAAATCAATATCGTCAATAAATGACTCCATATTAAACTTTGTATGACCTGATTATTGCTTCAAGGAGATGCTGCTAAATAACTAGTACCCAAGCTGTCATCGCTATGTGGCACCTCATTAGTCAGACTGCACACATTAAATATGACCCCCAATTAACAGTTTTTCTCAGTCTCGCATGAGTACAGCGTTTTCAAAGCTACGCTTACACTTTGCGAAACATCTTGATCTAAATTCAGTATCCCTTATTTTGCTAAATCATTTAAATGATTTCTGGCTCTCGTTGTGAATTTATTTGCACAAATTATAGTTGCTATAAACAAGTCACAATAACAAAGTAAATTCACCTCTAACTATCAATCCCACTTGCCTCCTTGTCACTGACAGCCATTTTCCATTCTCATAAATACTTCCTAAATAGATCATGCAAATTAGGCTATGAATTAGCGGGAGAGATCGTGACAGCGTGCTCTCCATCTGTGGCACTGCACGTCCGTGTTACCACATCTATAATTGACAATCACTGTCATTGTACCACATTTCAAAACGAGCTTCCGAGTTGGCCCCAGCTGCATAAATTAAGACTCGTGCTGTTACTTAATTGCACCGATTAGCATGAGCTCTGTAGCAGAGCTGTGATGCTAATCACGGTAGTAACTGGATCCAGCAAAGTCCCTTTCAGACACGCACTTTAATGAACGAACCGAACTGCAGCTGAATGCCGTCCATGGCCATTTTTAAGAGCCATCTCACCAAGCCAGCCCTTGTCCTATTTATGAACTTTTGACATAGCAATAGTTGGAACTGCATGCTGACCGCCACAGAAATATGCCATACTATAAAGTTCAATGACAGACTAAGCTAATATTTGAGGTTACTGTTTGCACACACAGCATTTCAGCTTGGTCTTTTTTTCCTCCTATTTGGCAAATAAGACTTGAAAGTAAGCAGCTGTATTAAAAAAAAATCAAAACATTTGCCATTCAGCGTATCAAGCAGTGACTCAGAAATTTCTATTTTACTATTTCACAACTCCAACATTCATTCCCATGCCTTCACACATCTCTGTTAGAAGTTGCTGCAAATCTTACACAAAGTCCATGTTCTGCCAACAAAGCTTGAATTTATTCAAAGAGGCACTTTATTCTGTAAAACACAGATGTAAATCCAAATGATATGGAGTTTTTCAGTTAAGTTCAACCACATTTAGTCATCTCACAATAGTCCACTGCAGTTGTTTTTGCTTTTTTTTTGCCCACCAGTTTGGTCTGCAGTAGTATGGACTTTACCATCTCTGCTAGCTTTATACAGCAGCTTTCATGTGTTTCAGATGGTAACTAAGTACAATTTCTGTGAAAAAGTGATTATGTTGGTGAGAGTTGAAGGAAGAATGGAAAAGAGAATTACCAGATATAGTTTGTACACTAACATTATGTGACAGACAGCTTTTGGAGCTTACTTCATTTACATTAGGTGTGTGCAACTTTCTATAAACTGTGACTTGCTAATACATCTTGAAATATTAAGTGCATTCGGTACTTTCTGTAGATTCAACAATGACATTTCCAACATGTGGCCTTATATAAAAAGGGATCTGACATACACACACCTTTTAGGCTCCACGGAAAACATAAGACAGATAACTAAAAGATATGTCATGAACCTGTAGAAAGCACTGCCTGGGAAAGAGGTAATTTACCCTGGAAAAGCAGACACAGCAATATATAGAGTGGTCTGTATCCACTTCCATCTCAGCCATTTAATACATCTTCCTCTTGTGGATGGCATGAATTCATGCATGACTTAATTGAGTCATTGTCTCTCCTTTGGTGCAGAATATAGACATCAAGGAGTGCTGATAAGACACTAAAACAGGCAGCCATGTGAATCCAGGTGAGAATGGCTTGCAAGACAAGGATAGAAAAAAATGTTTTAGAATGACTGATTGCAAATTTAACCACTTTAACAGCTGGGTATTTCAGCAGTTGAGCTAGCATAGCAGGCTAACGAGGAACAAGAAGAAGATTGGATGACAAAAAGGTTCTTAAATGCAGATAGTGGCGACATGAGAAGCTGGAGGGGGTAGTGATCAGTTATCGGTTTTTAACAGGTATTAAACAGATCAGTCAGCTGTGAATTTGGTTTAGCTTGGCATTAAATCAAAACATTACGCAGAAATATACACAATGAAAGGTATGGCCAGTTAATATTTTGCAATATTTTTCAATAGCAGTTCAACACCACACAGTAGAGCATCTACAGAGGTTAAGACACACTAATCCAAAGATTTATCTCAAGCTGAGCTTTAAAAGATTTCCTGTGATACACAGTTAAAATCTGTTTCTAATTGAAAGGCAGGCAGCTGCCTTGTATCTGAATGACATTTAAGATGTCTTATAACTTGACTCAAATATTGTAAAACTGAAGAATGCAATTTTTTAAACCAACCAAATCCGAGTGCCACAGCTGTTAATTAGTAGACAACAATAACATTTAGAAAATCAGATAGTGTATCACTTACTGTAACTACAGTACAAAACATCCAGGACTAAATAAGGCTATGCCCGGTCTTTTCTTCACATAAAATCTATGATAATAAATAACAAATGTGACAATATCACAGTGTTGGAAATGATTTCATCCACTGTTCTCATAATGGCATCATTATAATGCATTGCAGCAACAATAATAGCGGCTGGTGAAATATTTGTGCATTAGATCCACCATGAATGATTCAATTATGCCATACAGTGTTATCACTGAGGAACATATTCCAGTTCTGCTACCACAGCATGACACTAAGCCCGCTTTTGTGCTCAGTTTAAGACAGACAGTGATAAACACGATGCCAGTTCAGAGATGTGCATGTTCGTATGCTCGGATGTTATTCACCCTTGGATTATTTCTCCAATGACAGAATGGGCAGGATCCTACAGCTGCAGACATCAGCATCAGGGACAAACAAAATTCTGCTGACAGCCACAAAGTTGACAAAGGGCTAGCTCTCTGATAACACACAAGGCACTCGCAAAGATCCCACTATGATAAGATGAGGCAGTTAAAAGATGGGAGATCAGCAGATGGTGGGTCTCTCATCACAAAAAGGAAATTTGTTTTGCACCAAGCATGTCGTGTTGTGCATTGTTTTATGGAAATAGGGTGACTTTCTGAGTGTCACATGACAAGACTTTGTGCACTTTGGAGCAGCTTTGCATTTCCAAGAGTCAAAGAGTAGCAGGAGTTAAAGCTCACACCCCACAAATTATGTCGCAATCGAAGATCTGAGCAATACATGCAAAATGTATGAGAATGCACAAGACATTACACACATGAGGCATCATGACCAGGCACACCGATACAATCTGAAGACCAACACAATCACCAATACAATATGTACAAAAAAAAAAAAGTTACAATAAAATCAGTTATGTTGACAAAGTATGTTAAGAAATATGGAATCCTGTTGGTGTTTCTAATGTAACATATGGCTGATACAGACCATTTACTCTTCTCTTCTACAATATAAATTTGAACATTTTTATCTCTGTTTAAAAGGAAAAAAAGTGATTTTTTTTTTCTCCTATTTGGTATTGTCACGTTGAAGAAGATGAATGATTTTTGAGCACTCAAATATTTGTACCTTTTTCTATGGAAATCTACAGATATGCCTGAGTGCTCATTTCTGACAAACACAGGATATTTTCCACATGCAAGGTTGATTCTCTTTTAAAATACTTTCTGTAGCTGGCTGATAGACTGCTGTTCTGTTCCCCAGAGAGAGGTCTGACATGCAAGCTGTCAGAATCTTCAGTTCAAAACTGACAACCCACACTGTACCTTACAAGTGGTGCGCTGGCTCTTCTCTTTGGCAACATGTTCACAAGAGATTACGCTTTTTTTTTTTTTTTTTTTTTTTTTTTTTATTAAGTATACTGGTTATGTGCCATAGACTGCCACCACAAACAAGTCAGTGATTTGACTGCCTCTTTTTTTTTTTCTTAAAGTTTTTGTGTTTTTGGGTATCTGTACATCAATTTTCCAGCTTATTCCAATACATGGTTGTGGATATATATATTTATCTATTTATTTGTCTTGTAACAATATGCTTTTATAGGAACCATCATGAATTATGCATTATCAGATGACCCACATTACTGTGGTGTTTTAGTATTTTATGATACCAAAACAATGCTGGGTGTTCCACATGCACAACCAGACTGCTTAGAGGAAACTAGAGGGTTTATTTCAAACACACATTCTTTAACAATAGTATTCAATAACAAAGGCAGGCCATTATGACTCTCTTTTATATGGTGTGTCTGCCAGATATCAAGAATGATGCACTCTTGATGACACAAAACACCTAAGTCTCTGAGACTCTGCCCCTTTGCCTTCCTGCTTGCAACCCACTCCCACTTTTTCTTTGCAGCCCATCAATCTAGTCATTTATCACTTAAGCACCCTCTTCTTTTATGTCACCTAGAACTACCAACAGCACTATGAATTTTAAGGGCCTGATTATACTGTAAGTACAGGGACATGTTGGCATTTATGCTTAACTGCTCAGAAAGCAGATTTTCAATGCAACTTTTCAAAACACGCATGTAGGCAACTTATGGTTAGGCAAAGACATACTCCAGCAAGCTTCATACTGACAGCAACAAGACTTCTTGAAAACTGCACTGACTCAACTGACTTCATAATGAGGTCATCCCCCGAGGCCGAGGGGTTACCTTTTAGAAAGGTATTAGCGTGATCACTTTCTGTCAGCTCACATTTGTACGTCTATTTCTCAGCATTAGGAGACGTGATGAGAAGCTTAAGAAACAATAGTTCCAACATCAAAAAGCTCACTGGATTTCAAGTAACCCACAGAGCTTTTGTGTTCACACTGATGCATAGTGCGTGGCTTGTTAGTGAAAACGCAATGCTCATTTTAAGTGGTCAACAGTCTGAATTTCATTTTAAACAGAGGGAATATAATTGTTTTTTTTTTTCCTTCTTGTTTCACTTTGTTCAATAATCTCCCATGTCTTCTACAAAAGGAAACTATTTGATTAAAGTGAAAGGAAAAGGGAAAAATGCCACTGAGACAGAAATCCTATTTCAAGCCCAAATTGAACACAGCTGCAAACACAAAGTGAGGCATGCTCTGTAATGCCTGACTTTCACTCCCTGCAGGGAAAGTGTTATCTTCTCTTAGACTGAGCAAGGGTCTGATGTTCTTATGTTGCACTGAAGTCTGCACATCTTTATGTACATATAAAATTCATATTGACTTATGAGAGTGGTCAGTGTAGCCGAACCCCACTGCTGACCTACTCTTGAATTATTTTCTGAAAACATTAAGTGTGACTGCTGTATGTAGCAGTCAGAACAAATAGTGCATCAGTTTGCTGGAGCTGTTTTGTTGATGGCAGTGGCCTATTTTAGCAGGATAATCATCCTGCCACCCTGTAAAAATTGAGCACCATACACAAATTCAAGTTGCCTCATCGTAATCCTCAGCCAGTCAGCTCGCAAAGCCATGTGGTGCTTGTGAGGCCATTAGTCATTTTCTGTGAAAGTTTAGCTTAATGAGTGATATTTTGAAATAGATTTTGGACAGTCAAATTTCTCTTAAGCATTAGCCTTTTTGTCATGTCATTTATTTAAATGACCATGTGCATTATTCATGAATAATAAAAGGATGGCAGCACCAGATCTAGCATTACGCTGATTTCTCTCTGCAATCCGTAACACAAATAGATAAGTACAGGAGCAGGAAAAACATTATCAACATAGTGCAAGAAAAGCACAACTACTACAGTATAACACACACACACACATATTATATATATATATATATATATATATATATACATATATATATATATATATATATATATATATATATATATATGTAATATAACATCTGACTTCAAATAAAAACATGATATACAACCAAATACCTTCTATAAAAGGGCCTAAACAGTTGAAGTTTTCACAAGATCAAACACATGATCAAAGTAAAACATGCTAAAATACAACCACGACCAATAAGACTCACATATCTGGGCATTAGGTTGGTGGAGAAAAGCCTAAAAGTTTTTATTTGTGTTCATAGACAAATAAAAATATTGTAGTTTTATTTGATGGAGCAGAATAATCCACTGGTGAATCAAGTGCACATAATGTGGGTTAGGAACAACTAAGGTATGGAAGAACAGGTATGGGCTGCTTTCATTATCAGTGATTTATTTGGATCCTTTTTGGGATGAAGCTGCATTTAAAGTCATCTTCCAAACCTGCTCTCAGTTCCCAGAGAACATTTACATTAAATAAAGCCATTATCTACTTGCTGTTAGACAATACTCTATCACAAGTATCTACATGTCGCACTACTTGGTCAGCCAGCAAAGGCTTGAAAGGTGAATGATGACTGGGATCCCTTACTGAAGTGTCTTTAGCCTTTTTTTCCAAACATAATATTTAAAGCAATATAAAATCATGAACAGATTTAATCGTCTCATTGTTTTATCTACTTCTTTTTTACACGTCAAGTGTATAGGCAGTCCACCAATGTGGCCCAGAAAACATTTGTGTTTACAAGGTTGTAAGATTGTGGTTCATCCTGGACCACACTTAATGTTGTCTGAGGTATTAGATCAGAATGCATCTAAGTTAATGCCAGTTCTGTTTACCTCTGCATGTAGAGTTGGCAACTTGTCATTTGGTCAGTCAGGATACTGCTTCCAGATGGAAAACAACCTTTTTTTTTTCTGGGCAGTGGAAGCATGTCGGAAAATAGAGGACTATTATGAATAGGATGACGGTAGATTATCAATATTAAATAAAATTTCAGTTAAAAGATCCCACTAAAGGTTACAAACTGACCTTTAGATGAAAAAGGTCGTGAAAACCACTTTTCAACTGCCAGTTTTTTTCTTGGATTAAGTGCCCTTCAACAAAAAAAGAAACACTTGGCAACCATGGTAACGAAAACATGAACAAACTTTCATTTTGTGACTCCAAACTACTTGACATCAAACTCGTCACTTTTTTTTTTTTTTATCCAGGACTTCAAATCTGACATCCTAATTGTTCTCTCTTGACTAAAAGACAAAAAGGAGCAGAATCTTCCATCGAGCAACAGAAAAGACATTTATCATAAAAATAGTTCATGTGGTTTCAACATTATGATGGCCTGTTTGTGCTGGATTCAAGACAACACACTGTTAAACCGTCTGTGCTGCTTTGGGTAGTTCACCTTAATTACTTCCCATTCCAAACCATGAAGTTCACACTGAATAAGGACACAAACTGGTGTGTCCTTATTCAGTGTAAAACAGAAGCCATCTGTGAAATGCAGTTCAAGGTCATATTTCATAAACCTGCATGACGCTATCAGGCTAAATGTTCAAATGTCTAATTTGCATGATTTAATTAGAGCAGTGCAAGAGCAGAACACTACTCAGATTCATAATTACCCTGGTTCTGAATCACACATTGGGTAAAATGTTGTCAGACATGCAGCGACTGAAGTTTTCAATTAACTTAAATATTTTCTACAGAAAAAAGCCAGATTTGAAATCATCTAGTTTATAACTGTATATATTTATTTTGGACATTTAGAAGAATTATCATCCTATTCCCTGTATGTTAGTATTTTTGCATGTTTGCACATAAGCTTGGGCCTCCTTTCTCTTTATTTAGTATGCGCTACATTTGACTGAATATCAGTTTAACAGAGTAGAAAGATGAGTTGGAAGCACAGAAAAATCTGACAGTAATTTAGTCATGAAGAGTTTTTACAAAAAAAAAAAAAAGAAGCTATTCTAGAAAAGAAAGAAGTTATTTCGTGCTGGAAATCTGACCATGCCCTTTCCATTAATAGCAGCAGTGAATTCACAGCTCAGCTCGTAGCTGGTCCTTGCTGTCTTCCTGGATTAGTGCTGAGGCCAGCAAACAGCTCTTCATCGCCTTGTATTCACCAGAGAGGAAGTTTTAGCCTGTGTGAAGAGCTCACACTGGGACACACATAAATGCACACAAACTCCTCATTCAGGAACATTTCACCAGGGACACCGATTACAGCAACAGATAGTTAATTATTACAAAAAGTGTTGATGCTTTTTTGAGTTGTGTATGTAGGTTTGTGAGAGCGTCTGCAGGCAAAGCTCATGCTGGCACTGTGTATGTTTTATTTCTAATGGCTCTCTGAGTGAAAAACTTATGAGACCCACAACTGTGTTCAGAATTTTAGCAAATGGTTAAATGTTTCCCACATAAATAACATTTGAATTATGAACAATACTGTTTTTAAATATTTACTTTAAGTCATTTTTATATGCTTGGACAAAATGTGTACCACTGAGGATTAACAGAGTCCCCAGATATGTGACTTTTCAGTTATTTTGGATTTAAAAAATGGCATCTCAAACATTTAAAGAGTCTTGAAGAACACAATGCATTCTGAATCCAAACCGACTGATCTAGTAGCATAACATCATGGTGATAGACTCCTGTGCAAACTTTTATTTTGTGCCCCAACCCTTGCCTTAAACACAAGCACAAACAGGCTTGTGTACACTGCATGCAAGCAAACATACACACTTGGGCCCACACACGCACAGCCACTGAGAGCTATCATCACCAGGTGACTAGGAGCCACACACTCATCCTGCAAACCAACCTTTCTGCAGCATGGCCAGAGGTCCATATCAACATTTGAACATGAACATTTCAAAACAATTTTTTCTGCAGAAAAATCTTTATGATTTCAAGATTTGTTCTTACACAGCCATCTCATCACGTCTTTACAGTTTTCCTTAAGTTTGTTTTTTTGTTTAATTATTCCAAATTAGTGAAAAAGAAAACAGGTAAACTTTTTTTTTAAGAGAACATTTTGAAAAACTAGGAATAAACGCAGACAAATACTGCAGACAGCAGGTGCTCAGTTTTTCAACATGTAAGGTTACCAGTATATTGCTGTAGATTTATATCCAACTATTGCTGCTTCATAACACAGAGAAGCTGAAGGCTACTTACTCATTAGCAGCTCATTTTATGGGCCTTGTGCTGCACGACGCTGCTCAGATCCAACATGCTTCTTCATTTGTGGAGATTTCAGCAAGCTACTTCTAGCTTTTGCCTGGCTCTCAGTAACAAACTTATCTAACTTGGTTATTTTTAGCTTTGCTCTGCCTCTGTTCATTTCTTTACTTTCTTTTTTGCCGGCCGCGTTTTTGTTTTCTTCCTCCCATACCTGCCATCACCTTTCCGACCTGACACGAGCGGTTTCATTCACAAAAACAATAAAACGATCACCCACGACCATGGCTAAGTCCCGCCCTCATACGTGATAAGCCAATCAGAGTGCGTATAGCTATCTCCATACACTTTGACAGTCGCTGCGTGGCCGCCCATTGGAACATAGACAGCTTTGTTTAGTTTTCAGATTTATTTATTTATTTATTTATTCATTCATTCATGTTTGTTTTTTAAATTAAAAAAAAAAAAAAAAAAGTTAACTTGGCATAAATGAGGTGACTGAAGAACAATTTTTTATCCTTCCCAAAACATGACAGGAAGCTTTGTTTTCTTCCTTTTTGGTGTCTAGGTTTCTCTTGTTCCAGTTGCACTGTTAATACTTATGCCACTGACCAAATCCATATGTCAGTGTATCTAGTTGTAGAATTGAAGGAACAGCTGTTGAGCAGTGGCAACATATTCAGCTTTAAATGATCAATGTGATTAAAATGTTCATACGAAACATATCATCAAATGTAACAAACTCAGAGAAGTAAACACCACTTTCAAACAAATAAATATGTATTCCATCCCTAGTGATTATAACTTGTGTATATCTGTGTATAACTGTTCATGTAACAAGAAAATGTATTCAGACCACAGATCATGCATCTTTGCAACAGGAATAAAAATAAGAAGTGTCTCTATCTCTATAGGGTATTAAATATTCATTTCAATTCACTTTTTTTTTATAACATTCAAAGTTATTGCCTTGTTTTGATATCAAAATATTAAGGAAAGTGTTGTATTGACAGTGTAAATTTAGTGTAGTGTGCACTAACGGTGTGGGTTAAAAGTCACAATGGGAAGTTTACATGTTAATGTTTCTGCAATCACAGTAATCAGTGTGTTCATCATTTGATGATGCTTCACACAAACTCACATGTAATCAACAGATTTATAACCTCACATGAAAATGTTTTTCTCTGCCTAGTTGGTGCTTGTGAAGCATGAAATAGCTGCTGATTTGAAACTTACACAAGACATTTAAAATATTCATATCACCAGAGACATGCTGCAAATGTGTTGTAAGTGGTGTTTTGAAACAGATCAGTGTCATAAACACTGATCCGCAGGTCTGCTTTAATAAAGATTTTATCCTATTATCCTAAAGTACGGTGACAGGTATTTGCATGTATGAATAATACCTTGGTCAATTAGATAATGTAAGTCTTGTAATTAAATGCACAGTTACATAAAAAGTTCCAAAAGAAAAAAAAAAGGCAATAGAAGCTATTTTTGCATCAGTTCTTGTTGATTGCTTTTCACTTTTCAGTACTGTTTATGTGCAAAACTTATTTTTTTAAAAATAATTTAACATAAAAGATTAGAGTACTGGGATGAAGTCTGAATTTACACAAAATTATAGTTTTGTTCAGTTAAAAACTCTTATTGCATCATTTACTGGATTGCATGCACTTAAGCCTCATTTTAAGTACCCATTTGATGAAAATAATGCTGTCATCTCATTTTAACAGAAGTCTTGACTTGTCAGACGTCTTCTTGAACCTTGACTCTCGGAAGTTTTGGCAAAATATGTTCATGTTTTTGTAAAGTGGCAAATGCAGTTTAACAGAATATTTTACCAACAAGCTGAAAGCATCAAGTCAAGCATATAGATAACAGAAAGGTGTACAGTTAAATCCTAACAATATTGATATAGACTCTCTGGACTGATTTTCATCACAAGGGAAGTCTGAATGCAGTGGAGCTTTGAAGATGGCATTTATCAGTTATTTGAAATATTATCCATATCTATATTCTGACGGTGTGAATAAGTACAGAAATTTGCTGCATTTCATTGCTCATTTTGGCTCACTCTGAACAACTACCATCAAATTGTTCAAAGAGAAGATCAAAAGGCAAGCAGAGTGCTGGATGACATCCGCCTCCATTAGCCTGCGAGCGCTGGTAGATCTTTCTTTTCCCCTGCTTCAAACTGCAACACATTCATCACACATTATATTGCAGCTCAAGAAAGCAGCAGGCAACATACCACTCTTAATGGAATACAGACAAGGCAAGCTACATGCAAATTAATATGCCTCACCAGGGTGAAGACTTAATAGAGGCTTATGATTGACCCACATTTAACAAACTCTCACAGGGTAAAATGTATCTCTGTGGCAGCACTCAATTTTCCTCACTGACAGCGACCATTCAAATCCCCTTTTCCAATCACACCGTTGCCTTGGAAACACCAGCGGCTGCCAGGCAGTCATTTAAAAATTCCAAAATGAAGCGTCTGGATCTGTGAAAATTCCAGCAGTGGGGATAGTGTGTCAGAGACATACAGGTCAAACAGATTAACACACAAATTTAACAGATACTGCTAAATTCTCTCCCGTAGAACCTTGTTTTGTAAAATGGTCCGTTGAATGATCATTTTGTTTGATCGGAAATGAAGAAGAAATCTGAAAGAGGGGACAGGATTAGGCTCTGTTTTCATGGTTTGTGTTTTATAAAGTGCCCCTACAGCCCCAGACAAAATTCCCTGGTTGCGCATGCAGTATGCTGAGCAGCTGCGTTTGTTCCTTCCAGTTATTTTATCACTGCTGTTGTGAGAGAACAGGGCTATTTACTAGCCAGACATGTTAATTAGATCCTTGTGTGATTTTCAGCCTGACAAGAGAAATAGTATAAAGATTCACTGTGTACAAACACCTATGATTCCATATTAAGGGACAGCAGTCTGGGTTTATTAAGGAACACAGTCTTTCCATAATGTTCTTGTAGCAGCTGTTGTTAGGGATTTTAACAATATCAGAAAGACTTTATATTCAGATATTATCAGGACACATTTAAGAACATAAAAAGATTTTATGTGGATTAGATGGAGGAAATTATAATGTTGTAGGCATACTGTATCTATTGATTAGGTTATTAAAAGTCTCAAAATGTGTAAATGTCTGTAAATAAAATGTTCATAAACAACCAGATAAAACTGGAGCAGTCAAACTAATGGACCGGCACACACAGGAGTAGTGAGCTAATTTGAAACAGAACAATGTGTTCAGTGGAATCTGACAGATTGCATTGTTCATAGCAAAGATGAGAAAAAGTAACGAGAAATGGAGTGTTTTGTAGAATCCTGATGAGAGAGGTAGGCTTTTCACACACAAACAGGCATTTTGATAAACATGAGTTTGTTTAGACCCATCATCCACATGCAAACACCAGTTTGGAGATGAGAAATAGCCGTGTGATATGGTAAAGTTTCTCATACTGGATTAATGGAGGAGCCAGTGTCCTGTCCAGTAGAAATAATAAATACATGCACACAACAGCTCTTTTGGTCCAGTTCACACGTCTGAATCATGTCAAGAGGAACAACACAAAAGTGACCACTATTAAAAGACTAACTCGGCAAAATGGAGCTTTTATTTTTATAGATATAACTAGAAGTGTATCTGAAATTTATTAAATGAGAAGTTAAGTAACTTTTGGAAAATGACCACAACCGGTTGCTGCACTGTTCAAATTAAAATGACTAATCTTTAGCAAAACATTCAGCAGATTATGCCCTTTATCAAGCTCTGCTGTAGGAAACCGTTTCAACCATATGCTAAAGTGTAGGGAAAAAAAAAAAATTTCTGTGTTGCATTTACACACACACAATTCATTTAAAAAAAAAAAAAAAAAATTATTCACGCAGGTTTTTTAGGAGAAGCTGTCAACCTGTCGATGGGGCTCTATGACAGCTGGACTCAGACATCTCAAGCATCCTTATAACCCTGAACAGAACTGGATAAAATTTGGTAATCAGGATGAAAAACATGATCGGCGTTGCCTTTTAAAAATCTAACTTTCTTCAGTACCATCCTCTTGGAAAACAAGTGGCACCGTTAGTGGTTTCAAATAACTGCCTATACACCGCGTTACAACAGAAAAAGCACATGGTCCACTAATTGCACCTTTTCTGGACCACAAATACCACAGGAGGCCTGAGCAGAAACTTACTATCCAGATTTGGAACAGCCTGCGCTTCGCCACAGAAATTAGGACAACTAATGGTTTCCCTCCCTGTTGATGATTACTTTCATGACTTTGATAAAAAAAAAAAAAAAAAGAGTGATAGTAGGTAAGTGTCTATTTTCAGTAGCTCAGAAAACTACACAAGTACCCACAAAATTTCACACACCCTGCTTCCTTATGAACGTTAAGCATCCAACTTTATAGAATTTTTATGGAGGCTCTGCAAATGGTCTTCAGTTGAAGATTGGAGGATTGATGTCTGTGTGTCCATGCCAGAATTCAATAACTACTAAAAGGATTTTGGTACTGCTGCTTATGCAAAACTACAATCCTCAATGTTCATCGTTCTACCCCTAATCGCCTCAGCTCAATTATTTAATCAAAGTGAGACACGTCTATGCACACTCTGCAATAGAACTGATTGTAGGCAGCCCTTCTCAATGAACAGTCTTCTTTCTCACAAGAGATATTTTGGAGGGGAATGATTGGCACTAAGGGCTTTGTTCACACCGAGCAGGGTATCTCACAAAAAGAGGAGATTTTTCTCCGACTTGGCCTGTCATCCACACGAAAACACAGATTTATGTAATCAAAAACGATTCTTTAAAAAAAAAACCTCCTCCCATTGTGAAGATTTGCAAATACTCTGTTTGCACATCTCTGTGGACATATATAACTGGAGTTTTAGGTTTTGACATGTTGCTGTATGCGACCATGACGTCACCTTTGTTTCCAACAGCATGGATGTCCTCAAAACTGTGTTGGCGTTATCCATTGTCCAGGTGCTTTGTGTTTGTTTTTACACTGCCGTCAGTACCGCTCCACATAGACATCCAAAAGCGAAGGATGACATTAAGGAGTTATTTACATATCTACACATCATGTTAGAGGCATGTTTTGTGGAAGTGACATTGTGAGACAGAAGGTCATTCTGATTGGATAGGATTGGGGATGCTACTGCGGCCTAAAGGTTGCCTAGCTTATGAATACGGTTATGCGGATTGGTGTGGATGGATTTGATTTTGAAAAACAAGGTTGCATGGACTCATTCTTTTTACTGGCCAGAGTGGGAAGATATTCGATTTTGCAAAAACCCGGCTACATGGTCTAAAAGTATAAACATAAACAGGAGGATTGGTACTCATGAGCCGTCACTAAGCTCAAGAAGGAGCTAGAGCCTCCTAACATGAGGGGTGGTAACACCTCGACAGTTGCAAACTCTTTTAAACTTATTCCCAAAAGAGCCCTTTGACTTTGCCTTTTGAGTATAAATATCCTGGGAATACAGTACAAATACTTTGGTTACTTTAAAGACCATAGCAGACTTTTCTCCATTTGAGAAAAAGCAAAAAGAGAACGTTCTTCCACACCTCATAGACAGGATCTTGTTTCCTACTAATCTAAACACTACACTGAAACTGTTAATCGTTGGTGAGATGTCACCACCGGATTAGATCCCCTGGTATGATCAAGTACATTATGGCGGACAGGGAACATCCTTCATTAATTTGTTATGGTAACCAGGTTGCATGAAAGGATCTAGCAGATGGCTCACTTGCTGAGTGGGTGTCAGAGTGTGCCTCAGCTTTTGAAGGAAGATAAGACTTAGAGGCAGAAGACATAAATGTGGTCTGTGTACATAGATACTAAATCATCATTACTATATCATTAAAACGCTTACATACAAGTCTTACAATCCAAATAAAGAATAGATGACTATGAAAAGTTGCTTCATCTAGTTTGGAGTTTATGATTAATTAAAAAGTAAAACTCTTTCAAGCTAACACTGTCCACTGCAACACTTCAGCTTCTTCAAACCCAGCCATGAAAGATTAATTCCTTTTGTGCTGAAATATCTCATGCCTTGCATATTCAATCAATCCCCCATCAAGAGAAGCTAAGGTCACCCTTTCCCCAAAACAGCATAAAATATTTTGACAAGTAAAATATTTAAGGATTCATTGACACACCAGAGAGAAAAAGCCAAATCCTTGATTTAAAAAAAAAAAAAAAAAAAAGGGGGATGCATGTCGCTTGTCACGACTGGTAAGAGCATTTTATCATCAAAGAAGCACTTGAACCCTGCAGGGCAAAATACTCGAAACTGCTCTTCATATGAAATAGCTAAATAAAACCACATTTAATTTACTTTAACATCAAAATAAGTCAATACAAATAGTCCTTAACAGCACTTGCTTCATGTGCAACATTATGCACATGAATATAAACATGGCAATAAGAACATTTTAATCTGACGAAAAAAAAGGAATAACTGCATGCAAATTATTCGTATGGTATACAGGCTGAATTACGTCAGCAACATTTATCAAACATTGAGATGAGCATTTAGGTAGAACAACACCTCCATTCTTAGACATGCATCAAAGAGTCAGGTTAATTAAACTATAAGTGCTATAAGTATAACTATAAGTATACTATCAGTGCCTGTTTTAATTAAACTAAAGAAAAGTTTATTTTATAATGTGTTGTGGTATTTCAAACAAAAAGCACAGCCGTGTTTTATTTTAGTTCCCATCCTTTCCTCTTTGTTTTTATCAAGTATGCACTTGGAGACAGCCTTAAAGATGCATAACTTTTTTTTTTTTTTTGCTTTAGTTTGACACAATATTTATCTTTAATTAAGAAGATAGGTCGATGCTGCTTGAGAAACAAGTCTTCCCTTAAAATTCGTTTCATTTATTGGAAAAAAAAAAAAGTCCCTATAAAGTAGTAGGTCAAGGATTTAAACTAACTTTAAAAAAAATTAAAAAAAATAAAAAAAGATGTTGTTCAGCTTGATAGGAGAAAATTAACCTGTTAATAATTTTTTCTTTAACTGTTTAGGGTATTTTTTAAAAAGCTTACAAATGCACAATTCCTGTGCTGAATAGAAGAGACATTTATTTTCAACAGTAACTGAATTATTCTATACAGATTCAATGCTAATTTCTAACAAAACAAAAATATAAAAATTTAATAGACTACAGAAGTTCCCTTTGTGACCTCATGAAGGGAAATATTCACCCTCGCTGTAGTGGATACTGACATTGACCTAGCCACAAATGGTGATTCCAGGATGCCGGGTGACATTGCAGCAAAGTTTCACTTTACGCACCTTTTTGCACTCTAGAAAGTGAGTATAAAAACACTGGCCTTTTTGAATGAGCACTGGGATTGATTGAGCAAAGAAACAGAAACATTAATGCCAGTGGTTTGTTATATTACACAATGACTGTAGACAATGATACATAATGGACATTTTGCACTGTAAAATTTCCATTTATTATCAAAGGAGGACAAAAAAAAAAAAAAAAAAAAAAACCCAGCCAGGAAGAAAAATGAGAGTACAAAGCAACTGTCATTGTCAGCATTCTCATAGACATTTACATCAAGACTAAATGTTTGGTTCCACTTAGACTTTGTTCTTGAATGCTCCCTGTAGCCAGTCGAGTTTAAAAGTCATGCAAATTAATGACAAAAAGGATTTTTCCAGCATTACAGGAAGACTATTGTGATTGGGCTGTGAGCAGGCAGTAGTCATGTTGTACAACGAATTACATGTACTTTACTAATATTTTATAAAAACAAAAAAAAAACCAAAAAAAAAAATCCAAGCAACTCTGGAAACTTAGGAAATACACTGCAGGAGCAAATGAGACAACAAAAGGAGAATGTGCAAGTATTTCATGCTGTGTGGGATGCTGGGACAGGAATACTATATTGTGAGGAATGTGTTCCCATTATTTTGTTTTTAACACCATTGTTGCATGGGTAGATATTGTCTAAAGTTATTTGTGGGAGAGGGAAAGACAAGGAAAAATAAAAAACAAAAAAGAAATTAACTACTGAGACTCTGGGAAAATGTGTTTAACTTGCAGTGGAGTAACGGGTTTAATATTTATGAAGATTAAAAAACAGCTGAGAAGATGTTGGAGGATGGAAACAGCAACCCAACACCTGTGCATTCCAAAAATTATGCAACATCTGGAAAAACCAACAAATGACACCAGCTTCAAGTCCTCACAATTTTAAGCTAGTACTCAAGTTTCAGCATATTGTAAGTCCTTTGAATGTGAAATATGAGAAATGAAAAGTACAGCGATGGTTGCTAAAAGTTAATTAAGCAACAAAAATGGATAAATCACAAAAAAGCAGACTGCACAAAAACAGCAGACACTTAATGCTAACTGCATGCAGCTGACAAAAGCTGCAAATGTTTAACTTTCTGTAAAAAAAAAAAAAAAAAAAAAAAAACTGAAATAAATTTTCCCTGGCCCCTTGGTGAACAATTTATAACCCATCCAAACAAATTATTAAACTTTTTAACTTGCAGTTCCAAAGGTCATGTGAGTCAGTGCAACTGGTGAAAGTCATCTACTCCATAACAGCTGGATTTCTGATAAAAAAAAAAAAAAAAAAAAAATAGCAAAGCAGCTTTGCATTGCAGCTGAAACAGACAAACCCACAAGACATTCATATCCTGTTGTTATACTTAATGGTATTAATCACACCTCTACTTTTCCATGTGGCATGGGATAACATTGCATGTAGGCTAGTTTCATACAAAATGTTTTGCAGCAGGGCTGAAGGCACTTTTAAAGCCCATCAAAACATCTGCAGCATGCAGTTCGGAGGCTATTTTAGTCTAATTGATCTAAAAGTTTTAAAAAATTAAATAAAAACATTTGTTCATGTTTTATTGCCTGGCTTGACTTTTCAAAGGATAGCTTGGAAAACCGTTAAAATCAAGACTAGATTTCCTTTGTTCATTTGCAAAATGCCAGATGTTGTCAAACTGGATCATGGCTGAACTTTTGACAAGTAAACACAAATGTTAAAGTCTCAACCTTATAACCACAAACTTTATTTCCTGAAATTTGTGTGTGAAAAATGTGTGTGTTTAAAAGGAAGAAAAAAAAATTCTTTATTAAATTTCTGAGTGCATTTAATCCAGCTGGAACTGACACAGCCAGCCTAATCCCCTTTGGGTGTCACACTGATTCCTACTGTGCAGACATGGCTTGGGTCATTCATGTTTCCAATCACCACGGCAACAGTCACACTGACGTGTCATTTGCTGAGCAGCATGCCTGGCTCTGGATTGCCTAACCCGATTTCTCAGTCAGTCAGTAGTTCAAACAGTATGCATCAACAAACATTTCTCCCCAGTGACCTTCTCTTCACAGCTTCAGCCAAATTGCACAAAACAACATGTTTTTCCTCTCACCTAACTCATTCCCCTCCCTTCATGTCTGTCTCCCACTCTCCCCTTAATTTACCCTTCAACCTCCCACAGCTAGAGAAGCTTACCTTAGATAAAAAAATAAATAAATTAAAAAAAAGTGGGATGACCTGCCAAAGAGAGAGGGCATTGGCTGCCATAATGATTTCCAGGATATAATTACCAAGTTGATTTCTCTTGGTTTGAGTATTTTTCATTGAACTGTCAAATATACTTGTTGATTATGTGTATGAATCTTAAGGGACTCCTAATTTGATATCATTCCAGGAACTCTGGTTTACCCAATATCTGATCTCTGCTTTTAGTGAGATTGATGATTAGTCAGCCATAGAGAAGGCAGCATTCAATTATGGTTTGCTTTATTCCAGCAGCCAGCAATCAATAGCTGTATTTGCAATGAGGGTTTAGTGTTGGTTTTCTCCCTTCATTCTTTCATTCATTAAGGTGTTGAGAAATCACAAAAGGATAAAACACTCCCTCTCTATATTTAATCATTTGGCTGTAAAGCTTAGAATCACACAATATGCCAGGAAGCAGCATAACAATGCAGGTTGCCCGTCCACCTACAGTTTTCTACAGTCCTATAAATCCCTCATCACCAAAACCTGGTTTCTACAGAAACTGATCCCACTTTAACCATTGTAGAAACAGCTTCACATTCCTTCACCAATGACAGAATCCCATTTAGTTTCATCAGCACCGCATGGCATTGCTGGAAAAGGTGGAACATCATTTCAGGATAATACTAAATAAACATCAGGTCATTAATTCACTACAGTCATATTTAGAATTAGAAAATAAGATTTCAAACCTAGAACCTGAACAGATTTGCATCTTTGGTCTTATAGTTACATTTAGGGACTACGTTCACAAGCTAATCTCCTTTATAAGCATGCAGTTTAAACATTATATCATTTAGATCTTTAAGGTGCATTTTATCTTGGCACCCTTTGTTGTCTACTTGTTTGTAGAGGCAACCATAAGTATCTGCTGCCCTCTAGTGGAGATGCATGAATATCTTACCATGTCTTCAAGCCGTTTTCCGTCATCTGAACGGATTTCTGCATAACCTGCAACAAAGTTCCAAAGTCCATCCTCTTAACCTGAGAAGAGCCATCTAAAACAGTTTATGGTACATTAGATCAAACGTTAACATGTCTCCATATAAAGTTTGTGTGCATTTTAGGCAAACGGTATAATTTTTTACTCAGATTCTCATTCACCTGAACCTGACTAGTCTTTCATCTGGATGCTGTAAGGGCAACAAGAGCCCATCTGGGGAGACCAAAGTTGTGTGTGTAAAACCTGCCAATCAGATGTTTGGAAAAGCAAGCAACACAAATCAGAGTTTGGAAAGGAAAAAAAAAAAAGAACAGAAGTAAAATAAAACAAACAAAAAGCAGAGGCAATTATTGTATTATTATATTTTTAGGCAATATTACTTGAACCCTAATTACATTTTGTTTTAAAAGCTTAGCTATAAAATGTTAAGTTATATTTCGGCCAAATTGTGGCATCTCCTCAACACTGCTGTAGCGGAATAGCCTCTACAAATTATGAATTTATTAATTACCTCGGAGCACCACTCATCACCTTTAATTAACTTAAAATTCAGGCGGATGAGACACCTGAAATAAACTCAATTCAATAAACAGTCTCACTTCAAAGGAGTAAATCCTAAGAACGAATGAACCAGAAATCGTGCATTCAGAAATTATGACAATAACGGATGAATTGATTATACATATTTATTTACAATGATGGTAAACATACAGCAGTGAAAATGAGCAATGATGGAGAGATGTTATTGGTGAGATGGTATGATGAATTTGTCAACATGGAATTTCATTTATAACATTAATAAAGAACGCTGAGATTAATTAAATGAGATGGAGCAGGAAGAAACTGGTTGGAATTAAGCAAATAAATCGGGATGATTATCTTACTTAAATCTTTGACAAGAACGTGTTCAATAATTCTAAATTTGGATAAGAATTCGAATTTAATTATTTAATTAGAATTTGATGTACTGGTTTGGGACATCACAAATGTCAGAGCGCTATCAGATCCTACTTTGAACGCTGAATCCGGAGTGTGGGTCGAAGCGGGTGGTTGGTCCCCTATTCGGCGCGTTTCCGGGGGAATTGGATCCCTGGAGCGTCAGAAGATGTAGGTCTACGCAGCTACTCTGGCCTTCTGGATCCGTTCAGCGGAGTTCCAGAGCGGTGTGATGATGATCCAGATTGTCCCAAAAATAGATAGTTCCAGATTTTACGTGTAAAGACGTAATGGAAAAAGTTGGAGCTACGGTTCTAGTTAATTACTGATCTCGGGAAAAATACTGGTTACAAATAAACACTTGTTGTACTTCCTCCCGTTCGTAAGAACGGAGAGGTAAAAACTTATAATGAAATAACAAAAGAAAAGAAGACGAAAGGCTAAAGACAAAAGCTAAGGACAAGAAAGAAACTTAGAGGAGACAAAAAGCTTAAACGAAGACAAAAAGCTCAGGAGGAGAAAAAGCTAGGAAGTTGGTCTGCCAGTCTAATTTAAACAGACCCGCCTTTCGAACTTCCAGCCAATCATGAGTTGCTTCTGTCAGAGGCTGACCAACCTTATCCAATCAGGTCAGCTCTAGTTCCTTCCCTCTGCATCTCATTAATGTGAACAGGATACTTTCAATTCCTTGCTTTGTCTGCCGCAATACACATCAAATCACATTCTTTCAGAGTTATGCAGATTCCTCGTTTGCTGGCGAAGGAAAGCATTTTATAGTATTACTTTCACACATGAAAAGATTGGCTACATGTAATTTTTATTAAAGGTGGATTAATTAATTGTCATGACTCGTCCTCATTGGGTGATCCTAAAAAGAAAACTCACATTTTATTCATTCACATTAGTAGCTTAAGAGAAGTCTGAAGCTTGGAAAACATAATCAACAATTATTTACCGCAGTGTTTATGATTAATGTGTGTGTGTGTGATCAGTTCAAAGAATTAAATCACATATCAAGATAAAATAATGGAAAAGAAGAAATTCAACCAAAACAATTAACCACAGTCTTTTAGACTAAGTTAGATCAGTTCCTTCAATTGGGGAAAGAAGTTTGGATTCCTTCTGTCTCCTTCTCCGTCAGGGGAGGGGTTGTTCTGGCGCCATGGAGTCTCGTCTTTTGGCTTAGAAGTGTCATTTCTGACCAGAACCAGGGTTTGGTCAGATGAGACTCTCGGCATTTCCCCCGACCTGCGACCATAAATTGTTAGATGTGCTTTAATCCTTCGTGTTGACACAGCTGCATTCTGTAGGGAGTAAAGGTGTAAATCTCTGAGTGTCACCACGCCTCTTGGGTCAAATGGTCACTCTCTCTTCGTCCTGTGTGGACCAATCTTACTGCAGAGAAAGAAATACAACTATTGTTTAATCCAGTCGAATGTTTTTAATCCTGGGAGGCCAAGATCACTACACTGCTGATTCACTACATAAAATCCTTTACAAAAACTGAAACTTGACATAGGATTAAGTCATTACGAAGCTATCAATGTGTGCATTGCGTAGTCGATGCCAAAGTGGTGTGTGTTGCACGTCAGTAAATGTAGTGCAACTATGTGAACTTTTTTAAAATTCAACAATTACATAATGCATGAAACCAACAAGGTGAGTGAGTGCTCCTCCAGCTGGAATACTTACCAGGCTTGCCCTATCAGGACGCTTTCATATCACAAAGAATGGACATATTAGATGTACATTTATCGCCACATTTTCAGTTTGTGAAGTTTTACTCTTAATAATTTTTGTTCCTTTCGTTGTAGAGTGCAGGAGTTGAAGCACAGAATGAATCTGCTGTGGTGTTTCAACAGCCTTCTAGGATTGGTTGCATTATATCTCACCTTTGCCAGTGAAAGAGTAACATTTGAAAGTGTAAATTTCACCTTCCCCCTTTTAACTATCCAAGCAGTTTAGATGGAAATATTAAGGAAACAGAAAGGATCTAAAATATGGGTGTATTCACTAATAGTCAAAGTCAAATGGCTTTTAATTTTAGCATCAGCTACTTGCTACTTAAAACTCAATTTTAGCAAGACCAAGTAAACACTCTGTGGTTTTTGACTGTTTTTTTTTTAAAAGACCAACATGTCAACAGCAGACCTATGAATTTATCTCTTTAAAACTGCATCAAACAGATCCCACACTGACTACATCCACAATCAAAACTACTATTTTTACTGCTTGTATTGTGAACTGCAAAATTTACATTGTGAACTGACCACTAAATACAGATTTAAATGTGTAACTAGACTGGAACAAAGATGACTTTTTAGATGATTTTTTAAAAAAAAATGGAAGACAAAATTACATTTTCCACTTTTATTTTCCATTGCACAGTAATCTATCTACAGAATTTCTAAATTTGTTGTGGCAGCAGATAAAGTCATAAACATCCATGTGAAAGTTGCATAAAACTGTACAAGAAAATTGGCTACAATGAGAAAAATACTGCAACCCACTGATAACTGTTGAATCCAGGACAGAAGACGGCATATGGCATATAGACAGGACCCCCTCTCATAGTTTAAGTTTGTGGATTGTATCAGGTAAGAATACTGCATACTATAGTGTATGGATAAGAAACAAACCACTAAGAGATGGCCAAAAAGAAGATGGCATTGAAAAATAAAATAGAAAACCAAAAAACCTCCAAGAGTCAGGAAAAAGGAAAATACATCGAGTATAGCTAAGACAAGCTATTTTTTTTTTCCTGAAGTTGTTTTCTTTTTATATTTTCTTCCTCTTTTCATCACCTTGGAGGAAAAGACAGAGCTACCTGTGCAGGTGCAAACAAGTCAGAGGACAACAGCAAGTCTAGAAAATGAAGAAGGGCTTTTGTGCAGAGACTCAACGTTTGATGCTCAAACAAATTTTTTTTTAGAGGCTTTCCTCCGTTTTTTTTCTTTTTCCCTTTGTTGGTGGCTTTAGACACTCAACGGGACATAGACTGCTGACTGGGACAGACGGGGACATCAGCTACCAAAACATAATAGAAATGATATCATCTAGTTCACATGGACGTAGCCTTACACACAGACACAGACATTCACACATAGATGACTACCATAAATACTGTATGAGCTGTAATGGAATAGTTCTGGTTTTAATCAAACAACCATATAATCCAATCTGCCTGGCTGAGCAACTTTTCATTTCTTTAACCCTGACAAATGATTAGGGTGATTATAATTACAAAATAGATCTGAAGACTCTGTCTGCACTCCCTGCTGTATTCCACTTAATACTGGGTGCCATGAATTTCCCAGACTAATGGCCAAATAATAATGCAATGGAAAATTTAAAGCAACTCTTTGGTGTCACAAAAAATATGGCCTATCTCCTCTTTTGTTGCTCGAGCAACCTCAGGGTTTACTTTCCAGTTGGTCTAAGATTGTCAAACTATTTACTTATATACAAATAAAGGTTAGAAGCTTGGTAGACAGAGAAACACCACAGGTGGATTTCACTGCAAACATGGTAACAGAAACTAGATAAATTAAGGAAGGTGAGCTTTTTCTGACATTGAACACAAGTGTCTTTTGCACCATGATAAATAAATAAATAGATAACAAAAAAAAAGGAACAACACAAACAACAATGTTTCTCATACAGACCACTGTCAGCAAAAACAACCAAAACAAATGTATCCCTTTCAAAATATTACTCCTTTTATTTCCCCCAATTTCTGCATATGTGGATATTATTTTTGCCATCTGAGTCCAGAGTTCGAGAACTTCTTAATACCCCAAAAATATAGTATATTTAACACTGAACTCATCATTAATTCAGTTGTCAACGTCACACGCTTATAGAGCGTGATTGTTGGAGCTTTGTGACGGAGTGGGAAAAGGGGGGGGGGGGGGGGGGGGGGTGCAGTCGGCATCACATCAAATGAAAAATATGAAGGAAATTAGCAGACAAAAAGTAATTCTGTGGGGCTCATATGTGGTTCCTCTCATAATAAGGAGTTCTGATGTAGCCATGTCGTGGGATAAACGCCGTTACATCCTTACGCTCTATAAATTCCAGCCCTTGTCAGAAGGAGGAAGCCATTTGTGCTGTTAGACATAAATCACTTTTTCCCCATTACTCAAATATCATCCATTTTCACATTAATGAAATGAATACAGAAAGAATTGGGCGAAGTGAAAGTTGGAAAACACTCTCGCACACACGCACACATGAGCACGCTGTTGGTAACAACACGAAAAGTCTGTCAGATACAGAGAAGAGTTTGGAGATTGAGCGAGATGATGAAATATCCAGCGTACATCCGAGTGAGCTGCTTTAATCCTTGTACCTCTCTGCATAGCGGACGCTTCCCCGTCACTGCCTCCGTCGGCCTTTGAGCCCTGCTCCCGACTCCACGAGCAGTTATTCCTTTCTTTCATACTTGTCACTCAAGTACAAAAGTCTACAAGTGGATAAAGCATTGCACATTTATTGGATCTATGTATATATATTTATATATATATATAATGATTTATTTAGAATCTTCTTTGTTTTACATTTTTATATATATATTTTTTTGCAGTCTTTGTTACTTGATTGGATAAGAGTTGTTTTTTTTTCTGCTTTGTTTGTCAGTTTGAATATCGGCCATGGGGGGACAGAGTGGAGACAACAGTAAAGGACATTTTGGCAAATGAGAATGAGAAATCTCCAGGCGCTTGGGCCAATCTGCTACCTCGGAGGGGAGGCTGAACAGAGATAAACAACAACAACAAAAAAGAAACAAACAAAAACTAAAAAAAAAAAAAAAAGAAAAAAAGCATTTATTTATTACCTCTGAGGTTGTCCTTCTCACCAGTCATCTGTCTACCCCCCCCAGTTCTACTTTTACACTGAGGTAAAAACAGTGTTCAACATTGTGCTGGGGAAGAAATTCCCAAGTGTTTCAGTGACGAAGGCTTGGAGGGACGAATGAATGGACAGACAGATGGGCCGGAGTCACGATGAGTCCAGATGAGCCGATGGAAAGTCGATACGACAGTTGTGTCCACAGAACACTTATCCTCCATCACTGATCAGAACTGGTACCATTTTTTGTCTTTGCACTTCAGCATCATCTGCAAACAAAGGGAACGATGATGTCAGAATATGTTAAAATATGAGATAAGCTGCTGATCTTCCTGCGACCATTTCAGTTCATTTTATATGTTTTAACTTTGTCTGAATTGCAGCATTATGAAACAGAATGGCTCAGATATTTTAGAACATCTTTTTTCATAAAAAAAAAAAACAACCAAAAATCAATTTTCCTTAACAATAGAACTGTGAATGGCTTCATGCTGAGGACAAAAATATAAATGATTTCTGAAACACTTTTAGGAAGGATGTGTTACTGTCAGCGTTCTGGAGAACGTAAAAACTAGTGTCCTGGTGGGGATGGATCCCCAATATATCGCTTCCTCATCGTCCACTAAAGCCTGGTGTTGGAGTCTAATATTGGCCTGAGGGGTTGGATGAGAGTGTTTTATATGTTTTACCGATGTAAGCGTGTGTGAAAACGTGAAACGATGTGTTCAAATTTTGGTGAACTCTATGTTTCTGTCTTTGAAGGCTTGTTTTTAACCTTGTTTTAGTTTTGCTTCAATCAATTTTGATTGACTGATTGAAATATCTCGGCTTATGTTTGGGGGTTTAAAGAAAATTCCCCTTGAATGACAGAATATGGGCCTTCCTCTTGCCTGAGTGTGGGCGGGGTCACATTGGCATGATTACTCTTCTCTGAACACGTTCCACTCTGTATGTTCTGCATCGGACACAGTCACTGAGTCGTCTGCAGGTTTATTTACAAACATCCCCTGATAGTTGATGGCTTCATCCTCCTGCAGGGGGAACATGACTCCAGTGTGTATAGGTATATGGATGTGTGTATAAATAAGTGGGTGTGTATGTGTGCTTATGTACATGCAAATGTATGTTGGTCGTTCTCTTTCTCATTCTTTCTTTTTCTCCTTCTCTCTTTTTCTCTCTACAAGGTGTTTTTCTGTTTTATCTTCTTTTCAATTCTCTTTCTGTCCCTCTTCTGTCCTCTCCGGTCCAGCAGTACAAACATTGTAAAACAAACAATTATGCAAACTAAAGAGAAAAATAAAATAAAAATCCAGAATATCAAGGGGAGCATTATATCCATGATGCTTTCCTTGGCAAAGTAAATTTGCCCAGCAGAACACAGCATTCAGAAAATCCATTTTGCCTGCTTAAATGCTGGACAAGACAAAAAAAAAAAAAAGAATATGAATAAAAAATTTTTTGAATACAAATAAAATATATGTGCGGATTATTATTTGATGGTGGAAAACCCTGCGTCCTCTGAGCCTAAGAGGACAGAAGCCACTCAGTCTGTTTTGAAAGCCAGCATCTGTGTTGGGGTGAGGATGTTTGTGTATATGGCAGAGCAAGCTTACACATCTGTGAAGACACATTTAAGTCTCAATGACATATGTGGGTCTCCTATGTGTGACTGAAATATTACAAAGAGAAGTATTGAGATCTGATGTTTATGACATAGTGGAAGCTGAAATTGCAATAACTGCTATTACTTCAGTGACAAAGGATGATTTCTTAGTGAGTCATTGATGTGATTTTACTTATTTCTATTGACACTGTAATAATCAGATTTTATTTGTTTATTTATTTTTTTTACCTCATGGGCATGTTTGGAAAAAGAATCTGCACTGGCCATCATGGCAGCCGTCCTTTCCTCCAGTTCGCCCAGTTTCTGACCTCTCTCGTCCAGCGCTATCCGGGCACGTGCCAGATCTCCAACCACGCCTGAAGCGGCACCCTTCATGCCCTCAATACCACCTGGTCCGGGAATGTGCTGAGCCAGACTTCGAGAAGCCTTTCCAGCAGCTAACTCTCCAACTGAGCGATGGAAAAAAGGAGGAGAAAACCAGACATGACGTTGCATCCACCTGCAGAGCAGAACTTCATGTCCAGGATGCTGGCTTACATAGTTCCTCTCTGTCCAGCGACTGTGCTCCTCCTCCAAAGAGGCCTTTAAAGAACCCTCTGTTTGGAGCTTCTGGTGTTTCCACTGGTGTAAAAAGTTCACCTAGCAACTCCTGAAAAATCAGCACAGATTACAGCACTCTACTAAAGTACATACAGTTTGATTTCACGCAACCACTGCTGATATTTTATAGTCAGTTTTAAGGTATTCAGGTTTTGAGGTCAGTTAAAAGAAAAAAAACGTACACAACTACACACATATCCATGTGCACTGCACACATTATTCTCACTGTACTTCACACAGCTGTATTAATCATATATATATATATATATATATATATATATTTTTTTTTATTTTTTTTTTTTTTTTACCATGCAGTCACTATACATATATTTCCGTGGCACATTATACAATGTTTACATAAACTTTCTCAGAGTTTGCTTTACATTAAAATAACTCACTTGCAAGTTCTCACAGGTTTCCTGACTGTAAGTGATCCTCTGAATCTCAGTGGGGGAGCAGAGGTACATGGCCTGGCCCAGGTTGGTGAAGCAGAATGTCCTGGCTATCCGCATGTTTGTCAAGGGAAGGTAGTTTACATCCATGAGCGGTCTCAACCCCGGTACACTGCACAGGAAGCAGAGAAATTATATGAAATTTCAAATACATGGTATGTAACAAAAAAAGTAGTTTCCCCTGCTCATTGTTCAGGTCTGTAACAACCTTGCTCACGCCACTTGAAATCACCCAAACCAATACAAGACAGCCAGTTTATCCAACTTTGATCACAGCTAATGACTTTTGCAACATTGCATGCAAGCTATTTTTTTCTTTAGAAACCCGAAACACAGATTTCTTGCAGTGACCAATCGGAAACAGGCAAACATGTTGAGCACATCTGAACAGACAAGCAGACAGCTGGCTATCCTTGCCTTGTCAGACACCCATATGGACGCCTGTCCTGACTGTCTCTCCCGTCCAAGGATGTGAAGATTAATGAGGATGAACAACACACTAATACACCCTCTCACTTATAACCTGTCACTGTCTGCAGGAAAATCAGCCTGCTGTCTGTCTGAATGGACCATTCTTCACCTTGCCACATTCACTTCTACAGTAATGTATGAGCTTTTGCATAATGTGGTGTGTTTGGATTAGCAAAGGGGTTAAAGGTGGCTTGCAAGTCCACATACGGACGAGGTCTGAGGATATGTTTGTGTTATGGATGAACCAAAGGGCAATGGGGTGTTTGTTTTTGCACAACAATTTGAAGAAAAGGAAAGGGTTAATAGATTCAGATACATACAGGAGTGAGACAGTTTGATATTTATTATGTGTCGAAATTAAGGAAATCTGTTGCCCTGATTTAACATGGCTGACATTTTTTATAATCAGCAACTCCATGATGACATCACTAATATGATGACTTAACTGGAATACTTTCTTTTTTTTAATGCCTAAACATTCAGTTTTCCAATATGACTAAGACACAAATGATGAGCTCATATGGCATCGTCTGCATTCTCAGTTACATTTTATGGCCCACTCGTCTTCTTTAAATCAAATGTAAATATGGAGCTTCATTCGTTGACAGCTTCTTGAGTTCTCCTGAATTTGCTCATTAAACAAACATTTTAGAACAGTATCTAATTATTTTACATTTGTAAATATTCTTAAATGACAGAACTGATCACATTTGGGTTTTGTGTGCAAACAGTCAGCGGCTGGAAATTAGGGGAATTAAATCTCAAACAGACAGGAGACTGCTGGAAGGTGCCTTACACACACGCGCACACACACACACACGCACACACACACACACACACACACACACACACACACACACACACACACACACACGCACACACACACACACACACACACACACACACAAAAACATATCTAAAATAACTTGCAAAAACTGAGTCAGGTCAGAAAT
Organism: Telmatherina bonti; assembly: GCF_933228915.1. NCBI lineage: Eukaryota > Metazoa > Chordata > Actinopteri > Atheriniformes > Telmatherinidae > Telmatherina > Telmatherina bonti. The sequence goes on along the minus strand of NC_136614.1, from coordinate 20,479,697 downwards.
GACAAAACACAAGAAGAAAGTAACAGATTTCTGCATCACTGGCCACAATCGCCAAAGTGGCCCTGAGACTTTAGCAATTTAGAATTGGTTTTTCTAAATTGCCCTTAGGAGTGTGTTTGGTTGTTTGTCTGTTAGCCCTGCGATGGACAGGCGACCTCTCCAGGGTGTACCCTGCCTTTTGCCCAAAGACTGCTGGGATAGGCTCCAGCTTCCTCGCAACCCTTCATTAGAGTAAGCGGTCTCTGAAAATGAATGGATATCTTAACTCCATTGTGGTGTTTGTTGCTTCTGTATATCTTAATTTATTCTCTTGCAGTAATGACATTCCAAAGATCCCCTGTATTTGTCCTGTTTTGGATGGTAGTACTCTGAGTGGTAGAACGTCTGTACTTTTTGGCCAAACACCCTGACACTTTATTGTGGAGTAACATGCATATATACTGAAAATGGCCCTATATATTAGGAATTAAAAATAAATTTAAAAAAAGTCCTGGATCCAGATGGTGATCTGGATCAGTTGGAGCAAGAAACCAGTTTCAGAAAAGAGACAAAATCTTCCAGTTGTTTCTGCATTAAAACTGCAAGCAGATGGACAGATCAACGCTGGCAATAACATGACCTCTGCTACCTCCTCGTCAGAAGCAGAAATCAAGGATGCTGGAATCTTTGTGAAAACTAGATAAATGGAGCTCAAATAGAAATTCCCTCTTTAGAACATTTAATAAGCCAGCACTCTGCCTTTTGTTGAAACTGAAAAAATGTGCTACTTGCATCTAAAAGCTTATTTAAACTGCATGAAGACCCTTTTTTCCAGTTTTTACAACACAAACTTCATCATCATCAACCGCGTACCATTTCTGACAGTAGATTTCAGCTGACATGTTCCTCACCTGAGGGTCATGATGTGGCCATTAGCACAGAAACAGGCCACGCACACGCCTTGGCTCATCTGCACCACATCTGCCCTTAAGATGAAGGACGTCTCTGTGATGCTGTGTTCATAGATGCAGGTCTGGGAGGGGAGGGAAATGACTTTGGCCTGTTTCTCCGAGCACACCACAGCATACTGGCTCTCGCTGAAGTCCTGGGAGGTTGAAGGGGACACAGAGACGGGCCGACGCTTGCGCACCTTCTCTCTTTCTTCACCATCTGCTGTAACGTTGGGTTCAAACCAGGGATCGTATGCAGGCGGCAAAAGGGAACCTGTAGAGTCCAGGAAAGCCATTCGCAAGATACTTCCCTTGAGCCGTACCAGCATACCTGGAGAATAAAAAGAAGCTTTAAACACAGTGGCTGTAATCGTGCTCAATATACACTATTCACAAAAAGTTAGGGATATTCAGCTTTTGGGTGAAATTTCACAACAAGCCTAAAATGCATTCAAACCTGTACAGGTGAACTTAATGTGATCTTCTCTAAGCTTTTAAATGCACATGTCCAACTGTTAAATGTTTCAATAAATTTTGCACAAGTTGCTGTTCTCTAACAAGGAGCTTAACGGCAAAAATCACGGCAGGTGTGTGATCCTTGAATTGACCAATAAATGTCCTGGTTCAATTAGAGCTGGTGTTTAAACAGTTGTCCTCATCATGCTGTTCACATTTTGACATCATGAGACCAAGACGACACCTAACAATGGAACAACAGTCCCTTGCCATTGCGATGCTTCAAACAGGACGTTCTCAGACAGAAGTGGCCACTGAGCTTGGAGTGTCACAGAGTGTCATCAGCAGGTTGCAACAGAGATATCGAGAGACTGGAAGAGTCACAGAAAGGCCTAGAAGTGGACGTCCTTTTGGCCACATCCCGTGCTGATGACCGCTACATTGTGAACACTGCCCTGAGAAACCGGATGATGAATGCCACTCAACTCCAGGCACGTTTAAGAGAGGTGAGAGGCACCCAAGTGTCACGTCAGACCATTCGAAACCGTTTCCATCAGCGTGGTCTGCGTGCTAGACGACCTGCACGGGTACCTGACCACACCACCAGGCACAGGCATCATCGTCTTGCATGGGCCAGGGAGCATTTACGCTGGACGAGGAACCAGTGGGCCTCAGTGCTGTTCTCTGATGAAAGTCGATTCACACTGAGCAGAAATGATGGCCGGCAACGATGTTGGAGACGTCAGGGAGAGCGCTATGCATCAGCCACTGTTGTCACCAGGCGAGCTTTTGGTGGTGGCGGTGTTACAGTGTGGGCAGGGGTGTCCACTTGGTACAGAACCGCCCTACACTTTGTGAATGGTACAGTGACAAGCCCATACTACCTGAATAAGGTCATTAATCCAGTGATTGTGCCCCTACATGAACAGCACAGGCCTAATTTCATCTTCATGGACGACAATGCTCCTGCTCATCGAGGCCGCATCATCAGGGAACGGCTGTTGGAGACTGGTGTACCTCAAATGGAATGGCCTGCACTCTCTCCAGACCTGAATCCCATTGAAAACCTGTGGGATCAGCTGAGCTGTCGTGTAGAGGCTCGAAACCCTGCACCCCAGAACCTCAATGACCTGAGGGCTGCCCTTCAAGAAGAGTGGGATGCCATGCCTCAGCAGGCAGTAAGTTGCCTTGTGAACAGCATGAGACGTCGTTGTCAAGCTGTAATTGATGCTCAAGGGCACATGACGAGATATTGAGACGTTCAAATTTTTTGTTGTGATGTAACTACCATTGTTGTTACCTTTTGTGTTGAATGAATTTTTTGAGATGAGGAAATCAGTAGTGCGTCCTTCTACTTAAATGTCTTACTTTTATGATATTATATCACTGTAGCATGAACATATTGCATTTTCCATAAATTTCACCTGAAAGCCAAATATCCCTAACTTTTTGTGAGTAGTGTAATTCTGAGAATTGTTGCAAACATTACAAATTCCCTAAAATGATGCCTTTTCTTGTTTTTCTACTCTCTGTTGTGAAATATAAAGAGAAACTTGGGTTTATTTATTTTGAAATATTCATCAAATCTTCATCTTAATTAGTATGTTATATTTCTTCATGCAGCATTCTTTTATCAAGGCGAGTATTTTACCTGGCGAAGAGGTGCTTAGATGTTTGTATGAACATATATAGCCAAACCATTTGGCTGTGTTTACTAGTGTACAGAATAGCTCCACAAATCAAAATTTATTCGACAATTATTTAAAGAGGTTGGATCAACCTTTAACTCACTCTTTTTCAGGATGTACAGCGAGGAAGAGCTACGTAACATGGGATCTAACCCTGGATCTTTCAACTGGCTGATGATGTTGTACACTAGTGTGTTGTATAATAATTTTCGACCAATAGAAAAAAAGGCTTTGACCTCGCCAGCTATATAATAAGGCTTAACTTGTCAACAGGTTTAGTAACTAGTGATATACGAACAGCACATGTATTATATGTATCACAATATTTACTGCCAAATATATTTGCTGAATACTGATATTACAGATGTTAATTTTATTCTTATTATAGCTGTTACTGTACTATTATAGCTGTTACTGTACTACTCAAGTGTACAACCACTTGAGTATGTTATTATCAGTATTATTACAATTATTGTATATTTGATAAAGTAATGACCAGCTCTTACTAATGGTGAATGTGATTACAGTATTTATAATGACAACGATTATTATTATTGATTGGGGTATGGAGAAAGGGTGGGATTAAAGGGTGGGAGCCTCCCTGCACTGCGGTGCAGGGAGGCTCATTAAAAAAAACAAAAAAAACAAAACCTTATTCCCAAGCCTTAGCTGCCTTAAACAACAGGCCCAACTGAGCTGTCATGTTTTGCAGCTCACAGCTGATTTGCTATATTATATATATATATATATATATATATATATATATATATATATATATATATATATATATATAAAAATAACATAGTAATAGTATTTTAAGCACAGTTGATATGCTTACTCACCCGTAGGTGAAGTGATCACTGGCTGCAGTTGCCGCTGCTCCCCAGCAGGTGGCAATGTAAGCGCTAAAACCAACACAGTTCCGAGGGAGGTGCCTACATACAAGCAGGGCGTCAAAGTGCAGTCACCCTTCCGGGCAAAGGTCTCACAGAAGTGGAAGGAGTTGATGCCCTCTCGTGCTTCCTTGTCAATGCTGGTGACACTGGAGGAGCGTGAGCGGCTGAACGAGTTGTCCCGGTGGTCTAACGGGTTGGCACCCCGCGGTGGGCATACGGACAGGAGGACAGTAAGGAGAAAACAGAGAGGTAAAGCACCTGCAAAGCACTAACATTAACAGACACTGCTGCAAATAAAAGTACAATGACGAATAAAAAAGAAATAAAATAAAAAGCAGCTGAGTAACATTTTCACTTAGTATTATCAGCCAATTTTAAGCAAGGCAGTTTCACGATGTTCCTACTGAACCAACATCAAAGCTGTCCGGTGTTGGACAATGGAGGTAAATCCTTTGCATATTCATAGATACTCACTTCAAATGTTCTATCCCAAATCACAAGATTGATAATATAGTAAACCTTTGTTTGGCACTTAGGTGAACTTAGAGGCAAAAATGCAGGTGAAAGTTTCGGCATTTGCACATTTTTGGTTGACCCGGTGTAAGCAATCAATATTCCAATCGCCGTTTCTGCTACAAAATTGTTTTAAGCCCTGAAGAAAAACAAAGTCTTAGTAATCAAAGAACCAACCAGACAGAGAAAAGAAGATACATGAAGACACAAGTAAAAGAAAGCTGCAAAAGGTATAGAAAGCCTAAGGATGAAATGAGGCGTGTGAAGTTTAGCTTAGCATGACTGACCTCTTGGAAAACATCCACTATTGTTTAAAAAAAAAAATAGAAAAATAAAAAACAGTATGTTTAATTCCAATGATTTTATTTAGTTTTGACTCATGCAAACTTAGATTTGAACAGCTTGCCAATTTTGAGACTAATAACCGGGTAAAACTGGACTAATGGAATGAGGTGGAGTCCAGTCTTACCGAGAAAAGCAAACTGCATTTCATATAAAAATCGTTCGGAGACACAAAGTCAAGGCTTACCCAAGTCTGGCTTTAGCTCAGTTGGCAAGCTTAATTTCCGTGACATCTTTGCTGGAAAAAAGAGAACATCCCTCTTTACAAAACACACATCTAAGCTAACACACGATGCCATGCAAAGCGAGGTCGCTGGCACTGGACAAGGATTCTGCACAAAGCTAAAGTACACCGAAATGATAGAGGACTGTGGATCAAATGCCGAGGGAATGTTTTATTAACAAGGAGAGCCAAAATGCTTTACACATAAGAAGACACTGTGTGGGAACACAGAAAGACAACCTTGTGTACGGAAGCATGCTGAGTCAAACAAAACAAAATAGGTGATCTCTGGTTGCACAATACCCTGAAAGAGAGGACTAGGTAAGACACATAAAAACTGCAGGGCCACTCATGCCAGTAGAGCATGCACCAAGAAGAAGGGAGTTCTAATAAACGCCAGAGATGGAAGAAAACAGTGAAAATGATGATTAAAGATGACAGAGCTAATCTATTCGCTACTTTTAGCAAATTTTGCTATTGCTTGCAAATGATGACATCTTTCATCAATGTGAAAAAAAACAATGAGAATTTTTTAAAAAATGGCTGGAGATGTTTTCTCTGTCTGCAGGATAGGAAGTAGGAGACAGAGGTGATACAAGGGGATATTCATCATGCACTCACTGGCATGTTGTATTGTCTTTTTATAGTTAGGAAGTTCCATTTTGCCAGTACAGAAATCCAGTATAGCAGGAAAAAAAAACCATAGTAAACTCATACTCATATCTAACATAAATATGTTTAATCTTATGCTAATTGTTTTTTGTTTTTTTTGTTCAAGAACATGTTTTTGCTTGGTTTATTTATAGATTATATTAAATTAGGATGTAGAATAAAAATTTAAATATTTTTATCTCCTGGGATTTGCATATTTAGCTTGTTTTTGCAAGTTCAACTTTTGCAGAGATTGCTCTAGAAATATTTTCAGCCAGCTAAGTATTCAAAAATGCGCAATTTTTGTTTTTCTTTAGAAAATTTTGTACGTGGGATTTAAAAGAATTAAAAGGATCCACAAAACTGCGAGTAACTGCTGGCATGTCTTTTTTTTTTTTAATATGCTGTTTTATTTGCATTATTACACGCATTACATCTGCATGAAAAGCATCAAATGCAAACTGCAGATGATCTAAAAGAAGGCAAAGACCCTCACAGCATAAACAGCTGTGCCACCAGCACAGAGTTACAATGATGACTTTTTATTTTCTGGCTAAGACTGCACATATAGATCATTAAGTGCATTGGTCCTAAAACTGAACCGTGGAGTTTGTCTTTGGCAGAGTTCAGATAACTACACAGATGGAGTGAATTGCACACACTGCTTATGAACGTTTGAATGAAGGGGATAAGCAAACTATAGGGCTTAAAGTGTTTTATCCCTCTAAGTGTGACAAAGTCGCAAAACTGCAACAAGAACCAGGACTTTTCTCCAGAGAGCTTAGACCTGTTACTGCTTTTCACCACTAGATGGCAGTAATATTACTCTTCAATTGGTACGGGAGGGGAGTGGAGGGTGGGGTGTCCAGATTAGATTAGATGAACTTTATTCTTCCCCGAGGGGAAATTCAAGGTTCAAGAACAACTCATCAAATTTCATGAGGAAATCGAGTTAGAAAGACACCGTATGGAGCCGATGAGAAAGTCGGTATGTCAGAGAGGATTAAAGAGAAAACACTGAACATATCAAAATGCTTTTTTAAAAAAAATAACTTTAGGATTTAGATTCTGAAACAAAGTCGTTTGAACAGGATTAATTATCTAAATTAATGCTAATCTAATCTACAACATTGTTTTAGGCATGGTTAGGCCAGGAGGAATGTTTAGAATATACCAGAAATTTGAGATGCAGGATTCTGCATTATTACACCTTTGCTCTTGACTTGTCATCTGTTTACAACGTGCACGTGATTATTTGGTTTAACAGCACACACTGAAATGTACAAAGACACAGTCGGACAGATGAATTGCTCCCTCTGTTCTCTGGTGTCATTCCATACTGAGGACAATCATATTAGGACAGATATCAAACGCAAACACACTTACGATTTGACACTCGTGCTACATACAAGTAGCATGCAATGTGTGTATCAGACAGCTAAGGTGTCTACAGACAGCTGAAATCCCATCTTCCTTCCAGGTCATCAACTCATCCAAGAACTGTTAGTTCTAAAAAAAAAAAAAATTCCATCCATATTTGAAGAAAGTCATAACATTAAATGATTCAAACTTTTATTTTGGATTTAAAAAAAAATACAGATAACTAACAGCTGATGGACCAGAGTGTAACCATGAGGTAGAGTAGAACTTTTGCCCTGTATCGTCTAGTCCAGGATTTCACACTTCAGTCCTGTGAGTACTGTAGTCCTGCTGGGTTTCCCTGCTCCAACACAGCTGACTCAACTTAAATAGATCTAAGAGCATATGAAGTTCTGCACAATGACCTATTCATTGAGTCAGGTGTGTTGGAGCAGGGAAACATAGAAAACCTGCAGGATATCAGCCCTCAGAGGATTGAAGTGAGTATCCCTGGTCTAGTTCATTTCTTTGTGCTGTGGTAAAAACAGACACAAAGACACAGTTTTTTTTCCTCCACAAAAAATAAACAGAAAAAAATACAAGAAAATACAAAAAAACCAAAACAGGGATTAGGGACCAAATCTGGACCGTGTTTGTCCTGCCTGTGCAACCTCTCATGAAAGCTTTTTGTCAGTCTTACCTCCTCTACCACCTCCATTGTAGAATTGCTGTAGATTGCTGTGTGACATCAACACTTTTGGGTATGGGGGAGGGGGGGGGGGGGGGAGTAAAGTACAGTGAAATGTGAAGTTAGAAACACCTTTTTTTTCCTTTTTATGACAAGCACTGTGTTGCAAATGCAATATCCTTTTTTTTTTTTTTTCCCCCGAGCAGCAAAATGACCTTTATTTTAATATAGTTTCTCAAGGATATCGGCCCAAATAGCTTCCTGATGAAAATTCTTTCAACAGATTTATGCAACGGCCTAAAATCTAAAATGTGTTCCTCTGAAAATAAAAAAAAAAAAAGGCCTAAATGTTAGACGCCATGACCAACAAAGAACGCCATCATTAAAACAAGTTCATTTATAAAGATATGCTTTTATATACAAATCAATAAAAATAATAATTTGTTACAATGTGTGTGTATCAGTTTGTTAATGTTTTCATTTCTTCACATTATCGTGTATTATCATTCTCACAATACAAATCTAACTTTTCCAAAAATCTTTCTGCGTGAAAAGACAGTGTTCCTTGTCAGGAATTTATTTGTCGCCCTGCATTTCTTTCACAGAAAAACAGTTTAAAATGCAGATGTTATTAGAGTCCTGACTAAATGACTGGTTCAGGCAGATGTTCTTATTTTTCAGGGCAGCACCTTTTCTTTGTTTTTCCCATGAATTATGCAAAGCAGACAGATGTACTAGACCACAGTCTGGTGGGGGTAGACATGGGGGTTGGGACTGCGCTCACACCTGGAAACAGAACCAAGTCGACTGAGAGACTTGATTTCTGTCTGACCTTTTTAAAAAGCTCTTCATTTTCATCCCATTTATGCCGTATTACCAAATATGAGATGAATCTGGGCCCTTCTACGTGATGCAGTTTCCTTGTGCATGGTCTTTGCTTGATGCTTGCAGAGATTTACATAAGAAAACTGCCTCATATAATAGTGTATTTGTGACACAGACACAGGTAAATGCTGAAATGAAAGAAGATCCAAGCACAAGTCTTAATTCACATGTCGTTCACTGAAATTAAACATGTCAGATGTGGAATATTTTCTAAATTACAGAATTTTGTAATTGAGAAGATATAATAACACATGACTGTATGGCAATTTACTTAAATAGTGCATAGTTAAAGACTGCAGAAGAATGTAAAAGACAACCAGACAGTTTAATGCCTTCCATACGGATACACAGTTCATTCAATAGAACCAAAAAGCAGAGGCTCTTTTGACACATTAGTCTTCTTCCCTAACCAACAACTCTTAGATACAAGGTATCACAGATGCATTTTTGCAGTTTGGACTTCAGTGTTCTGTCTGAAAACCCAGATAGCACACAGCTCGTTATATTTTGTTCATATATGTTTTTAGGATGCTGAAGGACATGTTACCTGAAGTGGGAGACTTGCAGCGGTCCTCTGATGTGGCCGAGCCCTCATTGATGTCACACAGACCTGTAGCAGATATCGCATGAACCACTGTTAAATATTCATGTTAGCAGGTTCAGAAAAAGTAACCTAGATGATAAGATGTTGAATGTTTTTACCAGACCTGGACTGGGACACGTGGAATGTATTTCTGTTGTTTCAAAGGGGCTAATTGTTTGGCTTTATCCTGTTTGAACCTTTTACCACTTGTATGTTTTGTGTGAATGTGTGTGTGATATTGTCCTGTGAGGCAGAAAGCCAGGCAGACAGCCGTCCCTGCTGGCGCGGAAACACAGCTGGACGCCTGATTACAGCTCACACTCGCCAAGCTCTGACAGGTGCCAGCCCACTGCTCACCAGTCAGTGACACCAGATGCTCTGTGTGTTTTGACATGTGCATTTTCCTGTGTATATGGGAGCATGTAGATGATAATGTGTGTGTACAATATTTGGTCTGTGGCACAGTTGCTTTGCATAATTGCATATAAGCCATCATCATATTAAAAAGTCATCTCTCAGCATCAACACACATCTTACCAACTCATTAATCAAGCTTATGGGTATTGCATCGTCATGACTCTGCAGCATCTTCATTGCAGCTGCACTGATGTTGTCAAACACATGGTGGCAGTGTGTCCAAGCTGAATTAGTCAGTGATTACAGGCTGCAAGATGGTATGTGATTGAAAGCAAAATAAATAAATAAAAGAGGATAATAACCATAGAAAGTCTATCAGGGGGCCATAAAGAGAGGGAATACAGATGCAGAGTTCTGTCATATGCAAGCCTTTTGAACCAAAGCTTCAGCAACAATCTTAGATGCAATGTGCCGAGTGACTTAATTATTCTTATTATTTTTAGTTGAGAAGTTTGCAGCTGCAGATGCAACAAAGGCAATGAGAAGGCTTTATGATTAATAAAATCTTTACCTGCCTAATAAAGGAGAGATAGGATGATCAAACAAATCAGGAAGAAGTTAGTCTGGGATGGAAGTGGCACTGATGAAAGTTTCTGAGACCAAAATCAGTTTGGTTCTTAGTCTCCTTTAAAAATAGATTTTTTATTATTATATGTGAATTGTCATCATGATTGGAGATTTAATTTAAATGGTTTATTTCTAGTGTTATTGGTACTGATATATAGCAATGCCTTATTCTGGTAAGATTGACTTCCCAGTTTGTAACAAGTCACCTTGGGCATGAAACGGCAGTAATTTATGTTTACATATTTCTCTCATTCTGCAAGTAAGAACTTGTTTTTCCGCCTGGGCTTTTACCTCCTGATGGCTGTCGTGACTTTCTTGGCGAACGCGGCTGTCGCTGGTAGGGGTCATTGGAGCCATAAAGCTCGACCGTCCCCAAGTTGAGTACCACTGTTTTCTGGATGTAGTCCACCACCGCCAGACCATTGCTGTTGCCAAACACCACTCTGGTGGAGCAATAGGAGAGGAAGTGGAAAAATCAGGAAGGGCAGACGTTTGTGAGGATGAAGGATGAAGAGGCAGAGATATAGAATATTTCATGAGAGAAATAAAAATGCAGTATTTGTTGAAGAACTTAAATAGGATTAAAATAGGATGAAATAACTTGGTTTTGATCTAATAAACCCGACTTCCAAGGTGTAATGTTGTGTGCACTTACAGCCCGTAGGAGGAATTTAGTGCCAGACTTGTGATCTGTTGAGGAGGCTCTCCGCTCACCCACACCAACTGGACAACCAAATCTACCTGGTAACCTGGAGACTGCTTCAGAGGAGCACTGCGCACCCTGTGGAGAAGGCCACAGAGAGGAATGAGGGACCAAAGACGTGTCAAAAAAAAAAAAAAAAAAAAAAAAAGAGAGAATCAAACAAAACTAAAAATGAAAGCAACGAAAAAGAAAATGACAAGTAGTGCAGCTGCAGCTGGGAAGCAATCGTGTGTCAAGAGTCTGACATGAGTGGTTGCAAAGGGTTGATGGGGAGGTTGTGGCTGAGAATGCTTCAGGCACAGACTGAGTCTTTGCAAGTGCGCTTGAGGCAAAAGAAAGACTCTTGTGTGTATGATGAGTGTGTGGCAGTGCTGCCGCTGGGAATTCATGTAAGTGCCTCTGCACGTGTGTGTGTGTGTGTGTGTGTGTGTGTGCGTGTCTCATACTTGAGGCAGGGAATGTTGCCTCCGTCAGAGTTGTTGCTGCTGGTGGAAGGGTGTGAAGGTGGGCCGCTGGTCTGAGGGGAGGCACCGGGGGTGGGATGTGCAGACGTCTGCTCACCCCCACCATCTGGAGACTCTGTTTCATTCAATTCATACTGCATTCGCACCTCTAGTAGCTGTAAACACACACAAAAGTCACAGAAGAAGAGCTATGAACAAAAAGGGATGAGAAAAGAGAGGAGATGTGATTGTGAATGGCATCTACACGCATTCAGAGCGGCGCTTTAATTATATGCATTTGTTTGATGTGTGTGTGTGTGTGTGTGGGCAGGTTGAGAGTCAAAGAGGTCCTCCAATACGAAAATATTCCATTCCTTCTAAATCCTCCTTCAGGCTATCTGCTTGCAACCTCCACCTTCACACAAACACACACACACACACACACACACAACTCCTAAACTCTCACACAACGCTTGTAAGCTCCTCTCTTTTGCATTCTCTCAGTCTCATTAGCCCCACTGACATGTGGGAGTAAAGAATGATCTCTCCTTCAGCTTTCCTCCTCTCTACCTTCACTCCTGCACAGATACAGAGGTGTTGGTTGGCTCGAGTGGGACTGTTTTCCTCATGAGAGCTCGCTACCTCTGCATATCTACTGCTGATCCACAGTGTGCAACTTGAATTGTGGGGAAAAAGGCACCTGAAATTTCCTTGACATGTGCATCAATACTGCCTGGCAACCAACCAAAAAGTACAAACTGAGCTGTGCTTTGATCATGAAGGCAGCTTTTTCTTCTTCTTCAAAAAAAAAAAAGTTTATACAAATTTGTGGATACTATTTAGGGTTTAGATATTTAGTATGAACAGTTCTCTGAAAAGATGAAGAAAAAAAAACATGCCTCAGCTTAACACATCAGAATACTACCCACACACTTTGATTGACAAGTGCTCTCTGTGCAGTCAGGTGCAGAAACCCCACAGATGTTCAGGAAGAAAATGGTTGCCAGACTTACAAATAAAAAACAGCATCCTGCTATATAACGGATAAAAACACTCATTTCAGCCAAGTACATTTTACCAGTTATCATCTGAAAATAAAAGTGTGTATGAAAGCATTTCAGTCAGGTTACGGTCTAGACTTCGACTGCAACACCTTGATTCTTTTCAGCCAGTCTGCTCTAAATTTGCTGCTGTGTTTGGGATTATTCTATTGAAAGACCCAACTTCAGCTAAGCTGTAGCTGCTGGACAGATTGCCTCGCTTGTTTTGATAAAACTGTGGTATAAAGAAGAGCTGCCATGCGCTCCATGTTTTTTTTTTTTTTTTTTTTTTTGCATTATTTTTGATGATTGTTTGAGATACCCATTCCCAAGACAGTTTCTGTGGTTTTCCTTATATATTGATCACAAAAATGTTTTTAAAATTAACATAAAACCTTTTTTTTTTTTTTAATGAATTGCAGCAAAGGTTTCAACTTTTCAGCTTTGCTCATTTCTTTCTCTTGGCGGTATGTAAACACACATCTGAACACTCAAGACCAGCAAACTGTCAAGACCTCTGCTTTTATGGAGTCATGCACCTCGTGTAAAGCTGAGTTCATTCAGCACATTTCATTTGATCCATTAGACTGACGCTTACCTTCTTAATGTTTATGGAAACGGTAAGGTTGTAGTTCATTTTTTTACGTCTTCACCCTTAATGTAGGAACAGTGAGCAAACTGATAGAGAGGAAGCTAAATGTCTTCTTATTCCATTGAAATAGCATCATTCTTCCATTAACACTTAGTCCGCTATCAAGTCAAATTATAATGTTGGTCTAACTTTGCTTGTTCACTGCTCTGTCTGTTGGCATGGCAACCATAGTTCCTTTGACTAGGCAGATCTTCAAGTGTGTGTATATAGCTGTGCAGATGTCTGAGCATCTTAAAGTAATAGAGGAAGTCAATGGTAGGAGCAATTTATTACAAATACTGGGAAAAGGTTCAGCGATAAAAGTGTGTCTAGACTTGTTCTGCTGCTACAAGATACTTCAAATTTAAAAAAAAAAAAAAAAAAAAAAAAGAGGATGAGAGAGAATGGATTTGTTTAAAAAACATATTAAACATAAAGGTAAATAAAACCCACCTGCACTACTTCAGTAGTTACTTCAAGCTTGCTGAAGCGGTAGATGAGAATATTAGCTGACACCCCAGCAACACACAGCATCCGGCTCTCGGGGCACCAGGCCATAATCTGAATGGCAAAGGGATCTTCGTCTGACACATCAGCGCTGCCCTTGTCTTCCTTAGACCGGTTCCTGTCAAATACCTTGGCTGTTTTTAGCTTATAAAGCACCTGGAGCATTACTAAAAGAGAGGAGAAAAAAAAATGGTTGCAGTAGAATGATGTCAGACAGAAACCCAAAGTAAAATAAGACAATCAAACTGGGAAATATTCCATTTTTTTACTTGTTTTTGCTCCTATGAAGAATGAAAAGGGTGAATTTTGCCTTCCTTTTATTTGAGTGATTTTCTTTATTGATTCCTTCTTTTTTAAATGCAACACTTTAATCTGAAACCCAACACGTCCTCTGTCTAACACTGTTCAAAAAGTCAGGAAAAAAGTTAATATATACACTGCAAAAACTGAATAGTAGAATAGAATAGAATAGAATAGAATAGAATAGAATAGTTTTTATGCCAGAAAATTCCTATTTTTACTTGTTTTGGGAAGTCTTGACAAGCCAAATTTTCTTGTTCTGTTGGCAGATAATTTATCTTATTTTAAGCAACATTTACATAATTTTTGTATATTTTTTTCTTGTTTTTTTAAGGCTGAGTGTTTGCAGTGTAAGGAGCAGGTCTTACTTGCAGAGGCATCCCAGAACTTCACAGTTCCATCAGCATGCCTAGAAATGCAAGGGAAAGAAATAAATGCAGAAAAATTAGATGGTAATAAAGGTTGAAGGATTGGTTGAAGGTGCGGAAAGCATTTAGACATCCTTTTACAAACACCCCTCTTGCTTTGTATTGGAAAGAATTTGTTCAAATTTCAACCGAGTCGTCACAATTTACTCCCTTCCTCAGCGCTAGTAAAAAAAATCTTCATCATCATAGACATGAAGATGAAGATGAAGATTTAGAACATGAGCAAGAGATTCACCTGCACTGACAGGCTTAATCAGCATCACACAAACCTAAACAGGATGAAACAGATGGTACTGGTTTTTGCTATCGCGCAAAGTTACATCCCATTAGGCTTCTCTTTTGTGGTAAATGTTCAGATTTTAGAAAATATCCCAACATTTTATTTTAACAATGAATTCATTCACAGACACTTACAGCCATTCATCATTATTTATGCTAAAATGTTTATTATATTAATATCATTGATGCTTGACAGACGTTAACTCTTAACAGTTTCCTTATGATGTTCCAATAAAAATCATGTAGTGAATCATCCCCCACTCCTATTTGCTAGATTTTTGTTGCCATTTAAGCTGAGTTGAGTAAACTATTTTGCAGGCTGTGGCAAGAAAAAGAAACCTGAACAGAATAGTAATACAGCATGTAGGGATGAACATGGAGGAGAAACCGAGGAGCAAGAGCTTCCCAGTGCCATAACCATAACTCAATGTCACCTCTTCACTCTGTGTGTTCTGTTCAAAATGCCCCATCTCCCCCTTGTTGACAGCTTAGCGTGGAATAATAAACATCAAAATTGAGCAAAGTGCACATGACTGGAATATATAAAGACCTACAGTGCAAAAATCTCACACGGCTTATCTTGCTGTGATGAGCTAACAGGAGAAAGTAATTGCCGCTTGCATGTTTTTAATGACGGCACTAATGAAATTCAGCATCGTATTTTACCCAGTGATGATGATCTCCGAGTAGCTTTGTGTGCCTTGACCCCAGTTTCCACCACTAACAGGCCATTCCTGGAGAGGAGGGAGATGTGCACATTAGTGAGAGAGATAGCAGGCTTACAGCAACAGCTCTGGCAATAAACAGGGTGTCATTAAAACACCCTGATTATGAAAGCAGATGACATGATAAAACCATGATGTTAGAGTGCACGCAGGAAACCGTGCAGGAATCCTTCTGTGGATGTCTCTCAGCGCGCGTTTTTATCTGCGAACGTGCATGTGTTTGTTGGAGGTTAGGCTCTGAACACGTTGACACATACAAAGGTCACCAGGATGACTCATTGTGATCTTTATATGAGAATGGCCCCCTGCAGCTCAGGCAGGCTTTTGCTGAACAAAAATAAAAGAAGAAGAGACTCGGCTGCCAGTTTAGGTCAGTGCATGTTGACATTTGCAACAGAAAGCCAGAACAAGGCGACAAGGAAAAGGACATAAGCATACATAATGGCTGAAAGAGCAGAGGTTCTGTCTGGAATGATACAGAGAAAACAGATGAAAAGGAGAGAGGAGGGGTACTGGGGGAAAAAAAGATTGAGGAAAGAGGAGGTTGGATAACATTGTCATGTAAAGTCAGTTTAGCTTCTTGAAAACACTGGGAGGTATATTTTCATTCCACTAAGACAAGTTTGCCCATGCTGAATGTTTTGCAGCAGTGGGGGGAGGTTACATAATAATGTGCCCTTTATCATACACCTCATTCCTTTTGGTGTACTGCAGTATGGTTAGAGGGTGTTGTTTAAAAGATTTACATTTCTAATTAAGCATTTAGCTCTGTTAAAACTCCACTATCCATAGTGACATGAAGAAAAATGACCTCGCAAGTTATTATCACACTACTACTACAAAATAACTCAGGGATTTTACCTAAGTTAGGCAGCTCTTAATGTGTTCAGCATAAAATTAAAACCTCCATCGGATGCATTTTGCATCAGTTGGTTTCCTTTAAAGTCATGCTAATTTAGTTTTCTGGGTCACTTATCCAGTGTCTTCATACGAACTACCTAGAGGCAAAATTCTACCTTGGACACTTTGTGAGGTAAAGTTATCCTTTCAAGAAATTTTGGGCATATTTGGTCTTTTTTTTTTTTTTTTACTTGAAACTTGAAAGGGGTTCAGAAAGAGAGGGGACTGACATGCAGTAGAGGGCCTCAAGGGCAGGATTCAATCCTGGGCCAGTTGTATTGAAGAGTTACTGCCTCTGTATATGAGAGGCTTCCTCAACCATTTGAGACATCCAAAGACATCATAAATTCTTGATTAGCTACCTCTAATCTATTGCTCAAACTAATTTCTTATTCTATTGTTTCTTGTAAAATAAATAAATAAATAAAGATTACTTTCTGATGCAACTTAATTTTTGTTAAGTTACATTTTCCCCTTTCAAACCAAACCCAAAAAGCAGTCTTTATCACCGATGCATAGTGGTGCAACACAAAGCCTTGTCGTACCTTTTTGCTGTAGCCTTGTCGTTTCTGCCGTGAGCCAACAGAGTAAAGTGCAGGTATGAGGTCCACAGGGCAGTCAGCAAAATACTCACAGCAGGTCACAGGAGACTCATGAATAGTCAGAGGGTATGGGTTTTCAAATATGGGGTAACTGTTAAATAAAGAGGTCAAAGACAATTAACTCACAAAGCAC
Source organism: Telmatherina bonti (assembly GCF_933228915.1). Classification (NCBI taxonomy): domain Eukaryota; kingdom Metazoa; phylum Chordata; class Actinopteri; order Atheriniformes; family Telmatherinidae; genus Telmatherina; species Telmatherina bonti. The sequence continues at coordinate 20,462,809 of NC_136614.1, read as the reverse complement.
TCTTAATGAAACTTGTCTGTCTGCCAGTATCAGTTAATTAATCTAATTCTGTGCAAGAAATGCTTGCTCGACATCGGTATTTGATAAATTCTGGACATTTACCATACAGTAATGAGAATTTATGAAAAGAATCGGCCATAATTAACTGAGAAAACAAGACCTAGTTCAGTTATGGTAGCGAAATCAAAGTTAAGGAAATGAAAGGTGTGAAAAGTGAGTGGGACACTCACCCGTTTTGTGCAAGGTCGATTACCACTAAATCTTTTTCTAGAAGAACCACCACAGCATAAGGCTCTTGAAAATCTGAAAAATGAAGCACAACATAAGTTGATCATCAACTTGCTGGAACATGTTAGGATTAAAGGGACTGCATTAGACTGGTTCCAGTCATATTTATCTGATAGATTTCAGTTTGTTCATGTAAATGATGAGTCTTCCTCACACACCAGGGTAAGTCATGGAGTTCCTCAGGGTTCTGTACTTGGACCAATACTTTTCACATTATACATGCTTCTCTTAGGTGATAGATATACCTTTCCATGAAGGCAGATTAAACCAATCAGTTTCTTAGATTGCAAAGATGTCTTACAGACATCAAGACCTGGATGACTCTGAATTTTCTTCTTTTAAGCACAGACAAGACAGAGGTTGTCATCTTAGGGCCTAAAAAATTTAGGACAAAATGATCCAGTTATGTAATAATCTGGATGGCATTAATCTGGCCTCCAGTACTGCTGTGAAAAATCTTGGAGTCATTATTGACCAAGATTTGTCCTTTAGCTCACATTTAAAACAGGTTTCTAGAACCGCCTTCTTCCACCTGCGTAATATTGCAAAAATTTGGGGAATCTTGTCTCAGAAAGATGCAGAAAAATTAGTTCATGCCTTTGTTACTTCCAGACTGGATTACTGCAATTTCTTATTCATGGGCTGCCCCAAATATGCCCTGAAAAGTCTCCAGCTGATCCAAAATGCTGCAGTGAGGGTTCTGATGAGGACTAGCAGGAAAGATCATATTTCACCAGTTTTAGCCTCTCTACACTGGCTCCCTGTTAAATCCAGGATAAAGTTTAAAATTCTTCACCTCACATATAAAGCTCTCCATTGTACATAAAAGATCTTATAGTTCCATACATTCCAAATAGAGCACTGCGCTCTCAGACTGCAGGCTTATTGGTGGTTCCCAGAGTCTCGAATAGTCTAGTATTATGGGGGGAAGAGCCTTTAGCTATCAGGCTCCTCTCTTACGGAACCAGCTCCCACTGTGAGTTCAGGATGCAGACTCCCTCTACACCTTTAATATCAAGCTGAAAACCTTCCTTTTTCATGATTCTTATAGTTAGGATACGAGCATCTCCTGAGTTAGAGTCTGCATGTACGGGACCCAGCTGTTCAGATTATGCTCTTTGCTCTTAAAGTTATGGGTAGTCTAGCTAACCATTACTTATGACGTCAGCTGATGCACTGAGAAGTACTTTGCTCCATTTCTCTAATGTATTAATGTATAAATATTTGACAATATTGCCATCTCTAACTTATTTCTCCTTTTTTCCGCAGGTCTTCCTGAATAAGTGCAGTTGTACATGTTCTGTCTTTCCTGTCTTCTCCACCCCAACCAGTTGAGGCAGATGGCTGCCCTCCCTGAGCCGGGTTGTGCTGAAGGTTTTCTTCCTGTTAAAAGGAAGTTTTTTCTTTCCCACTGTCACCTCGTGCATTCTCAGGATGGGGGATTGGATCGAAGTCATGATTTGATGCAATCAGTTGGTTTCTATTATAGACTATGTATGAAGTGCCCTGTGACAACATTGCTATAAAGTGGCACTATACAAATAAAGCTGAATTGAAAATTGAATTGAATCACTCACATATGAAACCACACAAAAGGGATTCCCCACTGCCTATACCTTGACGTTGTGGCAGCAGAAAAACATGATGCTTATTCATTTAAATGATTTGACACTTGTGGTTTAAAAAAAGTTTATGGAAAATAGATTTTCTTTTCTATATTTCTGAGAAACACAGCCATGTCTGAAAGATTTATTTATTCATGTATTCTAACATGTCCTCCTAAACCATGTTTCAATGTATTCAAAATAATATATTTTGGGCATTATCTGTATATTTTCAAGAAAATCTGCAAAATGTGTTTGTTTGGTTTAGTTTGAATGAATGTGCCACATTTAACCGATAAACTTTTCATTGACTTTTTTCCAGAACACCGACACTGACGGAACTCTGTTAAGATGATGACAGAATTGTATTTCCAAATTTACCTACATTGCATGCGTTTTCATTCATTGCACTTTTAATAACACCCTTTTCAGCAAACAGCGTTGGTCTGCTAGATGTCGTGCCTGAACTAGCATAAGTTAGAATGCCACTGCTCCCATTTGTTTGATCACTCAAGTATATTGGGGTCTTAAAATAAAAAATAATGCATGTTATCATTGTGGATTGATGATTACAGTTTATGCATGCGTGAGGACAAACCAAGAGACAGACATGTACTGTGCAATAATCCAAACCCAGTTAGGTCCATTACCAAATGAAGGAGGTGGATAGTAGCATCAGGTTTCCAGTGACTTAATGAAGTCATCACTGGTACATAACTCACTAATCCTCCAAGTGTATATGTGACATATTACACTGCTGCAGAGATTGCATGCGGGATTATATGCATTCAGAGGTCCATGCCATTCAGCTCCAGTGGGACTTGTTTTTCAACTCACCAATAAAGGCAACAAAATAACTTTATTCAGTCATGTCTATGAGCGTATGAAATGAAAATGTAATATGATATTCTGTGCATCAAATAATGAAACTGGAAGGTAGGCTACTTCATTTTGGGAAATTCATTATAGAAAGGCAGGATGCAAACAATCCAAAGTCATTCAAAAAAAAAAAAAAAAAAAAGCTAAATGTGTGTATTTAAATGGGAAGTGTGATCCTATCCTCGTTTTGGACACAAACACAGTTGTATGCAAAATGCCATGTACACACTCAACTAGAGAACACATGAGTGCAAGCTTGTTTCCAAAATACACACACTCTTACCATTAGGATAAGGTGTCTCACAAAGTGTGAGGAAGTCTACTATAGGATAGTCCATCTCCAGCACAGCAGTACTCTTCCCATGCATTACTGTAAGACAAGGTCGCCGGCCCACAGTGTCATAAGACAGACCACCAGAGAAGATTATGAAGGGGTCCCTGGAACAAGCATACACACAACCAGAAAATTTGATTGACTTTTATAATAATTCAAGCATGTTGAACAATGGATTTTTATTTTAAGCTAATAGCAAGAAAACCTTCTGACATACAGTATTGTAGATCTGGTAAATATATCAATTCCATCAAATTTGTAATTAATAAAGTGGAATCTCCTTCTCAGCTGGTTCTCAGCAGATACTAAAAATTAGTATGTGTGATCCATAGACTGTATATAGAGATCGATGTAGCCTCCGTGACGTCACCCATAGGTTTCTGAAGAGTTGAATTGAAGCTCGGTGGGTGGTTCCTACCGTTGCCATCTTGGCAGCGTCATGCGCGTCGTCTCGCCCGGAAAACACAAATATGGGCAAAGAGGTAGAGCTGAGAGGGGGTCTGTGAGCGTCATGGTGGATGATTGACATTGAGCAAACTCCGAGCTTTCTGGAGCTAAAAGCTAACCGAGCTAACTCGGAGATAACAGGAGCTAACCAGCTTATGGAGGTAAGCTAAAGCTAAGTCACGTTGTTAACCGGCTAAAAACCGCGGTTGTTCTACGTTCTTCTGACTTGAAGCTGGAGATTGGTACCTGTCAATCAAAAGGACACGCCCCTAAATATGCCAAATGTTGAAATTAAATCACTTTTAAAAGGGCTAGTTAGAAAAAAATTCACTCCCCCCACAGTTGTCATGAAGGTAAACCTGACATATTAAACCAAAAAAGGATTTTTGAACCAGGCTGTAAACATGTTTATTTCTGCTGTGAAGTTGGTCTTTTTAACATGGGAGCCTATAGGGATTTGCTCTGTCTTGCAGCCAACCCCTAGCGGATGAGGGGGGAACTGCAGTTTTATGCACTTCCGCATAGGCTTCACTTTCAACCGCCGAAGGCTCCGTCCATCTTTCATATACGGTCTATGGTGTGATCACACAATTTCAGAATTGTCCAAAACTTCTTTTTGTTCTGCAATCGAAATCTTTTCTAATTGTAGCAAAGTGGTTCTGCAGAAAATCCCAAATCATCTTATCTAAGCTTCATTTCTTCCTTTAATGATTATGTATCAAATATTATCTCACTGGATTATTAGAAAGTGAAGTTGCAAACAGAAATTCATGACTTTACACCCCTAACAAAAGCATAATTACTAAATGCAGATGCACACTTTCAGAGGTTTAATGCTATAAGAAGCCTTGTACTGTCTTACATGACATCTGTACTTCAACACGCCATCTGATGTGTGTGTGTGTGTGTGTGTGTGTGTGTGTGTGTGTGTGTGTGTGTGTGTAAAAGAGAAAGAGGGACCCTACCCAGTTCTGGTTGTTTTATACTCCACTTTAAGAATGGGTTTACAGGGCTCTGGTTTCTTCCCATCCTTGGGC
>NC_136614.1:20433484-20450984 GCF_933228915.1 Telmatherina bonti | reverse complement strand
ACGTTGCTCATCTAAACGAATTACTGCTATGCTGTCAATTCTGACGTGAGCAAACATCAGGTTAAGTCAATTTCCTGCAATTGCAGCTACAAATTATTCAGGAGAATATCAATTTTGCCTTCAGTGTTTCATTAATCATAAAAGTTGCTGAGTGTCAGTACTTTAAGTAGCTGTATGATGTGGCTGGTAGCTGACTGTGCAATAGAGAACAGTTTCATCTGTTCCAGACAATTTATTGCTTACCAGTACAGAATACCATTTGTACATAGTTTTGCTTGGTTAAATCTTTAATGGGACATGACATGCTTATTACTAACTTATCTTAAAATCAATCTAGATTTTCTGAGATGTTTGTTGTTCTTACAAGATGCACCAATTCAGCTAGAACCCTGTACCAGTAGTACCAGCACAGCCTGGTTTTAAGTGTAACAGTGGTCCACAGTGGCAGCTTCTAACACCAAAGGTATTAATTGCTAAAAATATTTTTTCTGCCTTTTATCTGATATTTTTTGGCAATATCTATGTAGAGTCAACCAACTACATTTTCTTTAGTCCCTGTGTAAAGTTTTTTTTGTTTTTAATCATCCAAACTGTGCAACTGTGTCTCACTGCTGATTGGAAATGACTCAGTCTCTCGCAAAAGTGTTCATGTTAAAGCCTGGATCTATAAACATCAGCAGCTGACGGGTGCAAGATGAAAACCTTTTCTAAATGCCTTAGTTAATTAGTTTAGGTATGATTCTGTTCCAAAGTCCAGACTTAATCGAAAAGCATCAGCCGCTAGAAAATAAAAACAGAAGGTGAAGAAAATTGTAAGCAACCATGCTGTAACGAAACACATGTATCATGTCTCTCTGTATACCGTGCCTTTCAAATAAAATACTGTGGATGGATGTGTACATGTCTTTACCAAGACCCATGTCCCACTGTGTATCAGGAAAAGAGGACCATGTAAAGAGTGAATCCTTCTGAGTGGTCAACAATCTAATATGAAGCATGTGATAGAAAAAAATTCAGATTTGATGCTTCCTTTTGGATAAACAGCCTTTGTTTGTTCTCACAGGTCTGATTATTCTGGGTTTCTCTGTAGGATTTCCTCCAGATCAGCTGTCACCAGAGGCAACATTAATAAATGTATTACTCATTGACATTTATGCATTTTCTTTTCAATTATTCCTGGGATATGGATTATCCTCGTTTTCTGTTTATGAAAATGATTCGTCTCGAAATAATCCTGCAAGATGAGTAATGGCTTAGGTGTCTTTTTAAGCTGGTGTCGTTGCTGTGCGGAAAGTAGTGGCTGTGCTAGAAGCCAAGATTGACAGGGATTTTTTTTTCAATGTTTTCTAAGCTATAAATGATTCACTGAGATGCAGTGCCAAGTGGCGTTGAACATGTAATGTGGGCGTCATGAATGCTATTAGAAAAAAAAAAATCATTTAATAATGATTAAATTTGTATTCCAAAACTCTGAAAACAAAGTAAATTAGCCATGACTAAGTAAGTTGCAACTTTAATTATGAATTATGAATTAGGACCACTTTTAGAGACTGAAATCCATGCTGACAGAAGGCACAACATATACAAAATGTCTTTTTGCCATTTATATTTATATTAATTTCTTGGCAGGAATTATGTACGAAATACTGCTGATGCAATACAATAATTTAACAGAGCTCAATTATACTTTTTTTTTTTTTTTTAAATCCCTAAAGTGAGGACAACCAGTAGTATCATGGATGGATGACTGACATATTGAACGAAGTTATAAATTAGTAGATGTTTCACCCTTAAGTTGACAGCAGCCACCTATTCATTTATTTATTACATTTTTCAACCTATAGTGCTTTTATCGGTGAAATCTTTCAATCATTTACTCAATGACACCTTTCCCAACCTCTACACAGAGTACTAAAAATCAGTGCATTGTTCACGCTGACAGTCCCAGTAGACGACAATGCACTGTGCTAAATGGGAAAATGAGCAGGGTAATTGAAACACATGGTGCTCATCAAATCAAACAATACCAATTAAAATGACTAATTCTATGATTGATCACATTCGGTCAGTTTCCAGAGATTGAAAGAATTCAGTCAACGGGCTTGGCAGCTGTGTAAGTGCTGTTAGCTGAAAGATACATGCATTCAAAGACCATAACAAACATGCAAAGCAAGACTGTTGAAGGAAGACATACTGCATGTAACATAAACATGCACGGCACGCCCCTAGTTAAAGTATCCCCAAAAAGGTAAAACATGCATTAACACACAGCTATGTTCCCATTACTTTACTGGATAATATGCAAACATACATCCCAAGCAGTTTACTAGAAAGCAAATGCACTTATTTTTGTTGTTTCTCCACCAAAAGGTCTCCTTAGATTGCACAGTTAGAAATGAGGAAGCATCTTGGAATAAACGTCAGGTTCCACAACCCCGACAAAGTCCTTAGGGCAGTCATGACTGAATGAGGATCGCTCTCGCTTTCCTGATAACTCCTCAAATTAAACCTAAAATATGCAGATCTTAAAAGCTTGAAAGAGATTTAAATCCTGAAAATGTAAAGATTTATGCCCTCCATAGTTGTTTGTGGTAATTATGCACACATGAGCACTTAGAGGCAAAATGTCAGTGATTCCCAATCCATGATCTGTTTTATATGTTGCTGTTACATAAGTGCTGGGTAATGGGAAAAAACAAATAGACAAACAAGCAGAAGCTAAAAAGAAACCTGCAAGTCTATTAAGACCTCTGTGTTGAAATGATTCACTATGACTGCAGCAATAAAAGAGGCTAAGCTAGTATTTATTTACAAGCACAATACTGTCCTAGAATTTGGAGGCACAATATACAGAGCAAATTTGTTACACATGGGAATTCTGGGTAAAAAACTTATAAAAACAAGGTAAGGAATAGGACACCCCTTCCTCAGAAGCACCGAGGATTACTCTACATTTCTTGCAGTGAAACAAACTGTAACATTTTACCAAATACATGAAGAATCCCACATAGAAAGCATTGTTATGATTGTACAGTCATGTAAGAAACGTAGATTTTTATAGATCAAAATATAATTGCCTAGATTTTATTACTGGCTACAGACCACAGATGAACAACATATTTAACATTGCACCACATATTTCCATAACAAGTGCTTTTACCATGTAACAGCACTTTGTGAAAGGTCCATCCTTACTGCTTCCACATAACTAAGAAGTTAAGTAACAGGCTTAATTAAACCTGATAAACATCAGGTGTAAGCATCTCCATAACGGCGGTGTGGTAGATTGTTGACGCTGGACATTTAGCTGTGTGTAAACAAAGGAAAGTCATTATCAGCGATGAGCTTAGAGAAAAAACTGTTGCTGCTCAATAATTAAGGATTAAAGGTCATTTCCAAACTATGTGTGGACTTCATCACTTCATGGAGAGGAATTATTCCTCATTAGACTGCTAACGGACCTCAAATGGTTTGTTGGAATATAATTGCTAGTATGACTAGATCTATGACTTGGTTCTAGAAAAATGTACATCTGAACAAACCCCAAGACTTTAGAAAAAGGTCCTTTGTACAGAGAATACCAAAGTGGAGATGCTTGGCCACTGTTTTGTTTTAGATTTGACAACAAGCTCCTCTGTTTACCAAACACTCAGCTTCTTTCTCACAGCTTCAGCTTGACCAGAACAACATATCTATTATAGAATTATTTGGACTTGTATCCCTTTATCATTCATGTTCTTACACTGTGGTAAAATACTGCGTAGGACCTGTTTATGATTCAGGTTCCTACAATTAGGATGAGATTAAGGCTGCAACAAGTTAGCATTACCAAGTTATAATATGTTGTTGTTTACCTTACAAAACAGGCTTTTTCAGCATGTAAATAATCATTTTGATGCAATTTGATGAAAATCAACATGTTATTTTATTTATTTAGTTTTCTTTTTTAGGCAAATTCTGTACAGTTTGTATATGACACTATAGTTAAGTTTAAATGTTTCAAAATAAATTAGTAATAAGTTGTTAAGCTTAAATTCAATATTTAACTGGTTCAGGAGTCATTCTTTTAACTTACTAAAGCACGTTATGTTGTGACTAGAAATCGGGGTGACATTCATATGATACAAATGAAGAACGTGGGGTAAAACCTACTGTAAAAAGAGCTGCGTCAATTGGAAGCACAGATGTATGACAGAAATAATCGTGACTAATCGGAAAAAAACATTTTCCGATTAGTCAACTGTTAAAATAATTGTTAGTTGCAGCCTTAGATTGCTCTTTATGAAAGAATTGGAAACACAGAGGCTCAAAGGGGAAAGACATCCTCTCATAATAATCCCTTTGCATCCTTTTGTTCAGAAATGAATCTTGTACAAGAACATCATTTCATTATAATACACGGCAAGGCTATTGTGTGGAATGTCATAACAGTAATAACATGAATAACATCCAAATCACATGGTAGAAAAACGCTCCACTCATGTCTGATAGTCATAATAATGAAGAAAACTTTAACATGGTTACACACACACTTGTCTTGACTTGCCAAATGACCCATCAGCTATGAAAAACTACTGGATATCTGAACAAACCTTGGAGGGGTAAAACTGAATGAAGCCAGACTCGTGCCAGATAAAGTTCACAAATAATTTGCAGCACTGGGTTTTAATGTTCTCAGACAACCAGATGGAAGGGGTTGACTGAATGCCACAGGAAATTTGTGAAATTCTTGTCTTTATTGTAATAAGTGAATCACCTATTGAAGAAAATATTAACCAACAGGAATAAGTGCGTCTTGTATCAAAAAATACATTCAGGTTATTTATGTAATAACTCTGGAATAAAATATGTTCTCTTTTATAGCTTTATTGGCAAATAGAATTAAGTCCCAAATCCCAGTTTTAACTTGTTTTAACTGGGCAACCTTTTTAAAGACCTTACCACCCTGATGAAAGTGAACAGAACAAAGCTGGCACAGAAAATGAGTGCATTAGTTAAGTATTAATGAACTGCAGTATTATCAGTTCTAACTTCTTAAATAAACAAAGATCAAATATTTACTCTTTACTAGTATTCTGCACAACATGAAACATTGTATTGTTGGGAAGCAGCATTATTAGCTTTACTTGCCTTTGGTTTTAATGTTATGGCTTTTTAGTGTATGGATGGCCAAACACGTCACAATTAAAAATAAACACCTAAATGAGGAAATAATTCATTAAATGTATATAATTCTTTTACATTTTGACCATTTAATCATCTACTTTTTAACCAACTTCATTTTTATTCCCACATTTATATTTTGTTTCCATTAATGTAATATTTTTACACTTGTTTTGTTTATCTTTATTAATTTTTTTTTTTTTTTCCACAATTTTTTTTCTTTACCTTTCCACACTTTTCACTTTTCCAAATGCACATATATATTCTCCATACTCCTCCACATTTTTCTTTTCCGCACATTTTACTCCCTCAAGTATCTTTGGTGTCAACCAATCCAGTTCTCTCCTGTGTCACAGATCAAAATTGCCCTCTTAAACAAGGTAACTGTGCTACAATAGCTTGGAGTGATGCCGAGATCTCTTGATGGATTCTTGAGGAATGGTGACCCTTTGCTTTGTTTGCAAAAACATGCATTCAAAACTATCTGCAGGAGAAACAAAGAACCATGCACAACTTTATCACCGTAATGAGATGCCACAAGTCTTTGCAAACCAAGCCAGACAAGAATGGGTAACGCAAACAGGGTCAAAGCCAGGTGAAAATACCATACACATATGCACACAATGGTTATTTCATTCATTCACATAACACAGTACACTGTTTATTTATTGTTATTATCATTACCATCAACTAAATCTTTCTACAGTTTGCCAGAGACAAATGTAAGATGCAAAAGAAGGAAATGATACAAATAAGAATAGCATGTCTGTAAAAAAAATTAAGAAAAAATAAAATGGTATGAATGCATATGCGAACAAAACAGAAAGAAAATCAGGAAAAGAGTTTTGAGGAGAGAAACAAAAGGATGTTTGTATGAGCAGATGGTAGAATAAATTAGTGGATTAGAACAAAGAGCCCATTAAAATGTATAAAATATATAATAAAATAAAGAATAAATAAATAAATTAGGCAAAAAGAAACAGTCACCAGGAGATAAACACAGAGACAAACAGAACTCCGATCTGGCTGCGGTATGAACCATTCATCAGGGCCAAACTCATAGCGAGGTGTTGAGTCAGACAGAGCAGAGTGAGGCAGGGTCAGGATGACAGATGCTCTCTGGCTGGCACTTACTCCAAACCCATAGTGCTGATCCACAGCTAATAATAGACAATCCACTGAAAGACACATAGTGGACGGTTTGCTCTCTCAGCTCTTTGAGAGCTTGTAAAACCAAAGTTTTATTGCTTTGGCTTTTGTCTGAACTCTGCCGGAAACTTTGTTATTTTCTGTGAGCTAGGTCAAGTTGCCCGATTGGCTGCAATGTCTCGAGTTTGACATTTTCTGACCAAACAAAAGCTGTCATTACTTGTGTCACAGTACTGCCAGATTCCTGTGCTTGCAGATGTCATGTGATAACATTATTATTATTATTATTTTAGATTAAAAAGATTTGTAGAAAAACAGAAGGTAGGATTTCACAAAAATGATTCTTTTTAAGATACCAGACATTTTCTTACTTAAGCAATCACAAAATTCCACTATAACTCCTTCAAAACATGTTTTCCTAAAGACTTATTCTAAGGCTGCTTCGTCTTTTGGCTCCGTTAGTTTCTGAGGAGAAAAAGACGAAAAGCTTCTATTTTCATATCTGTCCACAACTTTAATACTTGGCAATGCACTTGAGGGCAAATGGGGTTTAAATGAATACAAAAAAGTGCACAGCAGGAAGAATGTGGATTGCAAAAGATTTGTTTGTAGTCAAAAGTTATTTCATGGAGAAGTATTGTTTGAAGAAACTATACAAATAAAATTTGCAAATATCCATGATCCCAGGGAATTATTATTCTGCCCTCCAATTCTTATCTTGTCTGTGACTTATAATTACCATTAAGAATAGGTTTCATTGTAGAAATCAGCTCACATCTGTGAACTTGCGTTAATAAACACATGCCCCCAGTTTTCAGCCTCTAGCAAGAACAGGAAGAAAACAAAAAAATGTTTAAATTGACATTATTTGACAGTTCGGGTTTTTTTTTTTTTTTTTAAATATACGTGGTTATATAAAAATAACCCACTAGGTTATTTTTTCAGGGGAAGGGCTCCTAACAGAAAGAGAGAAAAGTGCATTAATATGATTTGATAAGTTTAACCACTGGATATCTAACGACAACAAATCAGTAAGTGAAGGCACCAGAGAGCAAGTAAATCACAGCCATCCAATCCAATTTTTCCACTTGTTGTATGAGGAAATTTTTTGCAAACTCACTCTTTTTTTAATATGTGGTAAACTATTTTCCAGTCCAGTCTTTTACAGTGGTCAATTCCGACAAACGTCTGCTTCTGAAACTTTTTCAGAGCGAGCAACTGCATTTAACATGGTCCCGTATTTTTTGGGGGCCAAAAGTGGTCATGTTTTGTAAGCAAATGTTCAGACAATTTTTTTATCAAGTGGTTCTTATAGACTTTTAATATTTTCATTTTTCAAGTTAATATCAAGACCATATAGATTTTCCTCCACACCACCCACACCTTCCAACATGAAACCCTGTTATGATTAGATCACACTCCAATCGCTCTTTAGTCAGTTCATTTAGTTGACAACACCCCCCTACATACAACAGTCATATTAGAAAAGCCAGAGTGCTGTCAGAACCACAAGACATTACTGATGCAGTACAGTGGTTGGTTGGGACCAGTTTAAACTTTTACCATATCTTACTTTCACCATTTGTAATTATCACCCAAGGAAAAGCCATCAAGAGAAGTGAAAAGTGTAAACAACAGTTGTGTGTTTCCAGTCCTAATTCGCATGTCACAGTGAGCAGGAGCACCTCCTGTTCGCCCTCCCTCAACTTCTACCCAATCAAAACGCAGTCTCTAGAGACATGTATCTGTTGGGACTCAGAGAGACAAGATGAGGTCCTTTGGGAAGATTTGGTTCTAGAGGATGTAATGCTTTGGAGCAGAGGGAGGTTATTAGCTTATCAGAGAGCAAGAGAGACAGAAGCAGAGGCAGGAAGTGACAGAAGTGTTTCCAACAATATACAGTACATAGGAAATGTTCTTTTTTTCCTGGGTATCTAGTTGAGCTCGCAGAATTATTTCACTGTCAATTTGTGCCTCAGCAACATGGCAATCCTAAATTCTCAGAACTGTAAAATTCAATGATTGTGACCATAATAAGATGAAAGATCAACATTTATTTGTTGTGACTGAGAAGATATGCAAAATGCCAAACCATCACCAATGGACATAAAGTATTTTATTAGAAATATTTAAAGGCCCCATTATATATTTTTTTTAACAATTATTTAGGTGTCAGAGGTGCAAGATTTTTTCTTTATAAGTGCATTACCCCAAATTCAACCTTGGTCTTTAAAATCAGCCATTCCCAAAGTGTCTCTAGTGAGCTCTACAGAGAACAGGCTTTCTGTGTCTGAACCTTTAGATGTTCATGAGCAGTGGTTGTCCATGCAAACTCCACGCCTCTTGCAGGGAGAGCATATGCCTTTTACTGGTGTCCACTCTGGGATTTTAGAGGGCAGGCTCAGCTAGCAGAGGGGGAGGGTGGGGGGTGGTGGGGGGTCCGTTGGCAGTATCAACTAACAGGTGGAGTACTACCAGACTCACCTGTTTGAACACACATTTGCAAAAAAGTGGAGCACGCAAGGGAGAGGGGTGACAGAAGTTTTTGATTTTCGGGTCTCTCACACAGATTATGGCAAAACATATGACCATTAGAAAGTGAATTTTGCATAATATGGGTCCTTTAAAATATCCCAATACAGAACATTTTATACTGTCATATGGAAAAAAAAATATTTATACAAAAGGTACAGAGAAAACATGGACAAACATCACATCACCCAACAGATATTATAGGGTTTTAAAGTCCAGTGGGTCTGTGGAAGATTTTATCTCCTCACCAGACACATTCTACATTTAGCATAAACCAGAACAAGAGAAGATCCAAGGAGCTAGGACACCATGAATGTATTTAGTTGTTGCATCTCCAGCTATTTATAGACACTCTATTGCCTCTGGGGAAGACAATAAAGTCATGTGACAGTCTGTAGAAAGAAGGGGGTCATTTTTACAAAACACTTTAATGTGCAAACAAAACTGTTCAGCTTTGCAAACTCTACGTAGAAACCATTACATGATTCGCTGCTGCATGACAAATGTAGAATGTGACATTGTTAAAAGATGTATTTTGCAAACTGTTATATTTGCTGTGTCATACATAAATTCATGCAAACAGCTGTTGTTGAGTTGTAACTGTTGTGCAATCTGGACAGAGGAAGTTTGAAAGCACATTTGCTCAATTAAAGTACTTTTACATTCATCCGCAGAAGAATAAATCAACAAAGGAGGTATCTGGTTCACTCGAAATTCATTCTGCAGGACATTAAGCAGTTTTGCACTTTTCAACACGATATTTGTTTTAAACAGTGTGTATCAGTCACAATAAGAATTTTATGGTTTGATGCAATTTATTGCAACCCCGGGCATTTGACTATCCTGCAGGCTGCTGTGGAGCTAAACCTGTTTTTAATCCGCTAAACTTCTCTTTAGGATGAGATGTAGACCTTCACATAGATGAGTTATTATTTTTTTAATATCTACAATTTGGGGGTTCTGTCAGTTAAGAAGTTTCATCATGAGATTTTAGTTACTAAGTATTAATGATAGTAAATTCATTAGAACCAACTGTACATTTTCCATTTAACCAAGTGTTTGTTTATTTGGACATCAAACTTTTCAAAGCATCTTATTTTTCCTGTTGATGAGCCAGTTAGTGAATCCTATGTTAAAAGAAATTCTATGTTAAATCACACTTTGGTTTTATCTGAACGGAGTACATTGGTGTTGCTACTTCTCATGAAGAAAAATTTCAGCTTTAATAAAAGGGAAAAAAGGAGTTGGAAAAAAAAGTGTTTCTTTGGTCCTATTATTAGCCTTTAACACAGATGTTTGGGTACTTTAAACAGTATGCATGCAATGTCCTTCACGCAGACGCATACATGCAAATTATAACCCTGCTATCGTGGGTATCAGTAAATATCAGTGAACACAAAGTTTGACGCACTTACAAAGTTCTATACAGTTCAGCTCATGAATAAGCAATTTAATTCCCAAGTTCAAACAGATACTCTCAAGCCTTGTAGATCAAAAGTCATGGGAATGACTGAAAGGATGAAATAAATCGGGGAGATTTGCCTACCTCATCATAAGTGTAGCGATAGTCCGCCTTCTTTGATTTCAGATCCCACAGGACCACGATCCCAGACTCAAATCCAATTATAAGCTGGAAAGGAAGAGCAACAGGCATTCAGTGAGAAAGGCAGGGATGACAGACAGAGGATAGAGAAGACTCCATGACGGGCAGAAAGAGAGGTAATACGTTTGGCTTCCCTGCACAGCATGAGAGGAAGTCAGGTTTAAGCAGCCTACAGTAGCACAGGAAAAGAAACCTGTTACTGCTGGCTTACAAGAGGTGCTAACAGAAAAACAAGACGGGCTTTACAAGAAGTATAAAAGGTGTTTCTTTTTGTTCTGACAACTTACTGATGGAAACAACAACTGTCACGATCACTGTGCTGAGATTTAAATATGTGGCATTTATGTATGTAACAAAAGCAGCTGACAAAAATTTTTACAGTGTGGTGGGAGTACATAAACTTTGTGTAAATAAAACCTATTCAAGGCTTTATTTTAGTTGACAAGCACATTAGATTCTCTCAGAAATTAATATAATGTGTATGTGTAGTATTTAAATGTATCATTGTTGTCTATGTAAAAAAAAAAAAAAAAAAAGACAGAAAATCATAAGGCGGCATAAAACTGCTAATAGACACTCGTCTAACTTACTGACATTAAAACACTATAATCTTGCCTTTCTATGTTTCCTAGAGTGATAATACTGCTGGCTTATATTCAAAGTAGTAGTACTTAAGTGTAACTGATGCTGGAGTGTGTTTCAGGCTTATGTGTGTTTGTGTGAATCCAATTGTTTCTCCATCACGCTGCATTGTTTTACAATAGGGTGCCTAAGAAAGCTAATGTTCTTCAGCTTAACAAAACTGAGTAAATGGATTAATCGGGCCAATTAAGACAACAGTTTTGTCAAATTGGGGGAGTACGTGCTGGAAATTATTACAATCTGCTGCTATTCAGTGGTGTAATAAAATGAACCAAATACACTGTGATCTTTTGTGGTAATCATGTGGTAATTACACAAAACAGAAACGGGTCGGATGCTAAGAAGCGCTTCATCCCAATGTCTTGTCAAAAAAAGTCTTCCCAGTACAACTACTTTAGAACATAGAGACGTCAAATTAATTTACCAGATCAAATTTTCTGACGATCAGGTGACAATTTTGATCTGACTTGTTATTCAAGCACCACTAGGAAAAGCTGGACTGAGTGAAAATTGCATCTTCTCTGTTGTCTCGGTTACTGGGTTGGCAATTTCTGCCAGTTTGATTGGTTTATTGAAAAAGTAATGTTAGTCCTTATACAAATCAGCTAGCTTCAAGACGCATTCTGTAACTTTTAGACTTAAAAACTGCACTACATAACTTTTATATCTGGGATGCAACGTTACATTTCACTTGGCGAAAAATAAGGAACTAGCTATTTTGGACACGCATTGTCACTGATTCAGCAAATAAACACATTAAAAGAGAGAAAAGGACATAACGTAAGTATTTGTAAGATTTTCTTCTGCTGGTTGGAGAGAGCTAACAGGTTGGGTAGGATGCAAGATGGATGCCGAATTAGCAGTCGATATGGGGTGTGTGACAGGAAAAATGGCCTAAGTTCTGTAGTGTGTCGTTAAAGTTAAGAGATTGTAAACAGGAAGCCATGAGGCAGGCCATGCACAGCTCACAAAGCACTATGATAAATAGAAACAAATTGTATCTATTGTGATTTTTGCTGTGCAATACCATCTTTTATCTTAGCAGTTGTCTATATTAGCTCATTTTCTGTCTAGTTATTTGCATGTTTGTTTGTTTTTTTTAAGAGCGTGTTTGCCTCTTTCAGCCATGGCATTATCATGCAAGGACTGGTCATAAGCTTCACAAATTAAATGAAATTAACATGGGTGAAAGTGGGACTAAGCTTAAAAATAAGAGTAAAAAAACTGCAGATGAATTTCTTGTGTTTGCATGTGTGTGTCTTACCTTTCCCTCATCCATAGGATTATCACTTATGTGGACCACTGGTCCTGGGTGAGCCTTGGAGGACCTTGAGAAAGACAAAGACACACAGTCAGTTCTTTTTTGTGGAGCAAAACAATGTTTGTCAGACAGAATGGTGATGTTTTGTTAATAAAACACAGCTTGCTGAAATCGATATTATGTTGAACTTTCAGAAGCAAAAACAAGCCGAGAACAGGCAGACACAAAGATATTATTTGACAGTCACAAACTGTCAATTGCTCAGTCGCAAACTGCAGGAACGCTAACAATGTAGTTGCCAAACGCTGTGGATTAATATTGTTTTTACTGAACATCTTTTTAGTCTTGTGGAAGAATGGGTGTGAATATAGCTTGAAAAATGGTAGTAGACATTGTTTGGTTATGTGCATGCGTAATATGTTAATTAGCCATGTGCATAGTATTGCTCATGCTAATTAGCCATGTGGAGATTTTTTCATGTACATATCAAATAAAAACTAAACTGGAAATAAAATTGCATATAAGTTTTTCATTCATGACTTAGAAGTGATTTATTAAGGGTCAGAAACAGGACCAAGTGTCTTTAAACCTGTGGAAGAGGCCTGCTGGTAAAAAAAAACAGAGCTGCCAATCACTCCAAGGTCCTAAAAGACAGCTCAAAGGCATAAGCTCACCGAAGGTTGTGATAAATGACTGTGTCAGTTCCCAGTAGGGATTTGCATGTGAATGTGTACGTGTGTTCATTTGCATGATGGTGGAGATTGTACGAAATGCTGGCCTGCTCCCCCCTCCCTCCCCTTCCTGTCTGGGTTTTACCCTCCAGACAGCCTTATGTCAAATCTCCAGCAGAATTTTTCTAACCTGCTCTGCCTTAAAGGGATGTGATGGGAAGGTCACTGCTGAAAAAGAAGCGACTGTTGCTTCTCCTGAAACATAACCCCAGTATCACGCAGCAAAGGCAGGAATGTCAGACAAGGAGAAGAGACTGGCAGCCAAATGTAAGAAATGCAAAAAACAGAGGTCAAGATCTTTTCCAGACTTATGTCTCATCATTGTGAAGTTTGTTAGCTCACTTTACAGTCTAACAGCGAAGGCCTGGATATTCTTAAATAATAATAATAATAATAATAATGATTATAATAACAACAACAACATGTTTTACCCCCAGAAGCAACTTATATCTTGAGGTCAGTGGCAATATATTATATGGGAAACACACAATTACACAAAAAGACTCTACCTCTTAAGGAAGGAACATATAGATATCGATATATAGATAATAAAGATACTAAATATAAATATATAGATTGATACTATATCGTACAGTGTCTGTACCAAGGTGTTTTATATTTTCTGTAAGTCTGTTGTGGTCAGAGCAGATTTGTAGCCGGGCAGCAGCTTTAAGAGACTGAACAAACTAATCAAGAAGCTGTTGCTGTGGTGAGAACAAGTCTGGAGACACAGCAGCTGCAGGTCCAGAAAGTTGTGCAGTAGTTGACAACGAATAAGCAGACAATTCTTTGCATCCTCTACACAACACAGTGAAGAAACCAAAGACTGTGTTCAGTGTGAAGCTTCATCAAGTGCCAGACAGAAAAGTACCTGAGATCATTCCTGCCTGCTGCCATCACCCTTTCAGAACATAGCACTATAATCCTCAGATTCATGTTCATTTTAAAATAAATAATTTAAAAACACAAGACTGCAGTTTTCATCTTAAATATAGAGTAGTTTTCATTTCATTTTATTATTACGGTTTAAAAACATCCACAAGACTCTTCAATGACATCACGTATTGTATAGCAATGAAGTACAAACAGATGCATCGGCTTGTTCCATTTTTCATGTTTTAGCTCTGAGTGTTTCCAAATATTCTCAAAGGGCAAAGAAAGGTAAGCGAATTTAACAATGTATTTGTGTGTGTGTGTTAGAAGGTAGCAGTTCGTGGGCAGGCAGGCAGTCAGTGAGTCTCTATATTTAGCCTGTTAGTGCTGGAACCTTATTACCTAAGCTCTACTGCAGCCGGAGCTGTTGATTTATCTAATCCCCTTTCACTGTCTGTCTGTGAGCTAACAGTCATCCACACCAGCACGCACATCCGCAAACACACAACTGCATGTCAGCACAATTAAGACGCATCTTAACACCATCCCCATTTGTAAACAATGCTCTTTATAGCACAGCAAACATTTACTGGTGTAGGATTACAGAATCCACCTTCCTTGCCGGACCCTTTTTTCCCATGTGGCTCATCTCATCGGCTTAAAAGTGCATTCTCTTTGCTCCCAGGTGAGAATTTAAAAAAAAAGATTTTAACAGCAATAAATCTGACATGAACATATTCACAAAGTCCATAAACACACAATCAGGTTTGAGGATAAAGGAATCACCATGGCAACAGAAGCAGGGTGGGCACACTGCAGACAGGATCCCAAAAAAATCATCCATACCCTGTCACAAATACACTAACCCACCCACTCGAACACGCACAGTCCGGACATGTTTTCCTGCATATGCACAAGTGCACGTGCATGTGTTTATGTGTGCCTCTTTGGGTGTGTTCATGCTGTTATTCTCATTGCATTTTTTCACATTTTATTACATTCATATTTTTCAGCTACTGATTCAAGGTATTCAGCACTGATTGCGTATTAGAACACTTATGCTCACCGGGAGTGTGTGCAAGAGTGTAAAGTTAAACTGAATAATCCACTGCAAACATAACCTTGATATCCTTGATTCAGGCAGTCATCTTTTATAAACCTGTGCTGCACCAAATCCATCTCTGAGTGTTCTCCTTACCCAGTAATGCTTTCAGTGCATTAAAGAAAATAGACTATCGCTTTTTATGTGAGCTTTGCAAGCAAGCACACGAGGGCCATAAAGCAATTGATGGTGGGTGTTTAGACGACACAGCGGGGATGTTTAAGCAATAGGAAAGTTAACACCTCGCTGAATTTAACATCTACTCAGCGCACACACAACCACGTTTCCTTTTACATGACAAATATAAAATCTACTATATGTGACATAAAAAATTACAGTGATTTATGAAATGACGTGTATTTGAATAAAAGAACCTAGTCAGGGAGAAAACTTGTTTAAGAGGTAAACTAGATTTACAGATAAACGCTGGCAAAAACACACACATCAGTGCTGAGCATCTGGAGTCAGCACAGGTGATTATCTCTGAGGGCAGTGACAGCTGCTCTGTAGCAACATGGCTTAAAAAGCAAACTTGAAGTCCAACAATACTGTGAAGACTGTGTGTATTATAAATACCAAGATGTGATGTTTTTGGTGGAAACAGGTCTGCTTGATATGCATAATACGGTGCTGATTGTTTTTACAGATGTCTATATTTTAAAGCTCAGATTGTAATTAAATATTTTATTTAACAACCAGGAGATCTAAAAAAAAAAATAAAAAAAAAGTCCGTTTGCAGCTTCAACAAAAAAATAAAACCGTAATTAAAATATACAAAGAATAATTTCAGTAAAATGTGTGTTAAAACATAGTTATCCATGCTATATAACTACAGCAAACTGCTGGTATTTCTCAAATTTTTTATGATCTGTTGTGATATGTTGCCATGACAACAAGAGAGTTGTTTCTACAAGATTCTCAGATTGTGCAGGCCAACAATGATGAATACAACAGAAGAAGGACTGCAGTTATTGTCAACAACAGGTGATGTAATGGACATTTTCCAAAAAGGGAACATCTCTACACTGCAAACACTGAACGTTTGACTTTGAGTTTCATTTTTACTGCATGTAATGTTACATAGTTTAGTGGCTGCCATGTTTTACAAAAATTCAGCAGTTCTTCTCATTTATGACGATTTTTGAACCACATCACTTCTGCTACATTCCAACTTTTCAAACCGGCTGTTACTTATAATTATTAAAATATTCAGAGACAATGTGCTTTTCTCTTTAGGGAAAAATTCAATAGAGAACTCTGATTTGGATGAAACAGTTTAGGAAAATGGATGAATTAATGTTAAGTTTATTCAATGTAGTACAGTTCAATTCAATAATGAATTTGAAAACCAAATCTTTGGCAATCACCAATGATCACTTAATTCATGCTGAAATGGTTGGTAATATATTGCACATTAAACCCTGGAATAGCAAGATACATTCCCCTGAGTACTGCTAGCTGAGGACTTCACGTAGAAACTGTGAGCATAAAAAAATTAATTCTAGCAAGTATTTACAATAGCTTCAGGCCTCTGAGTGAGAGTGCAGGAGAACATGAAAGCAAAAGAACAAGAGATGCCTCAAGTCAACATGTTCATGTGAACTATGTGTCACAGTAAACTGTTAACATTTGCCACTCCTGTCCCACTTCTTTGCTCTGTGTATCTGTTGACCATTTAGCCGAATCAAGTGAAACACACACAAAGTAGCACCAAAAGGCACTGCCGGATTATTAACATTGTTCCACACACAGCACAGTGCAGGTCTGCAGGAGAAAAAAAAAAAAAATCAGCCCCATGTGAGCACACAGATTTCCATGTTGCCTTACTGCCCAGCACGTCGCACTGACTAAACTAAAGTGCGGCGCAGTTGGTGTAGGATATGTGTTTATCTTATAGCGTAGTTCAGTTTCCAGCAGTAGCTTGGGAACAGCGGTGTGAGTCATACAAATACACAGAGTGCTGGGCCAGGCTGAGCCTGGGGCCACTGGCACAGCAACTGCAGCTCGTCTCCAAATAGCAGGGCCCACGGGATGATGACCCCAGTACACACTACATCCTAGCCTCATTAGCAGTAACAGAACAGGGGTATACTGGGAAAGGCGTGAGATTAAATGTTTAAGTAAATCTTGCCATAACAAGTGCTAAACTTGGTTTGAAACTCAGCTCTAATGAAAAATGTGTAAATCTAGAAAAAAAGAATGATGGATCCTCAGAACTCTTGTAACTAATATAAAAACTTTATTTAATAATCTGATCAAAATGAAATTTTGCTGGATTAAAAACAGGCAGAAAACGCTTCCATTTAAGAAACTACAACTTAGAAAATGTTTGTTTGCCAAATGACTTGGAACGTAATCAGACATGTCTCTGATTAGTGAACTGCCACTCAATTAGTCATTCCAGCAACTCCAGATACAGCATTTTAGATCAAATGCCACGTCTG